>NC_139674.1:5066418-5073918 GCF_951799395.1 Argentina silus | reverse complement strand
GGGTAAATATATACACCTTGGGTTTTTTGTTTGTGCCTGTCACTTTGGTTTAAATGATTTTTCATCCTCTCTCGCTCCGAGTGGAGCCTCTATTAATCATCAGCAAACGGAAAGACTCGGGATCCATAACAATATTAACGCTCAATTAAACCCTGCACAGAGCACAGAGCACAGCAGGGGGCTCCGGAGGGAGGCAAATATCCTGTTAACACAACCATCACATGTAATAAATACCACCCCCCCCAAACCCTTGTCCCCCCCCCCCCCCCCCCCCCCCCCCCCAACATACAGTATACCTGTAACACACATATTTGATACCATGTCTCATATCATTCATGCATTGCAACGAGCCTCCGATTCCTACCTCCACCAAACTCTGAGCTCAGCTTCCACCGCATCTCAAACCTCCGCGGCCTCCGACGCCACAGCTGATTTAGGAAGCACAGCCGCCCGGTGAAAATACAATGGCTCGCCCGGCGCAGCGGTGTTCTTGCGTTTTATCACGTGAACGCCGCTTAAAACCGCTTTCCTCTCTGAATGGATAATCTAGTGTTGCGACTACAGAGGCCTTTTTTTGAAGGGCTTTGGAACGGCGCCAAGAGAGGAACAGAACAGAACAACGTTTCTCTCTATGGGGATATGTTCCCACCCCCCCCCCCCCCACCCCCCCCCCCACCCCACCCCCCCCCCCCCCCACACACACACACACACACAAAATACACAGTGTTTTGTGCGCAAACCTGGACCGTCTCCAAGTACAATTGGACGGAGCTCTGAAAAAGCGAGGCCTCGTCTCTGCGGCTTCCTTTCCCCTGGAACACGGTTCGACTGTTTGTTGTTTTTATGAAGAAAAGCGGCGGTAAACAGCCCCTTAGGATCTACGAATGCACTTGTCAGCTGGTATTACTCTTCCAGCGTCATCACGGTCCCAGAGGCAAACGCTTTTCTCTATACATTTCCATGGAGCTTAACTCCAGGTCTTATGCAATGCGAGCGATTCAGACCGAATTAAATAGGCGGATTCAGAACTTTTTCACATTTTAACTTCAGGTTTCACAAAGTCGTGAAACGACGTCCCCGAGCAATCGGTGACATTGGCGGTGTGTTTGACAAGCCGCTCGGGTCTAATAGAACAGCTCTGTGGCCAGGTGGAAGTCGGTTTACTGGGAGACTGGGTGTGTGTGTGCGTGCGTGCGTGCGTGCGTGTGTGCGCGCGTGCGTGAGAGAGACAAAGAAAGAACAGTCAATGTGTGTGTGTGTGTGTGTGTGTGTGTGTGTGTGTGTGTGCGTAAGTGGTTTGTGTGACAGCAGGTGTAAAATGGTTTACTGTGGGACCGAGAGTGTGTGTAATGGCTGTTGAAGGTCAGAGTCAGAGAGTGGCAGAGTGAGGAGGTTTGCAGGGCTGTCACACTGAAGTCAGATCACATCAGGGGAGGAGAGGGAGAAGAGCCACAATGTGCCAATCAAAACCATCACGATACATTAGTTTGGCTGGGTGTGTGTGTGTGTGTGTGTGTGTGTGTGTGTGTGTGTGTGTGTGTGTGTGTGTGAGTGTGTGTGAGTGCGCACTCTTCACTCTCTGATTGCGATAATGTCAGTCTAGCTGTCACGCCATGATTTAACATGTTGCACAGAGCTGTGTGTGTGTGTGTGTGTGTGTGTGTGTGTGTGTGTAGTATATGTGTATACACACACACACACACACACACACACACAGTGTTGATTGTTAATCAGTATGTATGCGGTACAGACCTAATGTAACTGTGAAAGTGTAACTGGTGAATAGGAGAGAGGCCTCCAGCCAGCTCTGAGTGGTAGTATACAATGCTCTCTGGCGGTAATGGAGAGACGCATTACCGTGAGTGCACTGGAATAGTTGTAATAGTTTGAAGCACATGGTAATTGTACACACCGAGCAATGGGTGAAGCAATCGGGTGAAGTGTGTAGGGAGTAATGCCCAGTGTCTGTGTGTGTGTGTGTGTGTGTGTGTGTGCGTGTGCTTGTACGTTTGCGTGTGTGTGTGTGTATGTATGAAAGTAGTGTGTATAAGCTGTGTGTGTGTGGGGGGGTGGGGGTGGGGGTGGGGGGATGAGGTTGTGTGTGTGTGTGTTTGTGGTGTGTATTACGGTGGGGTGCTGCAGCGGTGTAAATCTCATTTCCATTTCCATAATGACACCTCCTGTTGAGGAACGGCCGCTCTCTTACACACACACACACACACACACACACACACACACACACACACACACACACACACACACACACACACACACGCTCCCTGGCCCTGCTGTAATTTTCCGTCCTCTCTGAGTCACAAACAGGAAAAGGGGAGCTAAAGAGCTTTGGGTGTCTGAATATATTCATGCCATATTTTTGTTGCTCGCTACACAAACACATGCACTGACACACAGACACACAGACACACAGACACACAGACACACACACACATACATACACCCCCCCCCCCCCGATCAGCGGGTGTTTGATGAATGTGGTTCTGGTTGGTTGGGCGGAGTGTGACCTCCTTGTGGTATTGTTGTTCTGGGGTTGTGATCACAGACACCCACCTCTCTCACACCTCCTTCCCTCCCTCCTCCCCCTCCCTCCTTCTCTCCCTCCTTCCCTCCCTCCTCCCCTCCCTCCTTCCCTCCCTCCTTCTCTCATCATCATCTCTCCTTCTTTCACCGTATCTCAATATGTCTCCAGAGGGTGATGTTTGGGTTTGGGGGATGTTGCTGCATTATTACACAGCACATGACTGCAGAGCAGGTTTGTGTGTGTGCGCGCGTGCGCACGCGTGTGTGTGTGTGTGTGTGTGCATACATGCATATGTGTGTGGGTGTGTGACAATGTGTGTGTGTGTGTGTGTGTGTGTGTGTGCTCTGCTAGGCCTCTCCTCTAGCAGTCGAAAGGCCCAGGGCTACGGGCTGGCTGTTGTTATCCCACTACAGGCTCATGGCTCAGGGCTAGCATCTATTAGCATGATCCCGCTACATTAATGATACACCCTGGGTCTCACCCTCATCTCCCCTGCATAGCGTAGCAGCTAAAGACACTCACTCCTCTGCGTGTGTGACATCATTTAGCCTCCCTGTACGTGAGTCTCTGTACGATGGCCTCAGCCCGGAGGTGTGGATCTTCATGGAAAGTGGTAGTGTGCCCAAATACAGTGTGTGAGCAGGATCTGTGTGTGTGTGTGTGTGTGTGTGTGTGAGTGTGTTTGTGTGTGTGTGTGTGGGTGTAGACGAGGTGCAGTCCCATCCTGAGAGTGGATGAGCTCTCTACTGCCATGTTAAATATGCACATCTCTCAGAATGGGGCCGCAATTGAAGTGGCAGCTTTTGGAAGGAAAAAATGGAGATAATATATGGCTCCTACCTACCTACCTACCTACCTACGCGTCCTGCACCTGCGCCTGCACCTGTACTGTAACACACACACACACACACACACACACACACACACACACACACACACCTCTCTCTGCTGAGAACCTGCCGTGCCAGCAGAAAAACAACTAGGGCTCCTCCTGACACTTCATCAGCTTTCTCTCTCTCCCTCGCTCTCTCTCTCTCTCGCTCTCTCTCTCTCTCTCTTTCTCTCTCCCCCTCAGCAGTTATGAACAATGGTGTTACCTGTCAGTTCTCTCTTCTCTGCTGTGTGTGTGTGCGCACGTGTGTGTGTGCACGTGCGCGCCCGCTTCATGTTATTACGCGTGCAGATGGCCCAGGAGGTTTCGCAGGGTTTGACAACTGTCTCTGGATCAGTGACTAACCCATGCCAGCGCACTCTGGAGAGCCCAGCAGCCGCCAATGCCTGATCTGGGACCTGCCCTAGCTGTGTTGACACTGCAGGCTGTGAATATGGAACAGCAGACAGAAAAGCTTTTTTCATCCCTGGTGTATTATGTAAAGATAGAGTCCCCGAGTTCCTCACTGCAGGCTACAGAACTTTTAAAGGGATAGTTCACCCAAATTACAAAGCCACATATTTGGTAGTCTCGAGCCATCCGCACGAGCTAATGCAGCACATCTTGAAATAATGGATCCAGCTTTTGAAAACACGGAATAAAAGGTGACAGATAGACACCTCTACCGACAAATCATGAGTTTGGGTAGGTAGGGCTCAGAATGTAGGTGGAAATTGCGCTCTGTCAGACAGCTGACATCGGCAAGCCTCACACAGCGACTACTTGTGTGTCTGGGGGAGACATTGACGTAAAGGCATAACCAGATTCGGAAGGCGAATCACGAGAGGCGGAATTCCGGCGTGTGCATGTCCCTCCCCATCTGTCCGTAGGAAGACAAGACGGTCTTACACTTGTCTTCTAGACACTTCTGAACAGGATGGCGGGAGATTATGCAATTCGAGGCAACATGTCTGACCTGGCGAGACTACATGTTTGGCATCAGCTAGCGGTTCAGTGACAAGTGCCCAGATTAACAAAAACCAGATTAACAAAAACCAGATTAACAGAACCAGATGAACCGAACCAGATGAACCGAACCCAAGTGTGGATTGAAATCCCCCCCTTGTCCATAGGCTCCTTTCAGGGGTAAGGAAGCAACAAAAAAAAAAGGGGTGATTTTTCTAATTTGGGTGAACTATCTCTTTAAACCCTGTATACAGTCACTCGAGTTCCCTCAGAGTGCTGGGGTTGGATGATGTTGATGCACTCCGCATACTGTGAAGGGCTCAGGGCAGAAGTAGTGCACTGCATAAGGAGTAGGGTGTCATCGGAGATGCGCCCTCAGTCTTGAGATGAGAGATGAGCTGACCTGAGTGGCGAGAGTCATCGAATCTCTTGGTGTTAGTCAAGTGGATAGAATGATGCTGGTCTCACTGCATCACTGCTGTGTCACTGCTGTCAGTGCCAGAACACTGTGTGCGTGTGCGTGTGTGTGTGTGTGTGTGTGTGTGTGTGTGTGTGTGTGTGTGTGTGTGTGTTATTAGTCTGTCAGTTTCTCTGCTGTATGCATGTGTGTGTGTGTGTGTGTGTGTGTGTGTGTGTGTGTGTGTGTGTGTGTGTGTGTGTGTCACCCATCGTCTGTGTCACCACCCGACACACTCAGCAGGACAGCAGTCCAACCCCACATCATCTTCCATCCACATCATATGGAGCTTCCACTGGCTCTCAACGCTCTTGATATTGTGTGTAGCACCCCCTGGGGGATGAACACACACGCACACACACACACACACACACACACACACACACACACACACACACACACACACACACACACATCCAGTGAAGGTCTACATCTCCTCACCACAAACAAATTATTACCTCCAACAGCATCCCTGAGTGCGTCTCATTTCTCTCCTCCTCCATCTGCCTTCGTGCCTCACCTCCCTCTCCTCCTCCATCTGCGTTCGCGCCTCCCCTCCCTCTCCTCCTCCATCTGCGTTCACGCCTCCCCTCCCTCCCCTCCCCGTCCCTCCCAGCCTGCCTGTCCCTCGTCCTCCGGTTGTGAGTCACAGCCATTAACAGCCGTTAGAATCCCAGGCGCACCCACCGTTATGAAACGTGGTTGAGGGTTAAAAATGGATCCGGGACCCCTGAGTTAATTATGAACCTCTAGGGTACAGGTGTCAAACTCATTCCATGGAGGGACGAGTGTCTACAGGCTTTTGCTCTTCCCATCTACTTGATTGATTAATTAAGGTCACTAATTAGTATGGAACTCCCCTCACCTGGTTGGCAAGGTCTTAATTGAAAGGAAAAACCAAAAGCCTGCTGACACTCGGCCCTCCATGGAATGAGTTTGACACCTGTGCTCTATGGCCTGGCAGCATGTGTTTGGTGAGTGTTACTGTGTGTGTGTGTGTGTGTGTGTGTGTGTGTGTGTGTGTGTGTGTGTGTGTGTGTGTGTGTGTGCGTGTGCGTGTGCGTGTGTCTGTGCGCACTCTTCTGCAGTTTGGAAATGTGTCAAAACTCATCAGTGAAACAATATTACATCACAACAAAAACATGCTAGTAACCTGGGACTATTGACAGGCAATGCTACGCTAACACCGGGATGAGATCTCGGGTTGAATTCTCACCTATGTCAGGTAGCTACATGCTAACACAATAATGTAGTAATTTAGCTTTTATCCAAAATGACTTAACAAATACTCTACTCTGAGCGGAATTCCTGGCATTTTGGCGTATGCTGGTCAGTGCCTTTCTGTGATTTCTAGAATGACCGGAACATTCCCCCCCATCCACACTCATCCAGTATTTATCAGCCAGAAAAAAGGCCAGATGTGGCATTGATGCCCCTCGTCTTTTATCCACTGAAAAATTCATCCCAGTTTTTCCAGCTCAATATGTTCCCATATGAATACCACACCAAACCCCTCTCTCCGGCCCGGACTACCTCCACAGTAAATTCCATCTCAATTCAGGGAATGAATTTAAATGAATTTAAATTAAAAATCATGATATTGAAGATTCCAAACAATGTTCTATGAGGATATTTATTTTTTTTATTTTTTTTATATTAAATATTTGATGTAGAATATTTTCCATTTTATGTTCCGTGCTGGCCAGAGATGAGACAAATCAATAACACTCTAAAAGGGTTTTTATAATTCAAAAAATATCCAGTCAGACGAAATTCTACAGAGGTCAAAACCCCTCTAGCTTAATTACTTTAATATCGATATTCATATTTAATATCTCACCTGTCTAATATGTTAATGAGGAGCTTTGCCCCCCAGCTGCCCTTCATTTTGACCATTCAAAAGGGTAACCATAGTGACAGTGAAACAGTAAATTGTGTTACTACCGCCCTGGGGAGAGATGTAGACCTGCTGTGTTCGTGGGATGAGTCGGGCTTTGATGATGTCATTAAACAGTCATAGATCACCTTTATCTCCCATTATCCTCTCATAGACGCACGCACACACACACACGCACGCATCAGGTTCAAGACCCTGGTGCTCGCCTACGGGGTCTCCCTGTCGGCAAACGATGGTCAGTCCCCAAACCCCGGACCGATCACTCCCTTCTTCCACCACCGCTTGGCGCCGCCATCTGTACGAGGGCGCCGCGGTCGCTCTGCTCAGTCACGGCTCTTCTCTGTCTTGGAATGAGCTTCCCACCACTGTCAGGACAGCAGAGTGACTACCAATCTTCCGCCGTGGACTAAAGACCCATCTCTTTAGGCTACACCTGGGCTCCTCCTCCTCCTCCTCCTCCTCCTCCTCCTCCTCAGACCTCTCCACCCCCTAACACCCGATTGTACATTACCTAAAAAAAAAAAAGAAAAAAAAAAGAAAAGTTGTCCTTTCTCTAGCACTGTGACTACCGATGGCACTTGTTTGTTTCAAAGGTTTTTACTTCCGATGAGATGATGTATAGTTGATTCACTTAGACAAAATGCAATTATTAAATTATTATTATTAAAGTCACTTTGGATAAAAGCGTCTGCTAAATGACTTAAATGTAAATGACAACGCACACACACACACACCCACACACACCCACACACACACACACACACACCCAC
>NC_139674.1:5050716-5063718 GCF_951799395.1 Argentina silus | reverse complement strand
GAACAATAACGAATAATTTCAATCAAGTTCCATTGTCCTCAATTCATGTACCTTTGTTCGAGAGTGAGGTAGTGGTTTAGTCACTCTTACACAGAGAGAAAGAGAGAAAGAGAGAGAGAGAGAGAGAGCGGGGGTGGAGTGTGTGTGTTTGTGTGTGTGTGTGTGGGGGGGGGGGGTGCACTGTGGAGGAGGGTGCAACACTGTCCTCCACTTCCACCTAGCCTGTGCCAGCCTCTCTCCCTCTCCCCTGTCTGTCTGTCTCTGTCTGTCTGTGTGTGTGTCTGTGTGTGTTTGTGCCTGTCTGTCTGTGTGTGTGTGTGTCTGTCTCTGTGTGTCTGTGTGTGTTTGTGTGGGGGCGTGGCTCCGGGCTCCAGCCATCCAGTTCATCCTCATCATCTCCACCTGCTCGATCTTCACACCTGCGTTTCATCAGCTCATCACCCTACAGTATTTCTACCCCGGCTTCCCATCCGCTCATCAGCAGATCGTTTGTTGTCTTTTCACGTTGGTCTCGCTCTCGCCCGCTTTGCTGCGCTTAGTTCTCTGTAGACGATCTTTGTCTTAAGTATTTGTCTAACCGCGATCTCTCTCTGTGCTACAGGACCACTTCCCGGTTTCTGCCTGCCTATCCTACCTGTCTACCTGTCCTGGCTGCCCTGTCTGCCTGTCTGCTTGTCCTGCTCTCCTTCCCTGCTTGTCATTCCACCCTGCTACTCCCTTTTCCCCCTATTCCCTCATTAAAAACCCGATTCTTTTATATACATGTCCTGTCTCTGTGTCCTGCGCTTGGATTCCTTAATCTGACTGTAACAGAGAGGAATTCAAAAACTTTTAATTATAATAACCATTTGGAATAACATACACGCTTCCTCGAAATCTAGTGTTTTACATTGTGTGTGGTTCAAGTCGTAACCCTTTCAGCCACCAGATGGAGTTCACCCTTTCGGTCTCAGTCCTGTCTTGTATACACTCACTGAGCACTTGTTTAGGAACACCTGTACACCTTCTCATGGTGGAGGTGGTGTAATGGTGTGGGGAATGTTTTCTTGGCACACTTTGGGCCTGTTAATACCAATCAATCTTCACATGAATGCCACAGCCTATTTGAGTATTGTTGCTGACCATGTGCATCCCTTCATGGCCACAATTGACCCATCTTCTAATGGCTTCTTCCAGCGTCATAATGCACCATGTCACAAAGCAAAAGTCATCTCAAGCTGGTTTCATGAACCTGACAATGAGTTCAGTGTTCTTCAGTGACCTTCTCAGTCACCGGATCCGAATCCAATAGAACACCTTTGGGATGTGGTAAAACGGGACATTCACAGCTTGAAAGTGCACCTGAAAAAATCTGCAGGAATTGTGTGATGCAATCATGTCATCATGAACCAGAATCTCAAAGGACTGTTTCCAGCATCTTGTGGAATCAACGCCACGAAGAACTGAGGCTGTTTTGAGAGCAAAGGGACCTACCCAGTCTTAGTATAGTGTTCTTAATAAAGAGCTCAGTGAGTGTATATACCTGCTTGCTTACAGCACACTGGTGATACTGGCAGCTGTCATCCAAACTGTCGCAGCCGTATCAGAGTGAGCCAGTCAGTCTGTCTGCGTTGTGAACCCTGTAGAGTGAAAGATGCTATGGCTTGAGAGACACAACAAGTAAGAATTCCGGAGATGGGTGGAAGTCGTTTCCTGAGACGTGGCAGTGGAACAGTCGACGCGTCAACTGTTATTCCTGTGTGCCGTGGAGAGAGGGCTGCTTCTGTGATGTTAAAGTGCTGCATTGTAGACACTCTGGATGGGCTGTGACAGGCAGCCGTGCCATATCAGATAACTATCCTGCTGATAGGGAGTCTGTTCTAAACCAACCCCCGGGGCGACAGTAACTCTCTTTGCTTATAAACGACATATAATCCATTATTAAAACTTGTCTCTCTCTCTCCCTCTCTCTTTCGTTTTTTCACTCTCTCTCTCTCTCTCTCTCTCTCTCTCCCCCTCTCTCTCTTACTTCCTGTCATAATGAGACCAGGTTCTGTCACTCAGAGCCTGGGCTTTGTTCCCCATCACACCAATTACTCTCACTCTCTCTCTCTCTCTCTCTCTCTCTCTCTCTCTGTCTTCCTCCTCTCTCTCTGTCTCTTTCTCTCTCTCTCTTTCTCTCTCTCTCTCTCTCTCTCACTTTCTCTCTCTCTCTCTCTCTCTCTCTCTGTCTTCCTCCTCTCTCTCTGTCTCTTTCTCTCTCTCTCTTTCTCTCTCTCTCTCTCTCACTTTCTCTCTCTCTCTCTCTCTCTCTCTCTGTCTTCCTCCTCTCTCTCTGTCTCTTTCTCTCTCTCTCTTTCTCTCTCTCTCTCTCTCACTTTCTCTTTCTCTCTCTCTCTCTCTCTCACTTTCTCTTTCTCTCTCTCTCTCTCTCTCACTTTCTCTCTCTCTCTCTCTCTGTCTCACTCTGTTCCGCATAATTAAAGGGATGTTTCGTAATTAGCCCGGGCCCAAGCCTCTCTGAGGAGTCAGTTCTGTTCCTATGGAGACCCAGCTCTCAGCGGCTGCAGGGACTGGACCAGAGGAGCCTCCTGTCTGTGACTCATCAGAGCCCAAGTGAGGCAGAACCTAGCCACGCCGGGCTCTGCTTCACTAATCACTGTGCTTCTAAACGACTGCATATGCCCTATTAATAATAATAATGATTATAGTAATAATAATAATAATAATAATAACTATAATAATTACTGGGATTTATATAGTGCCTTTCCACTACATACAAATACTCAAAGCGCTTTACATTTAATGGGGGAACTCATCTCATCCACTCTCAACATGTAGCACTCACATGGGTGATGCAATAACAGCCATTATCCTCCAGAAAGCTTATCGCACATCGGGTGTTAGTGGAGAGGTGAAGAGGGAGCCCTAGCTCTAGTCTCTCACGTTGGAGAGAGAGTGCTCACAGTTCTTGAAGCACACACACAGGTATGGAAATAAACGTTGTCTTAGACACTCTGGATGGGGAGTGTGTGACAGGCAGAGGGGTCATGAGAGAAATGATAATACCGCTGCAGGTACTGTGAACTGTGCGGGCGCGTGCGCATGCGCACACACACACACACACACACACACACACACACACACACACACACACTGTATACACTTCTCACACTTTAGTAATGCGGGGCTGTGTGTGTGTGTGTGTGTGTGTGTGTGTGTGTGTGTGTGTGTGTGTGTGTTGCCATGCAAGGCTTTAAGGTGCAGGGCGGCGATAACCAGAAATGAGTCACCGTGTTTGATGACCTTTCATAACGACACACACAGCGTGACTGAGAACTAGACAGAGCACACACACACGCACGCACGCACGCACGCACGCACGCACGCACACACACACACACAGACACACACACACCGTGACTGAGACCCAGGCAAACATTAAGTGCATCTGAAGCTTTTCTCTCTTTTCTTTTCATCTAATCCAGTGTCTTACCTTAAGGGTCACCTTGTGTGTGTGTGTGTGTGTGTGTGTGTTTGTGTGTGTGTGTGTGTGTGTTTGCGCATGTGTGCGCGTGTCTCTAAACGTGTGAATACATAAATTACCCAGATAAAAATCAACCACACACTGCTTTGAGAAGGCTCTATAGGCATATCCCCCTGCCTCCTCTGAGAGGGTAACCAGTCAATACTTGACAAAAGAACTATCATTTGCTGTTTCTGTAATGAACTGTGTTTCTCCCCAGCAGTTTAACCACTCAGCCAGAAGGTCAAGGACTGGAACCATGGGCTCACGCTTCTCTCTGTCACTAAAACACATTACAGCAGACCTAAGTCTTGCTTCTCCTCGCTGCAGCAGGGAGATGCTATCTTCCAGCAATAACACACACATACAGTCTAGAGGGTTGCTTTTTTATCTGATTTCTCCTCCGGCTTCTCCGCTGGCTGTATGATGTCGTGTTCGACCAAGCCCGGTCTTCTTCAAATGCTGTGCTGTGTGTGTGTGTGTTTGTGTGTGTATAGGTGTGTGTATGTGTGTGTGTCACGTTGCTCCTCGAGTGGAAGTAACAGCCCGGCCTTCTCCAAATGCTGTGCCGTGTTTGTGTGTGTGTGTGTGTCTGTCTGTGTGTGTGTGTGTCTGTCTGTCTGTGTGTGTCTTTGTGTGTGTCACGTCGCTCCTCGAGTGGAAGTAACAGCTGCTGCTGTCCGTTTGGTGAAGTTACAACACACACATCATACGCACAGACACGCATGCACACTCACCCACGCATACACACACACACACAAACACACACACACACACACAGATAATTAAACATGCACAGCAAAGTCAAGAGGATGCACATTGTATCTTGAGTAGCTAAGAGGGTGTATTTTCAACTGCAGTGGTGCAGTTAAGCTGAGGTGGTCCGCAGGGCCAGGCAAGTGATCCAGGCCAAGCCAATCCATACATGGCAAAGATCCCTGTGCTGGATCAATGACAGCAGATATCCATTGATTATTCCTAGGTGCTGGAGGGCAGGCTTGGGATGGCTGCATACCTGAACAGCATGCAAAATGACCCTCAGGATGGCTCTGTTGAAATACCTGTAGAATACACTCTTTCTTCCTCCCCTCCTCCCCTCCTCCCCTCCTCCCTTCCTCCCTCCTCCCTTCCTCCGTTCCAGATCTGTATGTGGCTGGATGGGTGAAAGCTACATGCTAGGATCTCAGATCTATTTGCAGATCCTGAGATCTGAATTCTGTACTCTAGATGGGACCCTCTTTGGAAGGATAATCATATTCTGATTCACATCTCTCATCTCCTCCATCTCTGATGTGTGTGTGTGTGTGTGTGTGTGTGTGTGTGTGTGTGTGTGTGTGTGTGTAAATTGGCATACCAAACACAAAACAACATTCTATCCATTCCATCAACCCTCAAACATTATTCCACCTGAGGGAGCTGTGTGTGTGTGTGTGTGTGTGTGTGTGTGTGTGTGTGTGTTTGTGTGTGTGTATGTGTGTGTGTGTGTGTGTGTGTGTGTTCAGAGGGATATATCATCTTACTGACGCGTCAAACATCACAGGTGTGTCGGAGTGTCGAGAGGCACTACGTGAAACTCGATAACGATCACTCTTTAATTAACACAGTGTGTCATCTAACTAAAGTAGGCAGCAGGAACGAGGACCGGCTGTATTACTAGATGGGGAAATGTGAGGGGTGTGTGTGTGTGTGTGTGTGTGTGTGTGTGTGTGTGTGTGTGTGTGTGTGTGTGGTGGGGGGGGGGGAATTGGCATACCCAACACAAGGTAGCACTCTCCTTACAATGAACTTACATTATTCCACCTGAGGGAGCAGTGTGTGTGTGTGTGTGTGTGTGTGTGTGTGTTCAGAGGGATATATCATCTTACTGATGTGGCATATATCACAGGTGTGTCGGAGCATTTACACACACAGCGGCAGTGAAATTGATAACGATCACACTTTAATTAACACAGTGTGTAATCTAACCATGCTGGAGGACTTCTGTATTGCTAGATGGGAGAATGTGACACTGTGTGTGTGTGTGTGTGTCTGTGTGTGTGTGTGTGTGTGTGTGGTAAAAGCAGTGTAGTGAGAAGCAGTAACGTTTTGTGTTTCTCTGCGTCTGAGATTACCCTCAAGTAATGTCATATGCTGCTGATATGTATAGATGTGTGTAGCAGGTGAATAAGATAAGTATATCTTAGTTTCTATATCTTAGTTTCTATATCTTAGTATTCTATTATGGACGTCTGCCCTAACCTGCCAAACTGGAATAAGGCCCATTCCTCTCAGCCCTAACGTTTCTCTCAGTTGGCCAGACAGCAGACAAATACACACAGACACACACTGACAATGACACTGACACACACACGCACACACACACACACACACACACACACACACACACACACACACAGGGACACCCTGATATCCTAGAACTTCTCTCATCCTTCTCTCATCTTCCCACAGGACTGATGAGCTGGGCCTTTTCTCAGGCTATTTCTGCCCCTAAAGTCCCGGGAATCAGCGCCCAGCGAGAGGACATTCAGACAGTTTTATCCTGGGACACAGCATTTTTATCAGAGTGTTATTGAAAAACAGCGAGCCGTTTAAAGGATATGACCGTGACCCTCTCAGACACAAACTGTCTTGCTCTCTCTCTGGAACGGTGATTCTACTTCATAGGTCTGGTCTGTTTTTTTCCTGGGGTCACTTTCCCGAAAGCTTTGTAGCTTAAGTAGTACCTAATTCCTCCCGACAATGCAGTCACCAGGCCGCGAGAGTGTAGCAATTGTAAAATCAATGTTTTGAGGGTCAAATGTTTTGCGTGTGTGCTGGAAGGAACGGAATTTGTTAAATGAAGAACTTGGTCTGGATTTTTAAGTACACTACTATTTTCCGGAAGTCCGTCCCTGTTCTGAACTGCTCCGTTCCCTTTCAGATTCTGTAATTGACGTGGTGAATAACATTCGGCAGATCATATAGCAAACGCACACACAAACACACAAACACACATGCGCGCGCGCACACACACACACACACACACACACACACACACACACACACACACACACACCTGTCTGTGGGGCAAAGCTTTGAAGCTCCTTAACGGGAGCCTATGCAATGTTAGACACAGAAACACGTTAATATTCAGAGTAGAGCATGTTGTTGTAACGTGTACAGCATACAGCATTGTACCGCATGCTGTTGTAACGTGTCTTAATTCCCCATGCTCTTTGATATGTATTTGAAGCATCGCTTGGCGACTAACTGTGTTTACTCAATTTCGATGACATCATACAAAGCGGATTCCCGCTGATATTTCCCAGTCAATACGACACGTTCGGAGCGTTATTCGTTTCTTCCAGCCACGGCCTAGACGCCGATACAAACCTAATTCTGCAGACGGACGGAGTTACCCACTGACTCAATCATCGGAGCGCGGCGGTCGCCCCCAAAAAAACGTTTTAGCGCCAGGAGATGCATAATTTAATGCTTTACCTTTCCATCAAATATATATGGGCCGCAGATCATTTCAGCTTTAACACAACGGCTTCTCCACTTAAGTCCCGCTCCAGTTTCCTTAGCAGAGAAGCGGCCATTACACTCTCACTGACTGTCATTACTGCTCCTTTCACCACTGATGGATGGAACACTTCTGGGGATGTGAATGTGTTTCCAATGGGATTATAACTGTTCCAAAGCCATTGGAACGCCATTGTACAGCAAGTACTGGGGCAGCGACTGTTACAGTGTGTGTGTGTGTCACGGTCTGGGGGATCGTATTATCTGGCTATACCAGCGTTTGACCACCTGTTTTGACTTAAGATATGTTACGTAAGAGTTACGTGAATTATGACTTGGGTCTTGCGACTTGAGACATAGATAATGCAGTATAAGGCATTAACTTCGACTGGTTAAGTTTAGGCATTAACTTCGACTGGTTAAGTTTAGGTATTAACTTCGACTGGTTAAGCGTTTAACTTGCGTGTGTGTGTCAGACTGATGTATTGCATGGTGTGTATGGCGGTGCTGACATCTGGAATGGTGTGATAAATGACTGTGTGCGGCTTGTCACATGCGTCTACCTCCGTTAGAATAATTCTGCCATTCCTCCCTGCATCAGCTATCATCTTAGCACGCCTGGTGGATGGTAGAGGCTCCACAGTGTGTGAGAGTGTCAGTGTGCGTGTGCGTGTGGGAGTGCGAGTGCGAGTGCGTGTGCGTGTGTGTGTGTGTGTGTGTGTGCGCGTGTGTGTGTGTGTGTGCGTGTGTGTGTGTGTTTGTGTATACTCGGCTCAGATGACAAGCGCACACATGATAAGCAGGAAGTGTGCCTAACACCTCAGTGAATGGAATAAATATGGAGAAGACGTGCGCATGTATACCTCTGCTGGTTATGGATCTGTCACATTCACCCGCCTAGACTGTAGAAGTGTGATGAGGTGTGTGTGTGTGTGTGTGTGTGTTTGTGTGAATGTGCGCATATGAGTGTGTGAATACAGTATGTGTCAGTGTTTTGTATGTGTGTGTGAGAGTGAGTGAGTGTGTGTGTGTGTGTGTGTGTGTGTGAGAGAGAGAGAGAGAGAGAGAGAGAGAGAGAGAGAGCGGATGAGGGAAATATAAAAAGACAGAGAGGTGAGCAATCAAATCTCCTCCGACAGATGAGTTACGCCTCTCTGGGGAAGAGAGGAGGTGGAGAGGGAGGGAGGGAGAGAGGGAGGAAAAGGAAAGGAGGGGACATGGATGAACTCCGAGAGAGAACGGGAGGGTGAGAAGGATGGAGAGATAAGAGAGAGGGAAGGGGAGGGGGTGGAGGAGAGGAGTGCAGGGAGGGGAGGAGAGGTGGATTAGGGGAGAGAGAGTGTCTACCGTTGGGCACCTGAAGGTTGGGATGATTGGGTTACACTGACACACACACACCAGCTCCTCTCTGGAGACCCCTACTGAGACCCCTCTCCTGACAGGTCCAGGAGAGAGAGAGAGAGAGAGTGAGAAGAAAAAAAAAGAGAGAGTGAAGGAAGAGAAGAGGTGTGGGGAAGAAGAAGGAGCTGGTGAGAAAGAGAGCCAGGGAGAAAAAGAGAGAGGGAAGAGAGAGGAATACGTAGGCAGTGAGGGGTGGGGGGGGGGGGGGTGGGTTGAGAGGAGAGGAGAGGAGAGGAGAGGAGAGGAGAGGAGAGGAGAGGAGAGGAGAGGAGAGGAGAGCGGGGGAGAAACACGCCGAAGGGAGAAAGGATTGAGATGGGGAGGTGCAAATAAGTGAAGAGAGAAAAAGAGCAGGACAGATTCAGCGGGAGGGAGGGAGGGAGGGAGGGAGGGAGCGAGCGAGCGAGCGAGCGAGGGAGGATGAAAGAGAGAGGCTGAGACGGAAGAAAGACAGACTGCTCACACTGAGTTGCTGCGAACGGCAGGGCCAGGCGGAGGGATAGAGCGACGTGTAGGGAGAGAAGGAGAGATGGAGGAGAGAGGTAGAGGGGCTGGGATGGGTCGACGGAGGGAGGAGGGAGGAGGGAGGAGGGAGGGAGGTGGTGGTGCAGAGGAGAGGATGGAGGGATGAAAAGGCAGGGCTGGAGGCAGAGGAGGTGAAGGAAGATAAGACGAAGTGAGTGACAGACGGGATGAAAGAGAAATGCAGAGCTGGAAGAGAGGGGGGAGCCACGGAGAGAGAGAGGGAGAGAGAGAGAGAGAGAGAGAGAGAGAGAGAGAGAGACAGTCTGAGGGAGGGATGGTGTGAGTGAGTGAGTGAAAAAAACACATGGGTGTGCCTCATTTATGTGATGAAGGCCCCCAGTCTCCCAGCTGCAGTGGAGATAACTGTTGTTTAATGCTTGTATGTGTTATTACTGGCTTCTGTACTGGGTACATATTTGAACCCCCAAAATAAATCAAATCAAGTCAGCCCTCCACCCTAACAACCACCCTCTCCACCCTAACAACCACCCTCTCCACCACTCCACTCTTTCAGCCTTCACCTTTTCACCAATCCAGCCCTCCACCTCTCCACCTATCCACCCCTCCACCTCTCCACCCCTCCACCCCTCTACTTCTCCACCCCTCTACCCCTCCACCCCTCCACCTCTCTACCCCTCCACCCCTCTACTTCTCCACCCCTCTACCTCTCCACACTTCCACCTCTCCACCCCTCCACCCCTCCACCTTTCCACCTCTCCACCCCTCCACCCCTCCACCTCTCCACCCCTCCACCCCTCCCTCCAGTTCTCCACCTCTTCACCTCTCCACCCCTCCACCTTTCCACCCCTCCCTCCATCTCTCCACCTCTTCACCTCTCCAGCCCTCTACCTCTCCACCCCTCCACCCATCCACCCCTCTACCTCTCCACCTCTACACCCTTCCACCTCTCCACCCCTCCACCCCTCCACCTCTCCACCTCTATTAGCTGTCAAGCTAATGACCCAATTCGGAGATGTTGAGAATTCAGAGGCACTTCATTATCTAACGCGCCACATTAGCGCATTAAGTCTCTGTGCGTAGCCCACGCCATTCCTCTCATAGTCAACAGCCTAATGGCAGGCTGCTATCTGCATTGATAATGCACTCACAGACATCACGTTGCAGCTCATGTCAGAGGCATTTCAATAAAGCATGGAGTCACCATGGAACCATTAGAGATAATACTGAGGTTTCACCCATTGTCTGTCTCCTGTTCACACACACACACACACACACACACACACACACACACACACACACGCACATACCCACACAAATACACGCACACACACACACACATGCACATAAAAAAACCCATTGTGTTGTGTAGATAGATATACACTCATTTCAACACAATACTTTTGAGTTAATTAACTGTTGAATCTGCATTTTTGGATCACAATCTGTGGATTTGTTTACATTTGTTGACAGAATTTTGGCACAAACATTCCTCTTGCACAGTTGGCTGTTTCCACTGAAGTAGAAAATCTTTGTGGAAGTTTTCCAGCCAATCACATAACGCTGTTTGATGTCATCATGCTTTGTTTTGTTGTTATCCTTTGTGTTCCATAAATTATGTATTTGTCAGTTTATTAGGATCTGCTCAGGAGAAAAAGTAAGGCTGCTTTGATGATTTCCCAACAGTAAGTGAGTTTCAACTTTCTTTACTTTTGAGGGGTTATTCTGTCAACGCGATTGGACGTTTCGCAGAAGCCTTCTCAGAAGAGCGGTGTTTTAGTGTCTTCAACCGTGGCGAACGGAAAAATAACCGTCATATGCGCTGACATCACAGAGTACCCTCCAGAGAGTAGTGTGTCATAGGGTGGGGAAGGCATGTGATGCCCGCAGGGTGTGTGTGTGTGTGTGTGTGTGTGTGTGTGTGTGTGTGTATGTGTGTATGTGTGTGTGTAGGAGTGTGTGGGGAGTTGCGGGGGGTCCCAGGAAGTAGGAAGTTTCAGCTCAGAGGGGGGCTTTAAATATAAAAACATAACACTTCCGACGGGATGACAGTGGAACAGTCTCAAATCTCTAATGCAACATCCCTCTCTGAATGGCTGAGTCTTGTGAATGTAAGAGCATTTCAGAATGAAGCCAGAAAAAGAAGAGTTTCAAAGAGCAATCTGGAGGCGTTCTGGGCCCATACATGTATCAGTTTTGTTAAATAACCACAGACAGTCAGGCTGTCAAGAAGCAAACAAAGCTATTGAGCTCATCTGGGTAAAGCATATATAGCCACTGAGATAGGGAATACAAGGTGCTCTTTGGATAGGGTAGATAACTGTCACTGGGAGAACACACAAGGGAAAACAACCATCACTTGTGTAATCGCAAAAAGCCCTGTCCTTGTCCTGATTTTATTTATTTTATTTTTATTTAAGCTTTATTTATACAGGGAAAACCTGACTGAGACCTGACTGACTTTTTAGCGGGACCCTGTTACAGAGAAGAAACACAAATAAATATACAATAGTTTAGAAGAACGCCTCAGTTTAAAAGACGACCCACATGTACAACTCTCTCTACACAGATCCCTCACCAAATATTTGAAACGGCCCGACGGCACCAGTGTCCATTTGTAAAGTATCCTGTTCCATGTCGGAGGAGCACAGTAACTACAGTTTTTCCTAATTCTGGGGGACATTAAAGTAGCAGGTTCTGAAAGCGTGTCTGATCACCACTAGGTTGCCATGAAAGCGTAGATGTGAGGTAAAACGGGAGCAGAAACTTTAAATACACAGAAAATCCTGTCAAAAGCCCTTCTTGTAGTCAAAGACTCCCAACCCAGAGACTGATATCAAATAAAATGTAGTTACGGAACATATCCCTGGAGATGAACCGCAGAGCAGAGTGATACAGGTACTATTGAAGGATGTGAGGCGAAAAAATCTATGTTAAAGCTTCAGTATGTAGATTTGAGCTTTAAAATAGTGCTGAATGGCCATGATAAGTCGGTAGCGATCAAGGAATGAGATCACATGATAATTAGCGTTCATTGGAGAGCGCTGTTTTGGTCCAGACAAGAAGCTTTCTAAAATCTGGTGTCGTGGCCGAGCACTGACCTTTACGTAGGTTTGTGGATATCCACACATATGCTGCTATTAGAAAACGTAGCATATTGTACTTTTTATTTTATTTTCAGTGCTGCCAAAGAGGGCAGAAACACACAAAATGACATACTACACCTTTAAGAAGCCTCCATTTTAGCTACACTTCCATAGAAATATTGAAAGTGTAGGAACAACAAATAACCGTGTTTCAGCATCGTACTGGCCTCATCAGGGCTGCAGACCTGTAACCTATACCTCTCATTATCCAGATAAATAGGTGGGTGGATGGATGGATAGATATATACAGTTAGGTCCATATACATTTGGACTCTGACACAATTTCTGTTTACCAAAACATATTCAAGTTACAGTTATATATGAATATGGACTTAAAGTGACTCTCAGCTTTAATTTGAGGGTATTCACATCCAAATTGGAGGAAGTGTTTAGGAATTACAGCTCTTTTATATGTAGCCCCCTCTTTTTCAAGACCAAAAGTAATTGGACAATTGACTCAAAAGCTGTTTCAGGGACAGGTGTGGGCTATTCCTTCGTTATTTCTTTATCAATTAAGCAGGTAAAAGGTCTGAGTTGATTCCAAGTGTGGCATTTGCATTTGGAAGCTTTTGCTGTGAACTCATAACATGCGGTCAAAGGAGCTCTCAATGCAAGTGAAACAGGCCATCCTTAGGCTGCAAAAACAAAACAAAAATCCATCAGAGAGATTGCGGCAATATTAGGAGTGGTCAAATCAACAGTTTGGAACATTCGAAGAAGAAAAGAATGCACTGGTGAGCTCGGCAACACAAAAAGGCCTGGACGTCCACGGAAGACAACAGTGGTGGATGATCGCAGGATCCTTCACATGGTAAAGAAAAACGCCTTCACAACATCCAGTCATGACTGGACACTCTCCAGGAGGTAGGCATGTCATTATCCAAGTTTACCATAAAGAGAAGACTTCATGAGAGCAAATGCAGAGGGTTTACCACAAGGTGCAAACCATTCATAAGCCTCAAG
>NC_139674.1:5030716-5033216 GCF_951799395.1 Argentina silus | reverse complement strand
TATGGGTACTTTTGACTATGTGCGCCATGATTTAAATTGTAGAGTTTCACTTGCGAACCAGAGAGTGCTCCCCCATTCCCTTGTCATTGTAAACCTGTTGATGTGTTCCGACACCGCCGCTCAGCTTCTTGCCACACTCACAGTGGACCAGGAAAACCACTTGTGACAAGGCCAGGAGAACGCTGCTTAGTATGCTAGAAGGTTCCAGAGATGTCTAAACGCATGATTATGACGGATTATGAGGCATTGCTTGAAACCCAAAAGTACCAGGAGACATTTCCAAGCGTTTCCAGACATTTCCAGACAGCTCCAGATAGCACCAGATCAGTTCCTGTATGTGACAAGTGTCAGTTCCTCCTGACTAGACCTGCTGTCAGTGGGTGTCATGTCGAGGAGGAGAGTCGCCGTTCATCGCTGCATGGGGCTGATGAGAGAGAGGGCATGCTGCTGTTCCTAATGAGCACACACAGACAGACGCGCGCACACACACAGACAGATGCGCGCGCAGCGCAGCGCGCGCACACACACACACACACACACACACACACACACACACACACACACACACACACACACACACACAGACAGACAGATGCGCACACACCCACACCCACACACACACCCACACACACACAGACAGATGCGCCCACACCCACACACACACACACACACACACACACACACACACACACACACACACACACACACACACACACACACACACACAGACAGATGTGCACACACCCACACCCACACCCACACACCCACACACACACATCCTCATCTCCTTCTGGCTTCATTCCCCCCTGTTGAGTGCTGGTCAGAGCAGGGGGAGCAGAGCCAGTTGGAGAGACTATGCCTGGTTGGAGCAGCCCTAATGAACACTGTTCTGAGTCAATTACCCTCTCCTGGAGCACTGCTGCGCTGCCAGACAAACCAGGCCTCCCTCTCTTCTACTCTATCTATGCCCAGTCCAGCTACAGTGTGCCCAGTCCAGTCCAGTCCAGTCCAGTCCAGTCCAGTCCAGTCCAGCCCAGTCCAGTCCAGTCCAGTCCAGTCCAGTCCAGTCCAGTCTAGTTCAGTCAATCCCAGCCTATCCCATCCCAGCCATACCTGAAGGGTTGAAGCCGTAAACCAACCTACCATCAACACCCAGAGAGGTGACTAGTGTTTTTCCTCACATTAAACCGGTCTGTTGTTCTCCTCCCTGCTGGGTCGGAGGGAGAAGAGAGGAGGGGATAAATATTTGCCCTGGAGGCCAGAATCGCTCCGCTGTGCTCGACAAGGTTCACAGTCAAAGACCTCATCTCCCTGTGTAAGCCACCAGGGGATTAGAGAATCACATTTACATAGGGACCGCTCGCTTAGTCACTGACTTGGAACAGACCCCCCCCACCCCCACCACCCACAACCCACCACCCACCACCCCAAAAACACAGCTGAACTGGCACGGAGGAATTCAAAGCACCGACGGAAACATGAAAAAATGTAATCCCTCTAAATCATTAAACGATTTTCTCTAAAGACTATTAATTAGGTCCTTGGCTCTAAGCTTTGGCCCTTTCTTCTGCTTTTCTTTGAAATCTCCCCGCCGCCTTTCGACAATGGTTGAGGTCTGACTCATTATCGGGCCATAACGATGGTTTTGACTCGGGTCAAACGCCTCACTGAGATCTAAAGGTTACAAATGTAACCCAGTTTCCCTGAAAGAGACGAGGGAGACCCCTTGCTATAGGACACACTCTCCTGGAAGTAAGTCTGCTTCTGTGTTAAGCTTTTCTGGCACAGGAGTGGCCCTCAGGGACAACAAATGTCCACTGCTCCACGTCAACAATCTCTGTGTCACAGACAAGAGTCGGAGAGAGCACGTTCCTCCTGGCGATTGATGTACGCCATTGTGGACGTATTTTTTCCCGCTCTGGCCAGGACATTTCTTCTGCTCTGGCCAGAAAGTGCTTGAGGGTTGGAAACAAAGTCTAGAGCTCGAACATAGGTTGATGTGGCCTGTTAGGAAATGGTGCTCCATCATAGTTGGGCAAACCCTAATGCAAATAACATTGACCCAGCAGAAGAAGGTGGATAATCTGAGTTTACGAGGGTTTACCCTCATAATTGTGACCCCCCCTGTCCCGCCACCATGTCCCGCCCAATCACAAATCTCATCTGTAGGTAAAAACGACGCCGTTACGTTGTGCCGTTGTCTCTGTGTCGATCTGGGCCACACGGGCGGCGCCACGTTAGCTAGTGGAATATTCCTCTGATGTGAGGTGAGGAGAGGACTCAGAGGGGCGGAGTCTGGTGATTTACGACGGGCGAGGAGAGTCAGGGAGCTACAGCTGGAACTGTAGGAGGAATATCCTTAACTGTCAACTGTGTCCCCTGGGTGGCTTTACCACCTAGATCCTCGTCCTTGATTATGGCTCGCACAGATCAAGGATAGAGACTGATGCAATTCATCATCGTCTCTCTCACGGGGAGAAGGAGCGCAGAGACGGGGCCG
>NC_139674.1:5013216-5018216 GCF_951799395.1 Argentina silus | reverse complement strand
GGGAGGAGGTCCAGCACCTAACAGTGTGGTGCAACGACAATAACCTGGCTCTCAACACCAAGAAGACCAAAGAACTCATTGTGGACTTCAGGAAGTCTAAAGCTGGCGCACACACCCCCATCCTCATCAACGGGACTGAGGTGGAGCGAGTCACCAGCTTCAAGTTTCTGGGTGTCCACATCTCTGAGGACCTCTCCTGGACCCTCAACACCTCCACCCTGATAAAGAAGGCTCACCAGCGTCTCTTCTTCCTGAGGAGACTAAAGAAGGTACATCTACCTCCTCAGATCCTGGTGAACTTCTACCGCTGCACCATCGAGAGTATCCTTACCTACTGTGTCACAGTATGGTATGGCAACTGCTCGGCATCGGACCGGAAGGCACTGCAGAGGGTGGTGAAAACTGCCCAACGCATCACCGGTTCCTCACTCCCCTCCATCGAGGCTGTCCAGGGCAAACGATGCCTGCGTAAGGCACGCAGCATCGTCAAGGACATCTCTCACCCCAACCATAGACTTTTCACCCCACTCCCCTCCGGGAGGCGCTACAGGTCTCTCCGCACCCGAACCAGTAGGTTCAGAGGCAGTTTCTTCCCTGCGGCTGTCACCCTGCTGAACTCGAACACTACACCTACCTGACAAACTACTACCCCCGCAACCCCCACCCCCCCCCCCCCCACCCGGACAATTGCACTATTGCACTATACTCCCCTCCCCTTCTCTTACTCATTACCACTGCTCTTCTGTACATACCTGTTCATACTGTTCATAATGCACATAATGCACATATCCTATATTTTCTTTAATACTACTGCACATACTGTACATACTTGTTTATACTGTTTATACGGCATTCCATATTTATATTTATTCGGCATCTACCTCATGTTACTGTTAATACATATATACTGCTAGACTGCATTACCCATACAGCTCATATGCTGCTACACTGCTCATACTGTAACTATTTATTCTACTATAATGCTACTGTTACTCACATACTGCTATACTGCACTGCCATATTATACTGCTTATATTATTCTATATTACACTGCACTACTACTGATCATATATTGCACTACCTGTAAATACTGTTCATTGCACTTTCTGCTATTTTGCACTTCTGGTTAGACGCTAACTGCATTTCGTTGTCTCTGTACTTGTACTCTGCACAATGACAATAAAGTTGAATCTAATCTAATCTAATCTCTCTCTCTCTCTCTCTCTCTCTCTCTCTTAGACACAAACTTTGACACTGAGTTTGCAGAGTGTGTTTACAGGGAGAGACCATCAGACTGTACTGTCAAGTCACATACATTTACTGTTGAGTCACAGGTCTTTACTGTTGAGTCACAGACCTTTACTTTTGAGTCACAGACCTTTACTGTTGAGTCACAGACCTTTACTGTTGAGTCACAGGCCTTTATTGTTGAGTCACAGGCCTTTACTGTTGAGTCACAGACATTTACTGTTGAGTCACAGGCCTTTACTGTTGAGTCACAGGCCTATACTGTTGAGTCACAGACCTGCACTGGTGAGTCACAGACCTTTACTGTTGAGTCACAGACATTTACTGTTGAGTCACAGACCTTTACTGTTGAGTCACAGGTCTTTACTGTTGAGTCACAGACCTTTACTGTTGAGTCACAGGCCTTTACTGTTGAGTCACAGACATTTACTCTTGAGTCATAGACCTTTACTGTTGAGTCACAGACCTGCACTGGTGAGTCACAGACCTTTACACTGGCATGTTTGGGAGGCTGGACTGGGTCACTGGGTCTGACAAAGTGTATATACAGAGAGGGGACGGTTCTACATGCAGACTGACTATCACATGTAAAGACCAGACCTGCGCTGTACTGTAACATCACATCAGAGCATCATCTGGCCTCTTCTGTCACTCAAACCACACACAGCATAACACAATCACTACGGCGGGTAATGTGTCTGGCTCAGAACCGGAGCTAGCTCTGCTCTAAAGGCCATCGGCATACTGCAATTGTGAATCCAAGGAATCCGTTGAAAGAGTTGTGATTTTTGCCATTTTGTCATCGCATTGACAAATGAATGAGGCATCCGATCGTCAAAAAAGCGACGACGGAGGGTAGGATGACTCATCTCGTTTGACAGATAAAAAGCGAAATCACGACTCTCCTACCAACAGAGTCTTTATATTTGCGAACGTAAAAACACGTCAGTGGCTTTAAGAGCAGCAGGTAGGTTGAGTTCTTTGTCAGACGGAAATTTAGCTTTGACTTCCTATACAGAGCAGACCACACACAGCGCGGTATAATTTTTTAAACGTCTTTATTTTCTTTTACACAGATCTCGCATACACTGTTTTGCAGCTTGCCTCATGAATCCACACTCTTAGGCAACATGATGAAATTCATGGAAGTCACCCACTTTAATCTGATGGAGTGTTCGGCTTGTGACCAATAGGGAGTTGTACAGTTTCTGTCTCTCTTTTGATCGGCTCGATGTGACTTTAGGCTCCAAGTGCTAAGCCCTCTCTGTGAGATATGGCTGAAATCTACGGCAAGTTAATGACGAGATTGGGATTTTGGGGGCTTTTTTCCGTCAAAGGCTTTGATGTGAAATGATCTAAGCAATTAGGCGCTGTGTGTTCTTTCTCCTGTTCCTTATCTATTAACGCTGTACATTAGATCTGTTGGGTCGCCTGAGACCAGATGAACTTTGTAAGTACAATGATATTCAAGAAGGTTTAGTCGGAAATAAATGAGACAAAACACTGTAAAACTTTCCCAGCAGTCGATTGGATATGAACTGTACGGATATTCATATTCATATGACTTAGAGATATTCCTATATCCTGACGACACAGCTTCCTAATACATTTGACATCGTTGTTTTGATGTTTGATCTCGAAGGTTGGATCTCTTATTGATCGGAAACGTGTTAACCATTTACCGAACTTCCAAATGCATTTTACATAGTTGGTTAGATGTTGCATTTTAGGTTAGATCTTTTATTGATCAAAAAATGTGATTTAAATCATTCACACATATTTGTCTGAACAGACTTCAAAAACCTTTATCTGTCTCACACTTCTCCCTTATACTGCTTTTGGTTTGCATTTATCATCAATGAGAATCTCTGGTACTGTTAGCCTGAATTCTTATCAGATTGCCTTAAGGATTTAATAAGTAAGACACTAGTATTTTTGCTGCATGTAATTAGCTTGTGCATTCCACTCATCTTCTGGGCAGACCTTCTGCTCCCTCTGTGGCCCAGCCGCTCTGTAATGTTAATCAGCCTCTTTCCTTTCTGGAGAGTTCTCTTCTGCGTGTGTGTGTGTGTGTGTGTGTGTGTGTGTGTGTGTGTGTGTGTGTGTGTGTGTGTGAGTGTGTGTGTGAGAGAGAGAGTGTGTATGTGTGTGTGTGTGTGTGTGTGTGTGTGTGTCTGCGTGTATGTGTGTGTGTGTGTGTGTGTGTGTGTGTGTGTGTGTGTGTGTGCATGAGTGTGTATGTGTGTGTGTGTGAGAGAGAGTGTGTGTGTGTGTGTGTGTGTGTGTGTGTGTGTGTGTGTGTGTGCATGTGTGTGTGTGCTTGTGTGTGCATATAATGAGGACTACACAAAAGGGATTGATTATTAGCATTAATCATGTCTCAAAAGCGCCTTTCATTCTTGTCTGGAAGACGTAATTGGGGTCCGGGCCCCTCACAATGGAAGTCTCAGTTTCAACACTCTGTGTGTGTAGGCCTCGTTAATAACGGAGCCTGGAGTATTGTTAATTAAAGACACTCTAACCACCCCTGAACGACTCTGAATTAGTCAACAACCAGCACTGGTCTTTCACAGCCTAAATGAATAAGATGGAGACATCCAAATGAAAATCACGTTACCCCCCTCTGGGTGTAGGCGTATGCAATGTGTGTGTGTGTGTGTGTGTGTGTGTGTTTAAGTGTGTGTTTAAGTGTGTGTTTAAGTGTGTATGTGTGTGTGTGTGTTTAAGTGTGTATGTGTGTATGTGTGTGTGTGTTTTGGTGTGTGTGTGTGTGTGTGTGTGTGTGTGTGTGCGTGTGTGTGTGCACGTGTATGTGTGTGAGAGAGAGAGAGAGAGAGAGAGAGAGAGCGAGCAAGCGAGCGAAATACAGATAGAGAGAAAAAGAGATGTTTGTCACTTAGCCCTCGAAGACAACAGCAGAACAAAGTGGTTAACATTCTGCCAGACGCTACCCCGAGTGGTGCTGCAGAGGACCTTTACGGCATACATGAACAGGGCCATTATCATACAGAGGGCTCTGTAGGAGGAAGACAACACACCTTACGTAAGCAGCAGGCCCCATGGAGCAAGACAAAACAGTTGAACACTGTATGAATCATCGACGGCACACAGAGAGGCCAGTGTGTTCCATTAGGTAATGCATTAGCATGGCAGGCATTTCGAATAATTGGGTCTAAAATGACAGGTGTTTGGACTTGGGCCGGGCCTGAATAACCCCTGAAGAGCCCCCACAGCCATATGGCCCCTGCGGCTCCTGCCCAGATTGACTTGTGTTTCCTCTGGTAGCCAAATGGAGTTTGTTGTGTGTGTCTCGATGGGAGATTTAGGAGGTACTGTGGAGGGAGTGTGAGAGATCGGACTGGCACACACACATGCACGCACACACACGTGCACGCACACACACGCACACAGACACGCACACAGACACGCATGCAGAAACGCATGCAGACACGCATGCAGGCACGCACGCAGGCACGCATGCAGGCAGGCAGGCAGGCAGGCAGGCAGGCACGCACGCACGCACGCACGCACGCACGCACGCAGGGGTGGCTGGGTGGCGAGGCCTCAGCGGAGGAGCACGGGGCCCCTACATGCCTGTCAGGGAAAGAAAGGATTATTCAAAGCAGCCCCCGTCCCTGCTGCTGGCCTTCATATTCATGCACCGAGCTAAGGGAGCATTTGCATTCTGTGAATGTGCAACAGAAGAGGAAATTGCTCTCACCCTCACTCTCTTTCTCTCTCTCGTTCTCCTT
>NC_139674.1:5008465-5010965 GCF_951799395.1 Argentina silus | reverse complement strand
TTAGTGGAGCTAGCAGCCTCTGCTACTCATAACGACACCGAGGGGTTCAGAGTAATCAGTGTCTGCTGGCTGTGTGTGTGTGTGTGCGCGCATGTGTGTACGCATGTGTGTACGCATGTGTACGTGTACGTGTGTGTGTGTGTGTGTGTGTGTGTGCGCATGTGTGTACGCATGTGTACGTGTACGTGTGTGTGTGTGTGTGTGTGTGTGTGCGCATGTGTGTACGCATGTGTACGTGTACGTGTGTGTGTGTGTGTGTGTGTGTGTGTGTGTGTCTGTTTCCCTGGTTTTGGAGGTGTTTTTGGGGGTGATTGCTCAGGGGACTACTGTGTTGTGTCTCGGGGAGCAGGGACAGTGCTAACTCACACACATAACTCACAGCAGTGATAACTCTGAGGACTTACGAGAAGGTGGAGTTCAGTAATGAGAGATGCTGCTGGTTCTTTATGGCTTGACATCGCTGCCCTCTCTCTCTCCCTCTCTCTTTTTCAATTTCTCTCTCTCCCCTCCTCTCTCTCTTTTTTCCTCCCTCCCTCTCTCTTTACTGCATGGCATCACTGGTCTCTCCCCCTGTCTCTCCCCTCCCGAGTCTCCCTTTCTCTCTCTCTCTCTCTCTCTCTCTCTCTTTCTCTCCCCCTCTCTCTCCCTCCATGTCTCTACCCATCCCTCCTTCCTTCCCTTGCTCTTTCCTTCCTTCCCTCCCTCCCTCCCTCCCTCTCTACCTCTCTCTTTACTGCATGGCATCTCTCCTGTGCAGCAGAGGGTGAATACCTAATGAAGTCCTGCCTGGTGGGCTACAGGGAACAGCTTCTACCGAGGAGACTCTTGATGGGGAAGATGCTGTTTTTATAGGGAACCAGGGCACTGTGTGTGTGTGTGTGTGTGTGTGTGTGTGTGTGTGTGTGTGTGTGTGTGTGTGTGTGTGTGTGTGTGTGTGTGGGTGGGTGGGTGGGTGGGTGGGTGTGGGTGGGTGTGTGTGTGTGTGTGTGTGTGTGTGTGGGTGGGGCGCACCTGGCTGTAGCAGAGACAGATTGGTCATTGATTGTTTTCTGCTAGAGAGAGTATCGCCGGTTCTGGTTTCATGCTGCCAATATGGCAGTTATCATGACCATATTGATTGGGTACACAGCGAAGACGGTTCGATGGTACCACCCTTGAGGAACGGGTAATCTGACAAGCTGAAGACTCATGTTCGCTCCCTATGCTAATTGAAGCTGTTGAAGCTTGAAAAAGACCCAGGTTTGGCACCGGCAGACTTTCCTAGTATCGGTCCAATTTTGCTGCATCCTAGATCCATTTGTTGACGTGTGTATTGTTGTACTCAAATGGCTGACACAACTCTATGTGTATTTTTGTATTTATGCGTTCAATAAAGTCATTTGTTAATATATTCATACCCAGTCAGTGTCATCTCATGGATGGTTCTGACTGCATGCTAGCATGCTAGCAGGCTCCCACTGCAGCGCAGAGTATTTACGGAATGCCAATGGCTGCCCGGTTCTGATAGTAGGATTTACCCTTTGGAAGATAATCCTCTCTCTTTGCCTTCTCAGCACCCCATAGGGAGTCCAATGAGATTCCCTGGGAGCATCCCTCATCATCATCATCATCATCATCATCATCATCATCATCATAACTGACGGAGACATAGCAAATATGCAGATGGAACGTCCGTCCGCCACAGTGCTCCCAGTGTGTCACCTTCATTTCCATGGAATAGTCTCCCCCCTCGGGAATACTCTCCCATGAGTCCCAGGTTAGGAATGCCACATGCAGTAGGAGACCCTTTCCATTATTCATGACATTCCGTTTCATTTACTGGTAAATCATGGCAGGTTCATCCTCGATGTTGCTCTACCCATG
Source organism: Argentina silus (assembly GCF_951799395.1). Classification (NCBI taxonomy): domain Eukaryota; kingdom Metazoa; phylum Chordata; class Actinopteri; order Argentiniformes; family Argentinidae; genus Argentina; species Argentina silus. The sequence continues at coordinate 5,009,102 of NC_139674.1, read as the reverse complement.
TACTAGTTGTTTATCATTCATGAGTAGACGCTATTTACCATCTGTCAGGAACTCCTGTGTGTGTGTGTGTTTGTGTGCTTGTGTGCTCGCTTGCTCATGTGTGTGTGTGTGTGTATGTGTGTGTCAGCCTCGAGCAAGGGATAACACTCGACGAGCAACAATACTTGTTGTGTGAACGGCCTGGGAAAAACAAAAAAAAACGGCAGGCTGGAGAGCCCAGTGTTATGAGGTGCTGTGTACATATGTTGTCAGAATTACATTAGTGCAAGTTATTACACATTTCTCTAGAGCTGCTGCTTGGCTGAGATGGAGACAGAGGAGGGGGGCGGGGGGGAGGGGGGGGGGGAGAGAGGGAGGAGGAGAGAGAGGGAGAGGGGGGAGGGAGGGAGGGAGGGAGGGGAGCGAAAGAGATAGAGAGAGAGAGAGTGTGGTACGTAAAAGAGGAAGGGGGAAGCTCTGGTGTTGACACTGGAGCCTTTCCCTGGCATGGCTGTATTTTTCGGTGTCTTAGTTCCTTTCTGACAGTTTTAATCAGCGAGATAAGGCTCTGTGAGATTTCATTAGAGCCTGGCGGCAGGGCTCAGGAGGGATGGAGGGATGGAGGGATGGAGGGATGGGGGGGGAAGAGAGGGGGGGA
>NC_139674.1:4995965-5005965 GCF_951799395.1 Argentina silus | reverse complement strand
CCTCTAACCCAAGGAAACTGTTCTCCACATTTTCCTCACTCTTGGGCCCTGACTGTTCTCCCTCTATACCAAATCTCTTGGCTCAGTAGTTTCTCCTACCACTGCTATGCAGATGACACTCAACTCTTTCTCTCTTTCCCCACCTCTGACTCACAGGAGGCAACATTGTGTCTCTGTGTGTCTTGCAGACATTTCTGCTTGGATGTCAGCCCACCACCTCAAGCTCAACCTTAACAAAACTGAGCTGCTCTTCCTCCCTGGGTAGGGCTGCCCTCTCCAAGACTTCTCCATCACAGTAGAGAACTCTACTATGACCTCCTTCCAGACAGCCAAGAATCTTGGGGTGATCCTTGACAACCACTTATCCTGTGCGGCGAACATCACAGCGACAGCACGCTCCTATCGATTCTTCCTCTACAACATCAGAAGGATACATCCATTCTTCATGAGAGAAGTAGCACAACTCTTGGTCCAGACACTTGTGATCTCCTGCCTTGACTACTGCAACACACTCTTAGCCGGACTCCCCGCCTCCGCCATCAGGCCTCTGCAGCTTATCCAGAATGCTGCCGGCCGTCTGGTGTTCAATCTCCCCAAATTCTCCCATGTTTACCCCCCTTCTTCACACCCTTCACTGGCTCCCGGTAGCAGCTCACATTAGATTCAAGATCACTCTGCTCTTCCACCTCGCCTGGCACCGCCGCCTCTACGTGGATGCAGCAGTCGCGATACTCGGTCACGACTTTTCACTGTCCTGGCGCCCCGCTGGTGGAACGAGCTTCCCACTGCTGTCAGGACTGCAGAGTCACTACCTACCTTCCGCCATAGACTGAAGACAGTAGCCCATCTCTTCAGGCTACATCTTGACTGTCCCTCCTAAAGACCTCTTCATCCCCACTACCCTCCTGTACAGTTTCTCTATTGTAAATTAAAAAAATATATATTTATATTTTTTTTAAAAAAGAAGTAATTCTTCCTTCTTCTAGCATTGTGACTGCCAATGGCCCCCTGGTCCTAGCATAGATTTGTTTTTCTTATGATGACTGATGTATCGGTCATTCCCTTAGACAAATGTACTTGTTGTAAGTCGCTTTGGATAAAGGCGTCTGCTAAATGTAAAAAATGTAAAATGTATGCCTTGTTGTCTCTTTCTCTTCACACCAAATATCATCTGGCATGGCAACCACACGTTCTGTGTGTGTTTGTGGTACTTGTGGTGTGTGTGTGTGTGTGTGTGTGTGTGTGTGTGTATGCGGGCGTGTGTGCGTGTGCGTGTGTGTATGTGTGCGTATGTGTGTGTGTGTGTGCGTGTTTATGTGTGTTTGGCGTGTGTGCGGAGCAGCTTAGCATGTTTCCGTTGCCAAGTGAATGGAGGCTAATGTGGAGCACCTGGCAGAGGGAGAGAGGAGTGGATTAGACAGCACTGGTAAGTGTTACTGAGAGAGAGGCACCAGGCAACTGATAAGCACCAGGGAGTTGAACAAGAGGAGGGGAGGGAGAGAGAGAGGGAGGGAGGGAGGGAGGGAGTGAGGGAGGGAGGGAGTGAGACAGGGAGAGAGAGAGAGAGAGAGAGAGAGAGAGGAGGCACCAGGCAACTGATAACCACCCGGGAGTAGAACGAGAGGAGGGGAGGAAGAGAGAGGGAAGGAGGGAGGGAGAGGGAGGGAGGGAGAGGGAGAGAGAGGAGAGAGAGAGAGAGAGAGAGAGAGAGAGAGAGAGAGAGAGAGAGAGAGAGAGAAGGCAGGCATCATCCAGTAGAGCGAGGCTGGCATAGACTGCAAACTGATCAGAGAGGAAAAAGAGAGGGACAGGGAGGGAGGGTGGGAGGGAGTGGGGAGAGAGAGGATCAGAGGAGGTGTAGGAACAGCGGGATGGTTCTGTTGAATGGACGGAGCAGGTCAAGAGCAGGCAGCAAAGAGAGAGAGAGAGAGAGAGAGAGAGAGAGAGAGAGAGAGAGAATAAAAGAGATACTCTGTGCAGCAAACACTGACAGCCACAGGACAACATAACACTGCACAAACACCTTTTCTCCTCAACCCAGTTTCTTACAATCCTGGCGACACATTCTCAATGTGCTTTGATGCTGGTGAGAACAGGGGCACTAGCCGACACACTGCGTACCGCCATCGATGCCTTTAAGACTTCATGCGCAACATATATTGAATGGCCAAACAGAGTCTTCACATCAGGCTTCCGCTGACAAGACAATACTGCACCTTTCAGCACAGCAACAAATCTATAAAAGTTTCTTGTTGCTTCACGGCACACAGAGGTAGGACATGTTTTCGTTCGTATGGAAGGCGTCTTCCTCTCTCTCTGTCTCTTTCTCTTTCTTTCTCTCTCTCTCTCTCTCTGTCTCTGCATCTCCTTTGACCCTGGTTCGCTGAAGAAGAAGTTAATAACAACATTCCCCACAGTCAGTGGTATTTAAGCCTTCATTCAGCATCGGATAAGGACCTTTGGAGCAAGGATGTTACTGAGAAAAGAAACCACATAATGAAAGGATGATTTCACTCCTCCGCCCTCGCCTCCCTCACAAGCTATCGTCCTTCACCCCATCCCCTTCACCCTCGTCCTCCCGTCTCAGCATGAACAGAGAGAGAAAAAAACAACCTTGCAAAGCCCCCCCCCCCCCCCCCTCCCCATACAATGTTAACATCCCGTGGATCTAGCTAGCGCTGGATTAGCATAACACACAATAAGCGCTAGTCAGATGAGTATAGCCGTAGCGCCGCGGTTAGCAGGGGGCTAGGATTCATTCACATGACTTTTGAATGCTGTTCAATCACGTGTTTTCAGCCATCATAGCAGATCTTATCAGGACAATAGACAGTCTAATAGACAGTCTCCATCCTATTCATAAACGCTACATTCCTTACGTGATGCTCAGGGAGGGATTCTAATAGAGACACATGATATTGACATATTTTCATATTTTCAGGCTGGCTAACTGACTGTGTGCGGTGGTCAAATCAAGTCAAATCAACGTTTATTCATCATATACACAGAATACAGCGGTAGATGGTGGAATGAAATGCTTAGGGCAAGCTAGCTCCTCAACAATGCAAGGAAGTAATACAATAACCAAAACAATAACAAACAATAGGTAGCAATAGTAGTAAGCAGCAGAAACACAACAACAATGTGGTGGGAAGATAAATATAGTCATAGCAATAGTAGGATGTAATAGTATGCATGTATGTGTGTGAGTGCATGTGCGTGTGTGTATGTGTGTGTGTGTGTGTGAGAGAGAGAGTGCAAATGTGCAATGTCATTGGAGAATGTCACTGATGCAGGGCTGTGGTACGTTGGTCTTTGAAGTTGCTGCTGTGAAAATGTGGTGTGTGTTTGTGTGTGTGTGTGTGTGTGTGTGTGTGTGCCAACAGTGCGTCTGTGGTTCTAAAACCCCTTGTTGTGTTTCCCACTGGTTGAAGATGAATGACGCTTAGTATTGTTGTTATATATTCCCAGCGTTTTTAAATGGAGTGTTATTCATCTGAACTACCCACTTTAGGAGCGTCTCTTGTCGGCTGTCAAATCCAAGCGAATGTCTAATGACGAGACAGAGCGCTGCAATTCTGTTGACAGTTAGCTTGTGATAACTAGCTTAATTTCAAGCTAGTTGGATCACGAACGTTTGTTGTTTGTCTCCGTGAAGGAAATCTGGCGAGCTCACAAGATCATTGTCTACAGTTGTCTTTTCAAAAACCGCGTTCCTGCGTTTGATCACAAACCGGGCAGCTTTCGGCTCACGCCCCCCTCTCCTGGCGTGTCTTATACCTGGGCTTTAGCGGGTGACATCAGATCTGTGGTTCTAAACACTCGTCCCTCCGCTGCCGACCTCCTCGCCACGGCCAGAGAGTGATGATGAACGCAGGTGGTGGAGCCGGATCCCGGAGGAAAGCTCTGTCTCATCCCCAGATCTAAGCCTCATCCCCGGTTCAGACGGAGGTTCAGATCAGAGAGAGCCGGGGGGGGCAGGCGGGGGTGGGGGCGTGAAGACAGGATCGTATCCACTTGATTGTCAGATGTCTGCCTTTCTCAGACGCCTAAAAAGCCCTCTCTGTGTATGCGTCTGAGACGGAGAGAGAGAGAGGAAGGGATGAGACAGGGAGAGAGAGAGAGGGGAAGGGATGAGACAGGGAGAGAGAGAGAGGGATACAAATGCTTCCTCTCTCTGAGTGTCTGAGCTCAAGGCTTTAGATTTGACCTTCAGCCCTCCCAGCCTGTGACCCGACTCCAAATCAGCCCCAACCCCCCCCGACACTCACACACACACACACACACGCACACACACACACACACACACACACATGCACACGCACACGCACACACACAGACTCACACACACACACACACACACACTCACACACACACTCACTCACACACACACACACACACACGCACGCACGCACACACACACACACACACACACATCCCACGTTCTCTGCCTATCACTGAAGATCAAGGAGTGATTGATCAGATTGATCAAGCACAATCGATAACGTGGTCTTTTAGGATCGACTGCAGGGTCTCAAATGACATGCCATTCCCTAATGCAGTGCACAGTGCAGTTATCACCAGGGCCAAACGTGGAGTGCACTTTTTTAATGGGGGATCAGGACACAGATACTGTAATGTCTGTGTCTGTGTCTGGAGTCTAGTTTCCTGTTCTTTGCCAGCAGCACTTCTCTCCTCTCTACTTTCCCCTCTCTGCTCTCCCCTCCTCTCTCCACCCTCCTTCCCTTCCCTCTCCCCTCTCCTCCCATCCCCTCCCCTCTCCACCCTCCTTCCCTTCCCTTCCCTTCCCTTCCCTCTCCTCTCCTCTCCTCTCCTCTCCTCTCCTCTCCTCTCCTCTCCTCTCCTCTCCTCTCCTCTCCTCTCCTCTCCTCTCCTCTCCTCTCTCCTCTCCCACAGCCTGGCTGTCTTCCCACAGCCCAGAGAAGTGCTGACTTCAGCTCGACTGCCAAAGTGTTCTGATAAAGACAGGAGTACACAGTCTCCTTTCCCCCAAACCCCCAGCACAGCTGCCTCCAGGGGGGTTGTGCTGTCTGAGGGAGATGTCTGTAGTCGAGCTGTGCTGTTGTCCAAACTCCTGGAGTATTCTCCTGCCACATGGACGACTCCACGTCTCTGTTCTGTGAGGCCGTGAGGTGTTGCCATTGAGTCCCCAGGGAGACATTTACAGTTAATGAACGCACGCACGCACGCACGCACGCATGCACGCACGCACGCACGCAGACACAGCAAATTTTCACAGCAGCAACTTCAAAGGCCAACGCACCACAGCCCCGGGCCTCCAACAAAGCATGGCGCAGAATTAAACTTTTATCTTTTTATAAACCAATGTGAGACTTTAAAGCAGTAATAATGATGTTTTCATAGTAATGATGTCTTCAAGGAGGATGCATGCCGAAGCCACTGTGTGTGTGTGTGTGTATGTGTGCGTGTGCGTGTGCGTGTGCGTGTGTGTGTGTGTGTGTGTGTTGTTTTGGAGAAACAAATGTATGTGCATAATGTATGTGCATACAACACCAGTAGGTACAGTAGAGCTTCTGTCCCACTGAATCAGAGAGGGCCTGCTGTGTGTGTGTGTGTGTGTGTGTGTGTGTGTGTGTGTGTGTGTGTATGTGTGTATGTTTGTGTGTGTGTGTGTGTGTTTGTATGTGTGTGTGTGTGTGTGTGTGTGTGTGTGTGTGTGCGCGCGTGTGTGCGAAAAAGATGATGAAAAGTGCTCTGAGGTCTGCGGAGCGATGGTTCCAAATGAAAGATTTATCACCGACACGGCTCCTGCCCCCCCCTCCTGCCCCCCCCTCCTGCCCCCCTCCCCCACCCTCCTCCCGCTCCCTTCACTGTGTCGCAGCGACAGCTCGCGCTTTGAAGAGAACCTCATTAGCTAGTCTACTTAGTCTTACTTACCCCATCAGCTGACAAGGCAGGGGAGGGGCTGTTTGAAGTAGTGCCTCACAGCGGGTAGGAGGGTTCCGGGTGATTCCACAGCTGGAGTCGTGCGAGGGCGAGGGGGGAGATGAGGGGTGGGGAGTGGGGAGGGATGGGGGGGTGAGGGGTGAGGGGTGAGGGGTGGGGGGAGAAGATAAAGCGTCAGAAGAACATAGCCGTATTCGTATTCTCTCTCTCGCCGTGGATTGAATTTGATGAAGAGTGACCCGGTCCTCCTTACTTTTTGATTGCTGTTGTAATATTGACAAGCTTGAGTCGTGTGTTAAGGTGTTCGATGGAACTGCAAGGCTCTTTTTGTAGGGAAGAGAAGCAGGGAGAGGGGAGGAGGAGGAGGAGGAAGAGAGAGAGAGAGAGAGAGAGGGGAAGGAATGATTTTCCTAGCTTGCATTTCCATTTCAATCTGTTAGTTGTGAAATGGAATGGAGAGAAGAAGTCGGTAGGAGTGAGAGTTAATTACCCACGGAGAACCAACTGACGTCTCGCATCTTTGAAACAGAAGGGATTTAATTGCATATGTTTCAGTTGAAGGCTGCAGGAAACACATTAAGCCGATCATGGCTGTGCATCTCCCTGACCACAGGGGGTCACCCAGTTTACGATTAGATATGATTCATACGTTTCGTAAGCCGCTGATAATCAAATTATTAAAGACGAACTGCTTGGTGCTGCCTGTGGAGGTCCTGCCGTATCATTTAATTACTTCTAGATCGTACATTATACGTTTTTTTTATATACGTACCTAATTAGAAACACCGGGTGTTGTCGTTGTCAGATATAAACAATCTGTCGTTAGGAGAGTCGTGATTTCACCATTTTGTCATCGCATCGCAAAAATAAAAATAAAAAACGCGAGAAGAAATGCAGAAATAATGGGCTTCAGAGTGGAGTTAGCTGGGGTTCTAAAACAGGAGTCATACCCGCCTTTTGCTCCCAATTCCAGCAGGAATCCTGCAGATAGAACGGTATTAGACTCTCTGTACAGGTTTAAACTTTAAATTTAAGGGTTTTGAGAGATGTGCAAATCCCCCATTTTAAAAAGAAATAAACCCTGTCCGCAGAGCAGTATATATAATGGGATTCCGTTAGGATGCAATTGTGCCACACACCCCATAAGCCTTTGAATTTCCCTCTGGGATATTATTGGGGAATATCCTGGAGTGATTCACTCACTCGCTTCTGATGGGCTTTACTCACAACACGGCCGAAACCACGCCGTACTCTGCTGCCTCAGATATTCTGATCACGTTCTCCTTTACGGCACTGTTTCATCAACTATTGTGGATGTGTAACTAGGCCAGGCCAGGCCAGGCCAGCTCCGTTCGGCTCTGTATTGTGAATTAGTTTCTCTGTAGCTGTTTCTATCTGCAGCGGTAGTGGCATTGACAACACATGTGCATTGAGCCATAGAGATGGGCTTTGGAGATGGGCTTCAGAGATGGGCAGAGCTGCTTTGACCACCAGGGGGCTCTGTTCTCACAGAGCCATCTAAAGACAAACCTCTCTCTCTCTCACCCTCTCTCTCTCTCTCACTCGCACTCTCTCTCTCACACCCTCTCTCCCTCATTTTCTCTCTCTCTCTCTCTCTCTCTCTCTCTCTCTCTCTCTCTCCCTCTCCCTCTCTCTCTCTCTCTCTATCTATCTCTCTCTCCCCCTCTCTCCCTCTCTCTGTATGTAAGGAATGTTTTGTGTGAATAGAAAACTACAGACCGCGCAGAGGCCTGTTTAAGATAACGAGAGGCATTTTCCCAAATAACTTTGTTTTCGTGACAAAAACGGATTTGCTTTAAACTACCAAAGGCACGAATACTAATTAGGTTTTTTACTTTGATGGACTGTTTTCACGGTACAAGAAAGATGCGTTTCGCGAGTTCTTGGAAATAGGCCTAGACTCACTAGCGTGAATGAGAGTCTGCATATCAGATGTGCGTAGCAGAACCGTAATTGAATTGGAAATGAAGGGGACTTACTTGGAGTATGTTTACTACGGTTAGGATGAGAGATGAGCTTAAGGGGAGAGGAACGATCAAGCTGGTGACCTACAGGATAGCATTGTGCATTACTCTGGGGCCTGATTAACTGCTGGTATTTGGCTCAGGAGTGGGACATTAATACTGTTGTGATGGGGAGTGTGTGTGTATGTGTGTGTCTGTGTGTGTGTGCACACGTGTGTGTGTGTGTGTGTGTGTGCATGTGCGCACGCGTGCGCCTCTATTTGGAAACACCCCTCTATGACGGACCTGTTATTAACACCTCATCAATTCAACACATTACTGTAATACATAATCAGTGTGTTTAGCACCGGTAAGGACAACCAGAACTTGTTCTGGGGTGTGTCAGAGCGGCCATTATCCTTGAAAGGGTATTAATTTAGGCCTAATGAGTGTTTGTTTTTGGTACAAGATGATGTGTGGAGAGGGCCCTCCTGATTAAGTACAGTAATATAAAACGCTGCAGACTGTACAGATGTTCATTAAATGTTCCGTAACAGGCTGGAGAGGAGACTCCATCACTCACACACACACACACACACACACACACACACACACACACACACACATGCCCCCAGCTCACGTACAGGAGCTAATGAGATAATTGAGCAAGCTGAGTTATTAACAGGAACATGAATATGAAGGATGAGTCGGTCTGTCTCAGTATGGCCTGTCACATGGTGTTTGTGTTAACGGGAAGGTAACAAGCTGTCTCTCAGGATTAGGAACGTGTTGCAACAACAACATTAATAGCTGTTCTCTATCTCGAGTGTGTTTTGGTGTCTTTCTCCAGGGAAAAGTGCAAGATCTTATTCTAATAACACTGTGTGTATGTGTGTGTGTGTGTGTGGGTGTTTGTGTGTGTGCGTGTGTGCGTGTGTGCGTGTGTGTGTGTGTGTGTGTGTGTGTGTGTGTGTGTGTGTGCGTGTGTGTGTGTGTGTGCGTGTGTGTGTGTGCGTGTGTGTGTGTGTGTGTGCGTGTTCACTGTCACAACATTGTTTCAGACTCTGACGTCTTTTATTCCTCTCCTCTCCTCTCCTCTCCCCTCCCCTCCCCTCCCCTCCCCTCCCCTCCTCTCCCCTCCCCTCCCCTCCTCTCCTCTCCTCTCCTCTCCCTCGTTTGCCTTCTCCCTCCCTCCCTCCCTCCCCCCTCCCTCAGGTGGTGTATGTATCGCCCAGTCAATAAAGATTCCCCGGGAGCCCAAGGTCGGGGAGTTTGACAAGATCATCCTGCGTCTGCTGGAGACCTCCAACGCCAGGGCCGTCATCATGTTCGCCAACGAGGACGACATACGGTACGCCAGCCCCAACATACATACACACACACACACACACACACACACACACACACACACACACCCTTCCCCTCGCACATCTATATCCCTATGTAGACTAGAACAGTGGTCCTCAGTCCTGGTTCTGGAGAGGGCCATAGTGGGTCCAGGTTGTTGACCCAGCCTAGTATGATCACACCTGACTGAACAAATCAACTGATCTTCAAAACCTTGATTCGCTGAATCCGATGTGTCACTGTTTTAGTTGGTCAGGTAATGTGAGCAGGAAAAACTCCTGGCCCGAGTGATGTGTAGTGCCTGTACTGTTATGACCCCTCTCTCTCTCTCTCTCTCTTTATCTCTCTCTCTCTCTCTCTCTCTCTCTCTCTCTCTTCTCTCTCTCTCTCTTTCTCTCTCTCTCTCTCAGGCGTATCTTGGATGCGGCCCAAACGTAACAACCAGACGGGTCATTTCCTGTGGGTGGGGTCTGACAGTTGGGGCTCTAAGATCTCGCCTGTGATTGGCCAGGAGAAGGTGGCAGAGGGAGCCATCACCATCCTGCCCAAACGAGCCTCCGTGGACGGTGAGTGTGTGTGTGTGTGTGTGTGTGCGTGTGTGCGTGTGTGTGCGTGTGTGTGTGTGCGTGCATGTGTATTCCCCTCAAGGCCACAAGTGTGTTCTACTGTCAGTATAGGGCAGAGTAGAATGTCCTCATTTCCCATCTATCAGATTGAAGCCATTAGATAATGATGTCCTAAGGGAAACAGTTACAGATATT
>NC_139674.1:4970965-4990965 GCF_951799395.1 Argentina silus | reverse complement strand
TAACACACACAGTTAGATAACACACACACACACACCTACAAAACATTTGTATAGTGTATGGGGGTAACCATTAAAGATACACACACACACGCACGCACGCACACATACACACACTTTTCCATACGTACTGTTCTAGCAGACAATCGAATGCAGTCATGGCTTAGTTCATACATCTAATATAGTCCAATGGTGACATATACACAAACATGGAATAGACAGCCGTCAACAGACACACTGCAGAAAAACATATCAGAGAAAGGAACAGTCACAACAGAACAAAGAGAATTTAATTTGATTGGATATCAGTCGCCTTTGTTCAGGTGGAGGAAATGGGTTGTGGTGTGTGTTCGATGTGTGTATCACACACACACACACACACACACACACAGTGTGTGTTCGATCTGTGTCTCACACACACACACACGCACACACACACACACACACACACACACACACACACACACACACACACACACACACACACACACACACACACACACACACACACACACACAGTGTCCCTATTGACATTTACCACCATCACATGATAGTGATCAGAGCATTGTTGTTTGGTCTTCACTGCCCTTTGCCACCCATTTGGTCTTACAGTGGTGGGGTGAAAGGTCATAGGACATTTTTCCCTCCCTTTATTATTGCCTTCCTCTTTTCTTTCTGTCCTGGTTCGAGTAGCTTGTTTTAACGATTTTATCATTAGACATCACCGAGCTTCCACTCGAAGGTATTCCTTCCGGGTGACACAATCTAGCGTGACATCCTCTCCCCCGATTGGTATTTCGCTGAAGTCACAGGGAAAATTAGCATAACACAGAGCTTGTTCCTATTTCGGGTCGTGTCCCCTAACTGTCAAATTGCTGCACGTCTCTGGGTGTCATGGAATTGCATTGAAAACGACTGAATTTCGGGCCACTTTGTCACGAGCAACGTTCGCTGGCCCTGAACGATCAGTAAGCAGGAGCAGGTCAACTGTTTGTTGTTTGTTGTGAGTCCATGGTCTGACAAGCACAAGTTTGCCTGATTCCTGTCTCGCCAAATGAGGTCTTAATATTTGACTAGGCGGTTCTGCATGACTGCTCTCCTTCTTGTCCTCACAACAGAGGTTCCTGTGTCCTCCGACCCTCGCCTGAGGCCGACCACGTGTCTCCTTGCGGCAGAAACCCTGAAAAAATAACTAGCTCTGCTCCTCAAATCTCTCCCTAAAACACGCACGCGCACGTGCACACGCACACATAGACACACACACACACACACACACACACACACACACACACACACACACACACACACACACATGCATACACACACGCAAACACACACACACACACACACACACACACACACACACACACACACACACACACACCAAGCCCAGAGCACCAAGTGCACAGTCCCACTGTGGGGATTCCAGTCCTACCAGATCCTAGATCATGGACTCACACACACATACACACATAGACACACACAAATGCATGCACTTGTGCCAGTAGAGGCTGGTGAAGGTAGAAATCAGAGGACGGCTCATTGTAAGGCATGGAACAAAATGAGGAATGGTATCAAACACACGTTTTCTTGATACCATTCGCCATTCCATTCCATGCATTACAATGAGCCGTCGTCCTATTTCTACCCCCACCAGACACCCCTGACTTGTGCATAATGAAACACACACACACACACACACACACACACACACACACACACACACACACACACACACACACACAGTGGAAAACCCCATATCTATGAGAGAGATGGAGACGTCAGGCGGCCCGAAAGCTAAACCCGCCTGATCCTTCAATTTATCACCACCTTGTTCAGCCCTGAGAGTGATTCTCACACGCGGGGGCCTAAACGGATCCATTCCACCGGTAAACAGGATTGGCTCTGACAGAAGCAATAAAAGTAGGGTCCACACTGTGGAATTAGGGCGCTGGGCGAACCTGGTACACAAGATTGTTTCTACACACTGTTGTTTTTCGTTTACCTCTGAGTTAGGGCCCGGGAGGGTAGAGCACTCTCATCTCTCTCAGGGGAATCATTAGAAGACTATTTAACAGTGTCTCCTAAAGGGGGAAGACACTGGTTGGTGGCACACTTATGCTATCGCTCAGCTCTAACACATTTGATGGACACTTGACGCACAGGAGAAGGTTTTCTTTTTTTTTTTTTGGGGGGGGGGGGGGGGGGGTGATTTATAATGGAGCTTGTTAAACTAAATGTGGTTCGGATCTGGTTGTGTTGGTGTTGGGCTGGAGCAAAAGTGTGTAACCAATACGTCCTTCTCTGGGACCGGAGTTGTCCCGCTCTGTCGTTGGAGAGTGACACAGCACCTGAAAGACAATGTTAGTGAACATATCTGATGACCGATCCCGAAGATGACTAAAACTCTCTGTAATCATACAGACTGTTTGGAACCAATGGAGGAGGATAGGGAACGTAGAAATATATAATTCTAGAACAGGATTCTATTTCTATAATAGGGAATCCCGACCGGATCTGGACTACACTCTTATAAGGCCAATAAGAGCATCTGTTCTGCTTTTCTTGTTGTTGACTCTCTTTGATCCATAGAAAGGGGGTCTATTTCTACTTACATTGTCAGCATGAGTTAATTAAGTTATGTTACGCCGCGCCACGAGAAAAGGTGATGTAAGACGTTTATGGAAATTGATTGACTGATTTCCATTTTCCCTTTAATTGGAAATTCAGTGAAAATGGAAACCTTTTTTCATTCAAGCTGATGGAGAATTACATTTCCCCACAAAAAGACACTATGTGTGTGTGCGTGAGCATGCGTTTGTGCATGTGTGTGTGTGTGTGTATATTGTGTCACCATTACACACCGCAGATTTTAATTAGGCTACTTTTTGTCACAGCTCTGTGTAAACAGTCCATTTCTGAATAAGCAGGACCGGGGAGAGTTATTATCTGAGCAGGGGGTCATCAGTGTTCCTCCCCAGTCACAGTCAACCCCACCATCTGCTCGGTCACTAATTGAGACCCAGGCTCCTTCTCGGCCTACCCCTCCTGCTTTAACCAATTAGCACATCCAGGTCTTTAGCATCTGCGGTCCCTTGATGCCACTTCAAGACAACGAGCATCAATTGATGTCACAAAGCGCTCGCTTTTGTGAAACCTCAAGGTTTTTGGGGCGCCTGTGTCTGACAGACGTTGTGCTTACGTCGTTTCTGTCATAGGCAGCGAAGCGGCGATCACTGTAGCGGGCAGCGGCCATCACTGAGCGTTCAGAGACACATCCATCACTGTTACCTTGGTACGATCCATCTACACCACAGGGAGCGCTCACTGTGACCCTGTCAGCCTGGCATTTCTACTGCTGCTGACGCACGCACGCACGCACGCACGCAACGTACATTCACACACACATGCACACACACAGACACACACACACACACATCCCCACACACATGCACATGCACATGCATACAGACACACGCAGGTAGGTACACACACACACACACACACACACACACACACACACACAGACAAAGAGAGGGGGGTGCGACAGGTGAACAGCTGTGCGTGACCTATTTCTTCTTCATTACCCAAACTGGAACCCCCCCCCCCCCCCCCCAACACACACACACACACACACACACACACACACACACACACACACACACACACACACACACCCTCCGCACACACACACTGCCAGCAAGGGGGGGTGACACGGGTGAGGGAGAACAGCCGCCTCTGCACTAATACGATTTCACGGTCCGTCTTGTTTTTAACAATAGCAACTCTCTCAGGTGGCAACTTCCTCCTACTCTCTCTTTCTCCCTCTCTCTACTCCACCTCTCTCCTTCTCTCCACCTCTCTCTCCCTCTCTCCACCTCTCTCCTATGGTTGCCCCTGCCACTTTCAAGCTCTCTCTGGAAAAAGCCAACCTGGCGATAAGCAGGCAGGGAAGGAGGGTGAGAGAGAGAGAGAGAGAGAGAGAGAGAGAGAGAACAAATTACCACCGCAACAAGGAACACCTGTGTCTTAGTGCGTGCGTGAGATTGAATACAGGAAGGTAGAACAAACCATCTGAAACAAACCACATTCATATTCCCCTATTAACCTACTCTGCACCTGAGTGTGTATCCCCCCCCCCCCTCTCTCTCTCTCTCTCTCCTCACACCCCTATAACCCCTGCGTGAGGGAAGAGGAGAAGAGGAGGAGGAGGAGAAGAGAGGTGGTGCAGTGTGAGCAGAAGAAAAAAGGGGGAAAAGAGGGAAGGAGGAGGAGAAGAACAGGGGAGAAGTGAAGTAGGGGGGAGGAAAGGTACTGTTTTGACAGCACTGGGGAATACTAGGCTCTGTTGATGCCATGCATGCAGGTATCCATTAAGAGAGGAACTGAGAAATAACCCAGTGACGAAGGAGGAGGAGGAGGAGGAGGATCAGGAGGGGGAGGAGGAGGAGGAGGAGGAGGCAAGGAGGATACACACACAGATGAATACCTGTCAAGTCATATACGCACAGCCCTTTTAACGTTCTGCTGGGCCAGAAACATCAGTAATGGAGTTAAAGTGGGGCCCGCACACTCAAATGCTGTACATGTCTGCAGTGGTTAGTGTGCCCTGAGGAAAATATGTTTGGACCTAAATGTTTTTTTACCAGCCGATAAGGGCAACTTGAAGCATTTGAGTAAGCGGGCCCTGCTTGACTCTGTCACAGCAATGAGAACTGTACAATCTAAACAGGAGAAAGTATACACTCTTCCAAAAGGTTTTTTTCATTTGTCCCTGCAGTGTAACCCTTTGACGAACCCTTTTTGGTGCCACGTGGAGTTTTTTTGGTACTTACTCAAACCTTTTTTTCTAAGAGTCTCCGCAGGAACTTGATGGATGGATAGATACAGCAGGTAGAAAGATATATATACACTCACGGAACACTTTATTAGGAACACCTGTACACCTTCTCATGGTGCAGGTGGTGTAATGGTGTGGAGAATGTTTTCATGGCACACTTTGGGCCGGTTAATACAAATCAACTTATCACTTGAATGCCACAGCCTATTTGAGTATTGTTGCTGACCATGTGCATCCCTTCATGGCCACAATTTACCCATCTTCTAATGGCTACTTCCAGCATGATAATGCACCATGTCACAAAGAAAAATACTTCTCAAACTGGTTTCCAGAACATGACAATGAGTTCAGTGCTCAGTGAGTGTAGTATATATATATATATATGCTATTCTTTTATTGATGAGCTCCTAAAAGGCAGAGGTTGAAGCTGCAGTTAAATGTGATGAATGATGGACCGAATATTGACACGTTTAATAAGCTTGGCCTAATAAGCGCACTGTTGTCAGGTCATGTATATCCAAAAGCAATCTGATCTTCATTTACAATTCTGTGCTATTGACTATTCACGTCTGTCTTGGCAGATTGCCTCTGAACTGGAGTTTTACTGTAGAGTTGGAGTTAGGGAAGAGAGATGTTGAAGCATAACGGTGTGTGTGTGTGTGTGTGTGTGTGTGTGTGTGTGTGTGTGTGTGTGTGTGTGTGTGATGTTATTTATTAATGCAGTGTGGAGTGCAACGTCTAATTGAGAGAACACTTCACACTTCACACTGAGTATACTGCAGTGTCATTAGGAAGTTGGGGCCCATTAGAAAAGCTTGTGACACCGAGAGGGAACTTTTGCCCATTTATCTTGTACTGAGGCAAGTGTGTGTGTGTGTGTGTGTGTGTGTGTGTGTGTGTGTGTGTGTGTGTGTGTGTGTGTGTGTGTGTGTGTGTGTGTGTGTGCGTGTGTGTGTGGATGTGTGTGTGTGTGTGTGTGTGTGTGTGTGTGTGCGTGTGTGTGTGTGTGTGTGTGTGTGTGTGTGCGTGTGTGCGTGTGTGTGTGTGACAGAGGCAGCACCTAGAGCGTGTTCTCTTCTCCTCGTAGGTTGATGACATGTTAAAACATGTGAGATAAATTCAATGTGTTTTAATTAGACACCGTTTATGCAAATGTATTCAACACCATCTGAATCAAACGTTTTTTTACATTTATTTTTATTATCAAAGACCTTCCCCACTTAATTATTTTATAATTTATCCAATTTACATCTTTAAACGGAGTGCCCGCTGAAGAACAGAAAGAGAGAAATACAATCTCGTCATGGTAGGAGGGGGGAATTGAATTTGCTATTCTAATTGACGTTTAATTGAGACGCTTGTTCGAATCATTAAACCGTCTGTCATCCGTATTGCCATCAATCACGCGCTAAGCTGCCACATTGGTCCCCACTGATATCAATCATATTGCAGCACTTTAGCCCGTTAGCAAATTAGCATTAGCCGACCAAAACACCCAGTCAGTTTGAGTCTTGTACCGTTTGAGATTGCCCCTTTAATATTAAATGCTGATGGAGAAAAGGCGGTGGTGCGTTACCCCTACACATCTACATCGCCTTCATTTTGGCCTGAGGTAACCGTCACCCCGCGTGCAGTAGCAGACTGAGGTGCTACAGTGTGATTCAGTGCAGGGTGCACAGGTCTGCTTCTCAAGTGCTTCAGTACTGCTTTTCATTTGCATCTTTTGCTTTCACAATAAGGACGGATTTACCTCGAATTGAGAAAATGGATGCGAGGACTCTCTAGCCAATAAGGAAATCTTGGGGGAGTAAAAAGAAACACAAGGGTTTTTTCAAGTGTTGATTTCCAACGGGACTCGTGGGAGCTTCGGTGCTAAATCCAGCACAATTCGGTAGTGGTACGCACAAACACATCATCTTTGATTGGTCCCTGATGATAGGCCAATAGGTAATGTTTGGCTGTGGTGTGTTATTCTAAATGGCCTCATTCCCAGAGCAGAGCGGTTATGAGACTCTCCCAGGCTCCGTGTCAGAGGATTTCTAGGTACGGCTGTAGTGGCGTGATTGCTGAAGGTTTGCAGAAGTAATATCTGCCTCCCCAGTCAAGCTTATGACACAGCCACAATGAGCAATGCAAATTCCCTCTACCAGCCGCCTGTGTTCCCCAAGATTATTAAAACACACCCGAATGGACAAATTTAATTTAGCAGGCTGCGGCTGGCACACACATATATGAACACGCACTTGCCTACACATACGCAAACACACACAGTCAGGCACAAACACACATACACACACACACACACACACACACACACACACACACACACACACACACACACACACACACACACACACACACACACACCGCACACACTGAGCGCAGTTTAAACAAAACCTGATGCATGAAAGAGCTTAGAGTGGAGTCACACACGCACACACACACACACACACACACACACACACACACACACACACACACACACACACACACACACACAGTACCATACTGTGTGATGACTAAAGCTCGTTCGGAGAGGGATAGAATAGACACACAGAGACAGCCAACATGGCAGGTGTTGCTTCCCCCAACAGCCAGAGGAGAATAGCACTGTTGATGATGCAATAGGAGGAAATAGAATGAACATTCACGGTTTCTCTGTCAACAGTCGAGGCATCAAACCTAGCACCCTGTGACGCTGTAGCAGCACTGCAGTGCCTAGTGAAATACAAATATACTGCAGTATCTTGTACGTAGCTGAAGTGATTTGGAATCACGCTTTTGTGATGAGGTAGCCCTGCCTGCGACTTCTAACCACAAATGTAGCCCTCGGTCCTCTTGGTTTGAAGATTTACAGTGCGTCCGGAAGGTATTCAGATCCCCTTCACTTTCTCCACAATTTTTTTTTTACGTTACAGCCTTATTCTAAAATGGATTCAATTCATTTTTTCCCCTTATAAATCTACACACAATACCCTATAATGACAAAGCGAAAACAGGTTTTTAGAGATATTTGCTAATTTATTAAAAATAAAAAAACGGAAATATCACATTTACATAAGTATTCAGACCCTTTGCTATGACACAGCTCAGGTGCATCCTGTTTCCAGTGATCATCCTTGAGATGTTTCTACGACTTGATTGGAGTCCACCTGTGGTAAATTGATTGGACATGATTCGGAACGGCACACGCCTGTCTCGACAAGGTCCCACAGTTGACAGTGCATATCAGAGCAAAAACCAGGCCATGAGGTTGAAGGAATTGTGGATGCAGCAGCCGCACTACTCGGTCACAGCTTTTCACTGTCCTGGCGCCCCGCTGGTAGAACGAGCCCCTACCAATCTTCCGCCATAGATTGAAAACCCATCTCTTCAGGCTACATCTTAACGGTCCCTCCTAAAGCCCTCTTCACCCCCACTACCCCCCTGTACAAGTTTCTCTCCTGTTAGTAATAAAAAAAATCCTTCTTCTAGCATTGTGACTGCCTATGGCCCCTGGTCCGAGCATTGATTACTTTATCTTATGATGACTGCTGGATAGATGATTAACTTTTTTTATATATTAAACAAATGTATTTGGATAAAGGCATCTGCTAAATGCCATAAATGTAATGGAATGAATGAATTGTTCATATACCTCTGAGATAGGATTGTGTTGAGGCACAGATCTGGGGAAAGGTACAAAAAAATTTCTGCAGTATTGAAGGTCCCCAAGAACACAGTAGCCTCCATCATTCTTAAATGGAAGAAGTTTGTAACCACCAAGACTCTTCCTAGAGCTGGCCGCCCGGCTAAACTGAGCAATAGGGGGAGAAGGACCATTGTCAGGGAGGTGACCAAGAACCCAGTGGTCACTCTGACAGAGCTCCAGAGTTCCTCTGTGGAGATGGGAGAACCTTCCATCTCTGCAGCACTCCACCAATCAGGCCTTTATAGTAGAGTGGCCAGACGGAAGCCACTCCTCAGTAAAAAGCACATGACAGTAAAAAGCCAAAAGTTTGAGTTTGCCAAAAGGCATCTAAAGGACTCTCAGATCATGAGAAACAAGATTCTCTGGTCTGATGAAACCAAGATTGAACTCTTTGGCCTGAATGCCAAGCGTCACGTCTGGAGGAAACCAGGCACCGTTCATCACCTGGCCAATACCATCCCTATGGTAAAGCATGGTGGTGGCAGCATCATGCTGTGGGGACGTTTTTCAGCAGCAGGGACTGGGAGACTAGTCAGGATCGAGGGAAAGATGAACGGAGCAAAGTACAGAGAGATCCTTGATGAAAACCTGCTCCAGAGCACTCAGGAACTCAGACTGGGGTGAAGGTTCACCTTCCAACAGGACAATGACCCCAAGCACACAGCCAAGACAACGCAGGAGTGGCTTTGGGACAAGTTGTTAATGGCAAAAAATATATTTGTACTATTTTGCTTAAGTCATATATGAAATGTATTGACCTCTCTGTGACCCAATGTACTTCGTTATTTTTAATTATGTGACTGAGGAAGAACCAAAACCGACTGCTCCTTCTTCTTGCATCAAAGAGGTTATTCTGACCTTGGAACACTCCTAACTGCAGGCTGAGGTTTGAGATAGTGGCTCACAACGCCTACGCTTCTTTCCCAGCTTCTGTATCAGCAAAGAGGCGCAAGATATGTTTACCCCTAGACCTATGACGTATGAGCATTGGAGTTAAGGACGGTCCTCTCCTCAGCCACAGCATCAGTATCTGAATCCACACTGTTGGTGAAGGAATGCTGATCCAGCCGTAAGCAGAATTGTTTAAACTTTGTATATGCATTAAAACTCTCAACTGAGACCAAACATCGTTTATTGTTGTTCACTGAACGATTTCCATCACAAAGTCTCTGAATGTCCTTGAGTGGCCCAGCCAGAGCCCAGACTTGAACCCGATCGAACATCTCTGGAGAGACCTGAAAATAGCTGTGCACTGAAGCTCCCCATCCAACCTGACAGAGCTTGAGAGGATCTGCAGAGAAGAATGGGAGAAACTCCCCAAATACAGGGGTGCCAAGCTTGTAGCATCATACCCAAGAAGACTTCAGGCTGTAATCGCTGCCAAAGGTCCTTCAACAAAGTACTGAGTAAAGGGTCTGAATACTTATGTAAATGTGATATTTCAGTTTTTTGTATTTAATAAATTAGCAAACATTTCTAAAAACCTGGCTTTGTCATTATGGGGTATTGTGTGTAGATTGATGAGGGAAAATTGTATCCATTTTAGAATAAGGCTGTAACAAAACAAAATGTGGAAAAAGTGAAGGGGTCTGAATACTTTCCGAATGCACTGTACGCCTGGGTCATCTGATTCGAGAGGTCCCTGGTTCAAACCTCTCCAG
Organism: Argentina silus; assembly: GCF_951799395.1. NCBI lineage: Eukaryota > Metazoa > Chordata > Actinopteri > Argentiniformes > Argentinidae > Argentina > Argentina silus. The sequence continues at coordinate 4,980,776 of NC_139674.1, read as the reverse complement.
TTGTACAGTCTTGTTCATGAATGCTCCAGTGTTGTGGAAACTCAGTGGAACCAGAATGCTGTTGTATACCTTTGCACACAGTCATGTAGCAGAGGTGATTTGGAATCACACTCTCATGATGAGGTAGCCCTGCCCGAAACATATGATCTCAAGTGTCGCCCCACAGAACTTGAGGATGTCCTCTTGGCCTAATGGTAGATGCTTGTGTCTTCCATGTGGGAGTCAAACCACGCCTGTCACACACGTATATACATGCAGAACTAGAATGCTGTTGTGTTGTTTCGCACATGGTAAACATTTTTATTCAAAATTCGATTTGTGAGCAACAGTTAGCACCATGCTAAAGCCCATAGGGCTTTGGTGTACAGAGACAGATGCAGCAATTGATATCTTTCCCCCCCGTAAGCCAGTAATGTTGGCCCTTTGTAAGCCAGTAGAGTAATACAGTCTTATCAGGGGATTGACGTGAGATGAATCCTATCATCTCCATGATGAGCTGAATGGAGTGATTACCCGCTTGGCTGGAGACAATAGAAATCCCAGTGGGACACACACACACAGACACACACACACACACACACACACGTGCGTGGGCACGCACGCACACACACACACACGCACACACACACACACACACACACACACACACACACACACACACACACACACACACACACGGGGAGCGGGTGTTCGTGATACTTTAGGGACTAGACTAGGAGGGTTTAGTGATTCAGTAGTTGTTGCAGTGGGAGTCAGATACCGGGGCCTGGGACTGATTGAGTCTCTCTCTGCTGTTGTCCCCTGTGTTGATTTACAGTGCTGGGTTATGTAAGAGGTGATGTGGGATGTCTTCATTCATATTTATGAGCTCAGGGCTCAGCCTGGGCTTGTGTTATAAACTGTTGATCTAGTGCAGTACCTTACTGTGTTTACTGTACGTACACACACACACACACACACACACACACACACACACACACACACACACACAAGCAAGCACGCACTCGCACACACACACACACACACACACACACACACACACACACACACAGACACAGACACAGACACAGACACACACACACACACACACACACACACACACACACACGTACACACATACACACAATAAAGCTGCTCTTTGTGATATCACATTTGTTACTGACATAGTCAGGCCTGTACACACACCCTTGTGTGGCCCCAGCATTTATTTGCAAAGTCACCGCCTATCTACTGTAGCCTCCATAACACAGCTCCAAAACCACTGCACCAACTGTCACTTTGCTGTTTAGAAATACACTGAGTCATCCTCCTATCCTATCTGAAGGCCCGTGGAGGTAGAAATCGGAGGATGTGGAATGCATTGAATGGAATGAGGAACGGTATCAAAAACCCATTAGTCATTCCATTCCATGCATTACAATGAGCCCGTCCACTGATTTCTGACTCCACCAGCCTCCCCTGGTCAGAACGGCCTTGGGCCTGTTCTGACGGCTCAGTGGAGCCACACATCATCCATACAGCCGCTGTTGTTGAGCATGATTTCAATTCACCTCCGCTAGTTCTGGATCCATCACAGAGGGAGAGAGCCAGGGGAGTGGGTCTCTCTCTGGGCTGCAACAACAGATGCATCACTTCACAGGGGAGTTTTTCTTCCCTCCGCTGCTCCTCACTGAAACTGCTATAAAAGTCAATTGGATTTTGTTCCCAGGCCCCTATTAATTCCTCACGGACGTGCATATTGATTGAAGGGCTGCCGGCCTTGTTGATTCACCTAACCCAGGCATGTTTTGATTTAGCTTTTGTTGCCTGAAGGTTGTTTTTTTTTAGCCGCTGTGGTAAAAGGCGACCATGAATTCAATAAGTGCGGACCCTGAAAATGAAAATGTTCCACTTTCATAACTTTGATGGAAAACATAAAAAAGCATTATAATCAATTACTGATTTTCATGTTTATGCATCAGGGAGCTTGTGCTTTTGCCTCTTTTTTTATTTAATTATTTATTAGCTAATTATGCTAATGACTGGTTACATAAACTCATATTAAATCGCAATAGAGAGTGTGCGAGTATATTAATGTTTGTGTGCGTGCGTGCGCGCGCGTGTGTGTGTGGGGGTGTGTGTGTGTGTGTGTGTGCGTGTTTGTGTGTGTGAGAGATAGAGAGAGAAGGGAGAGATAAGAGAGAGAGAAAGCGTATGCTATCTTAATTAGGTAAAATGAGGAACTTCTCTAGATACAGTATGTGTTATTGAAGTAGTCGATCCATAATTCCACCGTGCCCACACAGCTGAAAACCCCTTCAGCAGAAATAGAGATGAACTTGAGTGTTTAGAAATGTTAGAAAGGTCAGTTTTGGGTTTGCTTTCAGTTGCACTGTTCAGTTAAGAAACTTTTCTACAATACAAGAAGATGCTATTATGATTAAGGCTTTTAAAAAGGCAAAAGAGTACCAGGTAGTTTTTCGTTCCCTACGAAAGGAGGGTTTATTTTTTGTTGCATAGTCTGAGGGTCCTCATGTTCCCCTCTGTCTCAAGGTTGGAGAAGGTTGATTGTCCTCCTAACTGTACTATCTCCCCTCTCTCTCCCCTCTCTGATCACCCTCTCCCCTCTCTCTCCCCTCTCTCTTCCGTCTCCCCTTTCTCTCCCCTCACTCATCTCCCTCTCTCTTCTCCATCTCCCCTCTCTCTCCTCTCTCTCCCCTCTCTCTCCTCCCTCTCCCCTCTCTCCCCTCTGCCTCCCCCCTCTCCTCCCTCTCCCCTCTCTCTCCTCCCTCTCCCCTCTCTCTCCCCTCTCTCTCCTCCCTCTCCCCTCTGCCTCCCCCCTCTCCTCTCTCCCTCCAGGCCTGGAGAAGGTGGGTCGTGACTCCAGCTATGAGCAGGAGGGCAAGGTGCAGTTTGTGATGGACGCGGTGTACGCCATGGCCCATGCCCTGCACCGCATGCACCGGGAGCTGTGCTACGGGTACCCTGGCCTGTGCCCACGCATGGCCAACATCGACGGCAAGGAGCTGCTCAGCCACATCAGAGCTGTCAACTTCAATGGTGAGTCACACACACGCACACACACACACACACACACACACACACACACACACACACACTCACACACTCACACACTCACGCAGTCCATTAACCCCGCTTGTCACACACAGACACACTCCTTCATCATCTCACCATCATCGTCCTCATCTCATGCATCCCTTCCCTTTTCTTTTGCCCTCAGTGACCACCAATCCTCAGTCATCCTCTCAGAGAGCAGTCCTCCCAAACAGTGCGTAGGGTTACTGACTCAAGCCTTACGCTCAAAGCCTTATCTCTCTCTGCACCGGCTCCCGCTGAAACGGTTAACGCTCTATGGACTCTATTAATACTCTATGGACTCTATTAATACTCTATGGACTCCAATTTGAATGAGCAAAAAAGTGGCCGAAAATATTGAGCAAAGTTGGCCATCTTTGGCCATGTTTCTAATCGACGCAGTACAACTAGCGGTTGGCCATCTTTACCGTAATATTTCTAATAGACACAGTACAACTAGCGGTTGGCCATCTTTACCGTAATATTTCTAATAGACACAGTACAACTAGCGTTTGCATGATGAGCAATGCATTTTTTGCAGACTGTTTACTATCATCTCTGTTGAGTAATTGCAATTTTGGTGGAACATGGTGAAAGATTAAACAATAAACAAAAGAATAAACAATCATGCTGTAAAGTTTTCTGAGTTGTTAGGTATTTTGTGCTCAATTCAACACTATTTGCTCAAGCGAATTGAAGCCCTCATGCGCTACCCCGCTCTCCTTACATAATCATGTAACCCTGACAATCCCTGGATGGCCTCCTTTACCTGCTAACTGCCTTTAGTCCTTGCTCGCTGCACCCAAAGTCGCTCTTGTTCATTAATAATATCTGTCACAGAGAATATCTCCACTTTTCCTAACATCGCTTACCAGGCTTGTGCTTGTTGCAGATGGTAAGCATTTTGCAATTTCTAAATTCTTGGTTTATTGCCTCAAAATATGTTTTCATGAGTGTTGTGCTTACTTGACTCTTTCTTTTCCCAGCCCCCAAGATCTTAAGTGGGCGAAACAATTTATTCATCTCCTTCTAAATAACATTAGACAGTTCATTTGAATATGTCTTTTCTTTCTGTTCTGGTTCTTTTTTTGTTACCGCCTATATTTATTCCTCTCTCTGCCTATACATGTCCAATGCTTTCCTTCAAGTGTGATTTGCATAATGGCTGTTGAACGATCGAACGTCTTGCCTGGATGGAATCACAGAGAATATTTCTCACAATTCTGCAACTGGCCCACAAGACAAGTATTAATACTATAAGAGCATTAGGTCTAATGTGTTTGCAGTGTGACAATACAGTCCACTTACAATCGCTGAACAACACACACACACTTGAGTGGCTTTAGCAGAGTCCTTGCGGACAGAAGGGAACACTAATGGGATGAGCTGTAGGCTACAGTGTATACACTGCGGCATTCATTGTACAACACCAGCAACTTGCTGTGCTAAACCTTGTGACTTGATGCTCAGGTGCTGTAATGACCAAACAAGTACAAATCCACTGCAGTACTGCAGTAAAAAACAAAAAACACAAGCACATACACACACACACACACACACACACACACCTGCGCACGCACGCACGCACGCACGCACACACGCCCACATGCACGCCCCACGTGTACACACACACACACACACACACACACACACACACACACACACACACACACACACACACACTCTCACTTTCACACACACCTGCGCACGCACGCACGCAGTCTGAGTGGCGTGTGCAGGACGGCTCAGGCCCTGATGAATCCTAACGCTACAGGTCTCTTAATCCATCAGCGTGTTATCTCAGACAGTCATCACTCTCCGGGGCCCACAATGTCCTGCTACTTGTCTTTGGATCGGTTTCTAACTACACAGAGGCAGGTAGAGGCAGGCAGGCCTGATAAACAATGCTTTGCTGGACTAGACTACTTGCCAAAGAGCAGTACATCCTGGCTTTATCGACTGCTTCGTTTTCAATGCTGTGAGGCAGAAGATAGATTGGTAAAAGGGGCTTGATGTTTGTTATCTGTCCTTGTTTACATGCCGTCTCGACAGGGGCTCCTTGATGTGAGGCTTTCAAGCTGACTACACCCAGCCAACGTTTTCGGCTCATATTGATTTCTGGCCTCTCAAGTTCAATGTGAGGTTGATAGTGATGAAAAAAAAAAATGTATGTTTTTCTGCCGGGCTTGGCTGTTGCAGCTTATGTTTCCGATGTGTGTGTATGACCGCAGGCTCTTTTACTCCATCTGGCATGACAGAGGAAGTCTGTGTGTGTGTGTGTGTGTGGGGGGGGTGTGTGTGTGTGTGTGTGTGTGTGTGTGTGTATGTGTGTGTGTGCGTGTGTTCGTGCGTGCATGCATGCGTGCGTGGATGCGTGGGTGCGTATGACAGTTAGCACCACAATGTGTGTATGTGTGTGTGCGTGTGTGTGTGTGTGCGTGTGTGTTTGTGTGTGTGTGTGTGTGTGTGTGTGTGTGTACACAGTATGTGTACAGTGCGTCTGTGTGTGTGTGTGTGTGTACAGTATGTCTACAGTGCGTGTGTGTGTGTGTGTACAGTATGTCTACAGTGCGCGCGCGCGTGTGTGTGTGTGTGTACAGTATGTCTACAGTGCGTGTGTGTGTGTGTGTGTGTGTGTGTGTGTGTGTCTACTGACAGGACACAACACACCTTTCCTCCTCTCTCTGACTCAGTATTCAACTCATCTGCTTCCATGAATAGGGCAGTGAGTTGGGTCTCGTCGTGCCCTGAACAACATCGCCGCAGGAACAAGATATCCATACCAATCACAGCTAACTCAGAGGAGCTGAGCAGAGACAACCGTCAGGAACCCCCTTGCTTCCCAACGTAGGCGGAAAATCAATCCCCAGCCTTTTGTCTTGACGGAGAGGAAAAGCATCTCCACTCGGGTCCTAATTCAGCGGCGAACCTCGGAGCGACCTGGGGAAACGCAGTGGCCTCTGTGCCTCTTAACAATCACACACACACACACGCACAAAAGCACACACACACACACACACACACACACACACACACACACATACACACACACACACGTACAGACACAGACGGCTGCAGACACCACAACCCCCTAGCCTCGCGGGAGGCACTGCAGGATGATCTAACCTTTCAGGAGCGTGAGATTTGACAGTTGGTTGACCTCTCTCCTGAACCTGTAAGGTCGCTCTTCCCTCTCTCTCTCTCTCCTCCCCCCGCTCTTCTCCCTCCGTTGCCAAGGTGTTATCGATGTGCTCTCTAACTCTGACAGAAACTCCCGCTGATGAAGAGAGCACCTGCACACATACACACACATGCACGCACGCACAGACTCACACACACACGCACACACTACACACATACATGCACGCACGCATGCATACACGCACTCACGGACACACACTCACTCTCTCTATCTTTGTCTCTGTCCCTCACACACACTCATACACCACACACACACACACACACACACACACACACACACACACACACACACACACACACACACACACATATGCACATGCACACACAGATGGTGCTGCATTGCAGATCCTTTAAGACAATAAGGGAACAGTGCCTGTAGCTGTAATCACACGGTAGAGTGTGCAGACTTTATCTCATAGCGTGTTGTTCAGCTCCAGTTGCCCCACTCTTGTGTCTCTCCGCGGTCATTGAAAGAACACTCCCATCTCATGTACTTTTGCACTCCTCCTGAAAGTTTTCCCACTTCAACTGTTTCCACTTCATTCTGCTTGAGAAGCTACACTAGTATATATTTCTATATATTGTATATATTTCTATGAATATTGCTGCAAACCAAAACATGATACTTAGGATGTGGCTCCGACATTTTTTTACTTGGTATTTGCCATCTGGAATATTTCATGTGTTGCTCGTGTCTCCATAGTTCGCCACTTTACGAACTGCAGAATGTTAACTGGAGATCATGTGGGGCGGGACATGACTGCAGAGTCACTACCAATCTTCCGCCGTAGATTGAAGACCCATCTCTTCAGGCTACATCTTAACGGTCCCTCCTAAATACCTCTTCACCCCCCACTACCCCCCTGTACAAGTTTCTCTCCTGCCAATGACTGCCAATAGCCCCTGGTCCTACCATAGATTACTTTTTCTTATGATGACTGATGGATAGATGATTCACTTACTGAGACAAATGTATTTGTTGTAAGTCGCTTTGGATAAAGGCGTCTGCTAAATGCTGTCAATGTAAATGTAAACGACTACAAAGCCCAACTGTGAAAGTTCAAACAGACTTGTTCACTAGGCTCGAAGCACCGGGCTTTGAGCACTAGCTGGCGCTAGTAAGCCTCGGCACGCGCCTGCACCGCTGTCGGAAAGTGGCAGTTGTGTTGTGAGATTACAAGCGTAATATCAAATTAACCGGTGTCCTTCTCCTCGTTGTTGATGTGTAGAGATACTCTCGTATCTGGGAAATGCGTGTTCGGGAGTCCTGCTTTGGTGTTGCCCAACCATCAAATCCCCTCAAGTCCCTCCGGGGCTCCAACGTAACGAATCGCATCTCAAAGTCACACGTTTAAGGGCCGTTTGACCGAGGAAATTTAATTTCAGACGAGTGCTGTTGAATTGTTTTCTCTGCGTCCTCGCTGCTGAAGTAGAAGGACATCTCTCTACCGAGCTTAAGGAAGATGTTGTACAATTTGTACAGACAAATACCGAAAGACTCATCACAACATCAGCGTTATGTCCTTTGTTAGTAGTGGAAGACGACATTGGCGTATCATAATACTCTGTGTTTACACGGTCCACTGCACTCAGTAGGGCACAGGGTTGGGGCGAATTATTTTTCAATTCCGGAAGTGAATTGAATTCCCATGAGGTAACTGAACAAAGGGCATTTGTTTTTAAATATTTGTTCAATACTTTGGAAACATCTGAGTATCTGGGTGTACTGTATGTTCCAATGTTTCTAACTCAGCTTTGTGGGTTCTTTGAATTCAACTGTAAATTGAATATAAAAAAAAGCGTTGGAATTTCGAAACACTTCCTGAATTGATGGAATAGTAAAGGAATTCATCCGATCCCTAATAGGCTCCCTCTAGAACAGGTGTCTGTTGATGTCTTCTTCTCCTGAGGGCACTTGATCAATACAGTCGTGTCCTTGATTGCCCAGAGAGTGAATCACACTGAATCACATTTGGTCAGTTGCTTATTTTATGAAAAGTACAAACCAAAACTAGAACATTGCCGCCCCTGAGAACTTGAGTTGCTCACCTCTGCTCTATGCCACACAGGTGTTTACTGTACGTTTACTGCATTCTAACTATGCCTGCCAGTAAATTGAATTGGATTGGATTGAATTGAATTGAATTGAATTGAATTGAATTGAATTGAATTGAATTGAATTGAATTGAATTGAATTGAATTGAATTGAATTGAATAGAAAAAAGTGTGTGTCCACTTCAGGTGTCCAACATGTGCCCACACAGAGTGTGTCATAGCAGAGTGACTCATACCGCGCAGGACGACTCCATTGTCATCACGAAGCACATCGTCAAATGATTTAATGCCGGCCTTGGTGAAGTCCTCACTTTTAGTATTCATACTCAACCATTTCTAAGGTTCCCTCCTTTTCAAATAAAGCCTCCTGCTAAGCTTTGATCCTCTGATGTGGGAAGGAAAGAGCAGATTACTTCACCCTCTTTCTGTGTAAAACTTTGAGAATATACTTAAAAATCATGATAGATGGAAGTGAGAGATTTTTTCCCTGTCTAACTTGGTTCTTATCTTTAGGATAAGTCATAAAGCCGAGCTTTTATCTTTTATTTGAGATCTTTGTACAGTTACATCAAGCCAATCTCATGGCATATTGTTGCAGGCGGTGTGTCTGAATTTGTGTTTGAATGACGTTGATGTTTCCTTAAAGGTACAGTAAGACTCTGAGACATGACGACAGCCCGTGCAAACAGAACAACTTTCTTCAGATATATATCGTAGTGAACAAGAGCGAACCAAAGTGTTTCATCTGCAACAACTCGCAACACACTCTGTTCTCTGTGGCAAAGTCTCTGGCAGCGTCACCCCGGTCATATTTGCTATGACGTCATATCCCAGAGCCCTATCTTTAAGATGCTTTAACAAGCTGTTGGATAGTGTTAAGGAGAACAAAGACACGGTTACCCTGAACTGTTACACACAGTAGCTGCTAAAACTCCTTTTCAAAACCTGATGGAGATATTGACTTAACAAACCCTACCTGCACATCCACTGAAATGTCTGGGTTGTTTCGTGCAATAAGACAACATCAGAACAGTTTATTTATGATGTTTTCTTTTCAGTGCTGTGAGAATCTCTCAGGATATGCCGTACAGGTGGAAACTCCAATATCCAAAAAGCAGAAAACAAAAAAACAAAACAGACAGACACAAAAATATCAGCTCACTATTTATTGTGTGCTACTCAGAAAGGTCTTAATTAATAAGCTATGTTTGTACCGATGTTTCAACCATCTTGGTCTTCGTCAGGGTAGGGGTCAATGGGCTCCTCTAACTTGTCTACGGGGGTCAGCGGGGCCAAAACAATTAAGATCTCAGCCTGAGTCTCGGAGCAATGATGAGAGGACAAGGCCATGCCAAGAAAACTCTCATTATAGCCCATCACCAGCAGGCTGTCTCTGCTGCTGCTCAGGACAAGATGGACGCCAGCAACGGGAAACAGCCGGGGCTAATTAACAGTGAGATGATGAACTTGACCTGAGCGT
>NC_139674.1:4930965-4945965 GCF_951799395.1 Argentina silus | reverse complement strand
TAAGTGTAGTGAGTTGTCAGAGTGCAGTTATCAGTATAGCTTCTGTCAGTATAGATCCTGACACTGATTGCCACTGTAGTTTCTGTCAGACGGGCAGTCGGTCTGAAGAGGCTCTTGTCTAAAGGGTTTGACGGATCTGGAAAGGGCCTGTCACCGGAGCCGCTCTCAGATCTGCTTAGATGGCGCTGTGAACGTCCATTATGTCACAAACTAGTCGTTGGCGAACGCTCGGATTCATTTTGGCGAGCCATCGTGGCGCTGACGCCTGTCTCCAGCGATGACGTATGGACTTCCGTGGCGTATTGTCGGCTGAGAGCGGCCTAGTTCAGTCTGAAGACTGGAGACAAATGCTACACCAGGGTAGGCTGATGGAGGTAGAAATCGGAAGACGCCTTACTGTTGTGCGTTACGATGAGCCCATCTTGGGATTTCTACCTTATTTCGTTGCATGCGTTACTATGAGCCTGTCTGCACTACGCCATGTCGGTGCTGTTGATAATGCACTGTACTGTATGTGTGTTAAATTGTGTGTACTGTATGTGTGTTAAATTGTGTGTACTGTATGTCCAGTTGGGGTTCCTTGGGGGTCAGCAGTATGTGAGGACTTTTTTTCCAGCCCAGCTCAAACACCTTTGCTCCATGTGGGCTATCGTTCTGACTCTCCCCCCCCCCCCCTCCCCTCCCCCCTCTCCACCACCCCCCCTTCCTCCCACCCCTCCCTCCCCCTCCCCCTCCCCCCCTCTCTCCTCTCTCTCTCTACAGCTGTACATTCAGACCACCACCCTCACCATCTCCCTCAGCCTGAGCGCGTCCGTCTCCCTGGGGATGCTCTACATGCCCAAGGTGTACGTCATCATCTTCCACCCGGAGCAGAACGTCCCCAAGCGCAAGCGCAGCTTCAAGGCCATCGTCACCGCCGCCACCATGCACGGAAAGCTCCAGAAGGGAGGGGACCGGCCCAACGGCGAGGTCAAGACGGAGCTGTGCGAGAGTATGGAGACGAACAGTGAGTAAGCGAACACTCCGATTTTCTACCTACACATATCATGTGATCTGTCTGTCCTGGACGGGGACATCTGGATGAGATGAACACAAGGCCCAGGGAAGGAACAAGGGAAGGAAAGGAAAGCTTGACGCTGAAGCTTTTGGGTGCATCCATAAGTATGATTAGGCCATCGGCCGATAGTCCATCACCGTGTTATAGATTGAACCGAACTTCCCTTGAAAATGACAAGAGTATACTAGAATAGAATAGAATAGAATAGAATAGAATATCAAATCAAATTAAATAATAGAATGCATTAACATATGAGTGCTTCCATAAGCATTCTACTATGTATTTACTGTCTCTGTAGAATAGAATAGAATTGAATAGAATAGAATACAATGTATAAACTCAATACACAGTTAGTGAACAGTATCGCCCTTTAGTTATACTGTGTTTACCATGAGTACGGATGAAACAGACACGATGGGAACGTCAATATGGGACCTGAGGTGCACACAAGTACTATATCCACAAGCGAGATTAATAATAATAATGTTGCTTAATATCAGTGCTTTTTCAAAGCAAAGATGGAAAAGCAAAGACAGATTTCATGGCCGACTTAAGAAACCAAGTAAACCTTGTTGTTCGTAGAACAGCTGCGGTGAAATATGGTCGCCAGGTTTTGAAGTGGCATTATTTATTTCATACACGGCTGTTGAAATGAGCTTTTCTCCGAGCATAACTATGTAGAGCAGCTTATATAAACTTCAAAGCTTTGTTTTTCGTGTGGATCCATTCTTGCCTTATCACAAATATGAATATGAATTTTTCTGTGAAGTTTTGTTTGTGGAGTGTGGAGTTATCACGAGGTGATGTGAGACGGACGGGAATGTTTGGAGTTATGAAACTCATTCAAACGTATTAACGTATTCACTGTTTTCTGACCTGCAAGTGCATATTATTCTCCATTCCAGACGTGAGAGCTAGTCTCCCAATCTCTCAGTCAGCATTTTGCTCTGCTAAAACAATACAGGTCACAGTTCATCTGTTCACTCATTAGCAAATATGCTGACTGGATTCAGTGGTGTCAGTTAGCTTTTACAAACAACAGAGTCTGAAACCTTTTTATATATGTATAGAGATTTTGACGACTGCCTAAGGTTTCAGCTGGGAAACTATTTGATTCCAACACTGTGACAGTCGGCGTGAGACAAACAAAAAAAACTAGGCAACGTGAAACGTCAGACAACAATAGCTCCGGTAGCCTGCGGTGGCAGAGCAACAATGACATTTACAACACACTGCTACGGGGGACTTGGAGCATAATGGACTTGACAAACACAGCCCCCAACGCAGGTGTGCTGTTGCTTCAGACTCAATCGAAATATCTCCTATAATACGTTTCTCTGTTTTTCTCTCTCTTCCCCCTCTGGCAGCTTCATCAACTAAGACGACATACGTCAGCTACAGCAATCATGGCATCTGAACAGCTGAACGGGACAAGAGAGGATGGATGGATAGATGGATGGATGGATGAATGGAAAGATGGATGGATGGAAGGAAGGATGAAGGAGGAGGGGTGGGTGGGTGGGAGGTCTCCTGGGGGCAAGTCAGCCCACTGAGGAGCCGTCACACACACAGCTGCCTGACGGACAGGCGGACGGGGGCTCCCACTGGTAACCAAGCATGAGACATTTTATATTGTTCCGCATCAAACCTACAGTACGGCCACAGAGAGGCGGGAACGCACGGACCAACGACCAATCAGAGTGCTCTGCTCTGCTCTCCTGCGCTCACAGCCAACGGTCCTGCCATGAACTAACTGTAAAAAAAAATATTAAAAAGAAGAACAAGAAAAGACCATCTGAAGAAAAAAACAAACGAAGCGCAGACCCCGTGGTCAGGATAAAAAATTATTTAAAAAGTACAAAAACATAACAAAACAATACAGTGTTAAAATGTTATATATAAAAGGAAGAGGTGGGAGGAAAAAGACATTTATTAAGAGTAAACATTTTAAAATATGTAAAACAAAAATAGGAAACTACGAGAATCGACCATGTTTGTTGTTATTCTACTTGTAAGTATTTTTGTGGTTGTGAAGATTTTTCATCCTTGTCCCTCGTTGTACGACCTGCATACTGAGATGAGTCTGTCTCTCTTGTATTGGCTAACTGGATTGTAGCCCAGGGTTGTGAGTCTGTTAATGCCATGGTTGAAGCATGCCAGTTTTTATACAAATGATTTATTTATAATAAAGGAATGTTTTGCAAATGTGTAGATTTGTTTGGTTGTGCTTTTGAGATGAAAAAGAAAAAAGAAATACTGAAAGCTACCTTTGCCCGGTTTCTTAGCCGCTTCTCACCGGGTGGTGACTTATTCCGGGCTCTATGTATTAAACCATCAATACAGCAAATCACTTCTCCTGACACGCAGAAAAACTCATTTTTCCGTTTTGATCATAACACATTTCTTTCATTGATTTTTCCCTGGCTTACAACGCTACACAAAATTCAACCGTTTCGACCGCACACATCAGCTCTCATACAGAGGAGCTGCTGTTGTAGCGAACCTGTCAGAAACAGAGGCTGAAGAGAACGGAGTGTACAACAGCAAGCAGAGCACTGTTGGGGCTACAATTTCCCCTCTGTCTCTGGAACAGCCTGTCTGCAAACATCCTTCCAAATGTCGAAAGTTAAAAATACATGAGAACCGAAAAAGCAGTCAACCGCATCAATGCATCCATTCTCGCTGGGGGGGGAGCGATCGATAGAAAGCTGAAAGCTGAAAAAAATCCCCTCTTCGAAACGGCTGCCTTCCGCATGCCTTCCGCATGCCTGTTAGAATTAATAGGAGTAAAACGAGGCTTTTGGTTGACTCATATCCCTGCTGGCTGGTTTGTATGCCCCCTGAATCTCCCCCCACACTGACAGGCCTGAAATGTGAACAACCTGTAAATATGTACCTCGCAGACAAATAACAGCTATGGTGATTCTTCTTCTTATTTACAACACACCATAATTAATATTGCGGGCCAAAAAGTGACTTTACAATCGTGAAATAGGGGAGTGTGTCCACTCTTGATTGATAGTGTACTCATAGGTGCCACAGCTCATGCATATATAACAACAAAGCAACACATACAGCATACATAAAGTCTCCAAGTGTTTCCAGTCTGATCATTAGCATAACGCCATAGATAAGAGAGGCTTCAGCAGAATGGAACACCGGACAGTATATTACAGGTGTCGGCAACCCCTGACACGCGAGGTGGTATTACGTGACACACCGATTAATCAATCATATAGAAAAGGAAAAAGAACTTGAATCATCGTCAAATCTTAGATTATTCGCTTTATCCCAGTGATGTGGTAATTGACCAATCCCCAGCCCTCTATTTAGTCCTACATGGCTCAGATTCAGTTTAAAAATCAAGCGGGCAAGACATTCACAGTCACGAGAACGACCCATTTTGACCATTTCTAGGACAACTGCAGTGCGGAGTTCGCCTCAAAAGCAGAGTATTTGTGGATTACTTTTTTGTTCGTTTCATATCAAGCAGTGTGTCTAACGAAGGCACTTGCTACGTTCAGACACTTTTTGGTCTTGAGATTATTTGTTTCATGAAACAACATGGAAGTTGCGCATTTGTTTCATGCTTTATTAACAACATGATTAGGCTACAGTACATCTCTGAACACCATTGTTGACTGGTGGCTTATCTCCATTGTGTAAAAGTGTGATGGCTCGCTGTTGTTGTTGTTGCTTTGATAACTAAATTAACTGCCAAGTATGAAATACTGTAGGTGTTGGTTTGGTGTTGGTTTGCCTAAAAGCATGCAGGGCTATTAGAGAGATTGAAAAAATAAGAAACTGGCACAAAAGATTGCCGACCCCTGGTGTATTCTAATCAGGCAGTGTTCGTGGGGCCCTAAGCTTGTCACTCAGCAGCAGTCAGGACCTCAGGCCACCTCTGAAGAGGCACAGTAGCAGTCAATCCCAGTTATCTCCAGCAGTCTAATTAAATTACCTAGCCCAGACACTGTCACAGCTACACGGCTACACTGTGACAGATCACCCAGGTGGAGTGTCAGATGACTGGTCCCTTCACCACTCCTCACTACACTACCACCCACATGTGACAGGTGAGAGAGCGAGAGAGAGAGAGTGTGTGTGTGTGTGTGTCGGGTGTGTGTGGGGTGTGTGTGTGTGTCGGGTGTGTGTGTCGGGTGTGTGTGTGTGTGTGTGTGTGTCGAGTGTGTGTGTCGGGTGTGTGTGTGTGTGTGTGTGTCGGGTGTGTGTGTGTGTGTGTGTGTGTGTGTGTGTGTGTGTGTGTGTGTGTTGAGAAGGATTAGTGGTAGAAGAGAGAGCAGATGGTTCTCTTTTCCCTTCTCTCTGTGTCTGGACTGTGGAGACTGACATGGCATGGCTAGACACAGAGCCATTCTGCCAGCCTGGCCCTGACGGACGCGGTTGCCATGACACCCGGACCAGATGTCGGAGCTACTGGACCTTGATCTCGGCAGCTCTCTGGTGTGATGGACTATCAGTTCCTCTCCAAACAAAAGCCCGTCCATTTAACACAACGCAGCTCCATGGACAGGAAGGGTGAGGGTTCTCCAGGCCTCCTACTAGGCCTGCGGAATGTGGAAACAATACTATTCAGCGTTTGAATCTTTCCTCCAATTAATGTGCCGGATGTTTTCAAACCATTTGAGACTATCTGAAAGTCTGTTCCATCCCCAAACTTGAGCAGATTAGCGTGTCATCTGAGTTTGGAGAAGATTGTTTATTTCTTCGGGTTAGTCACGCTGTACTGTACAGTAGGCCTGAGGGCCATCCTATTTTAGTTTTTGTCTATTTCTTCCATAATAAGATTTACCACAACTGTGAGGGAAAATAATTCTTTATTGTCGAAAAATGTCTTCAGCCGCCCAAACGGTGAGTTGTTTCAGGTCCTGTGAACAAGCGGCTATCCCCTGGAGTACTAGGAAAGGAGAACAGGTTTAATCTCAAAGCTTCCAGCTGGCAAGCAGCAAATACAGCCTCCTCTCTCACACAATGTCTCTGATCGAACCGCCTATTCAATTATAATAAGTGTGATTCACTGTGGATTGGAAATAAACAAACAGAGAAGGAAACTGTGCCCGCGTATAGGCAGTGGTGTCCTTCTGACCCCCAGATGCCGGGACCAAAGAGATTGTGCAAAAACGCAAACACACAAAACACAAAAAGCTAACAGAGTACGTGTTGGTTTTGTGCTTGAATGTCAATGCGGGAGAAAGTTTGTTGACAACATTTCCCTTTGTATTTCCACATGTCCCCTTTTTCCACTCATTTGGTTCCAGGTCTTCCGTTGAGACAGGGAACATACGTCTAGGCTTCTGATGCGTTGAGGAGAACAGCTCACCTGGGAGAGGTTGTGTTGTCAGAAAATGTCGCACCTGTCAGTCATCTGGTTGCCACGCCGCCACACCGCCACGCCGCCGCGCTCCGGAGGAAAGGGAGGCAGCACTGCCGAATCCTGCTAATGAGGGAGCCTCCGTGGGGGAATACTGCTGTTTAAACACTGGAACCGTGCTTGAATTCAGGACGAATGGAACAACAACACAGCCTGTTCTCTGTTTGAGCTGATTCACAGTCTGAATACTGATGCCTCCACCCAACCGCTATGCACAGAAATTAGCTTTCTCCTATTGACTGTGTCTAAGGAAGTTATCTCATTAAATAAAAGCTGGTCATTGGTGCACGATTGTAGATTAGAGTTTTGCTATTATTCAAGGATCAGTGAAGGAGTGTGGGTGCACACTGTGACTGCACAGGCAAAGGCTAGCTTTAATTCGCTTTTTAAAGTTGTCATTAAGGGATATCGATACAATAGGCCAGCCACTATCAAGGCTTTTTTTTTTTTCGGCTGGGCCTTTTTTAAAGGGAAGGGAATCATTCTAAGATCAGTAAACTCACCCACTCTCCCGTGACTTTTTCTTTTCCTTATCACAAAGGGACATCTGTCTCTGAAGGCTGCAGGTACGTATGCCACGGGGCAGGCAGGATGTGACAAGTAAAAGGTCACATGTTGACAGTACTAGGAGGCACAAAAGACAAGGGCATGTTACTAACACCCCAAACACCTTCTCTAGCATCTGGTGGG
This sequence comes from Argentina silus, assembly GCF_951799395.1. Lineage (NCBI taxonomy): Eukaryota > Metazoa > Chordata > Actinopteri > Argentiniformes > Argentinidae > Argentina > Argentina silus. The sequence goes on along the minus strand of NC_139674.1, from coordinate 4,938,826 downwards.
TGAATTCTCCAACACTGGGTTCTGAGATGGTAGATGGCAGCTGTGCTGAATTCTCCCAAAAAAAAAAACTCTCTTGCTCAAATCTATCTTTTTCTCAGGTTTGCTGCATTCTGCCATCGAAGAGACCAGAGGTTTTTACCTTCACAACTTAAACCACGATGTCATCTTCTGTCCTTGCAGTACATCTCTGACATAAACACAACCTCAGGGAGCTTTTGCTTGCCCAAGGGTACTACATGCGTAAAGGTTCAGGAAGTATCTCATGTGGCACTGCAACCTGAGGAAAGTTTCAATACAACAACTTCATTGCAAACTGAAATGTTACAAAGGCAACAGAAAGGCATCTAAAGCGGTAGCTACCCACTATGAAGGGGAAAAAACGCTAAATGTAGCGAAGGTTAGCAACTGCTTCACAGTATCCTCTGTGGCTCAGTTGGTAGACCATGGCGCTAACAACACTTAGGTTGTGGGTTTGATTCCCGCTGGGACCATATATACAGAAATGTATGCACTCACTGCAATGTAAGTCGCTTTGGATAAAGATGTCAGCTAAATGGCATATATTATATTATTATTAGTGTAACCACACAGGTATTCCAATGCTGACCTGCTCTTATGTGGCTAGTAGCATTTCAGCACCATGGACGCTGTCCTCAGCTGCCAGCCATGCAGCTATAGGGCCAATATAGGACCATCTCAGCACTTCATCACTGTCCACTGACACAGATGTGCCCAACTGAACTCCCACACGCCTGATACAAATATACACTCACCGAACACTTTATTAGGAACACCTGTACACCTTCTCATGGCTCTAAGGTTAACCCCCTGAAGGTAGGATTTCTCACAGAGCAAGTGGATTGGTTGGCCTTCAAGAGAACATCCCTTCTGATTGGTTCCTAACAGTGTAATCATTTGTTGTTGTCTGTTTCTATGGTAATATACACTCACAGAGCACTTTATTAGGAGCACCTGTACACCTTCTCATGGTGGAGGTGGCGTAATGGTGTGGGGAATGTTTTCTTGGCACACTTTGGGCCTGTTAATACCAATCAATCATCGCTTGAATGCCACAGCCTATTTGGGTATTGTTGCTGACCATGTGCATCACTTCATGGCCACAATTTACCCATCTTCTAATAGCTACTTCCAGCATGATAATGCACCATGTCACAAGGTAAAAGTCGTCTCAAACTGGTTTCATGAACATGACAATGAGTTCAGTGTTCTTCAGTGGCCTTCCCAGTCACCAGATCTGAATCCAGTAGAACACCTTTGGGATGTGGTAGAACGGAAGATTCACAGCTTGAAAGTGCGCCTGAAAAATCTGCAGGAATTGCGTGATGCAATCATGTCATCATGGACCAGAATCTCAAAGGAATGTTTCCAACATCTTGTGGAATCAATGCCATGAAGAATTGAGGCTGTTTTGAGAGCAAAGGGAGGCCCTACCCAGTATTAGTATATTGTTCCCAATAAAGTGTTCGGTGAGTGTATATGCCTTTTAGCAGATATTTTTATCCAAAGCAACTTACTACCAACTGAGCCACAGAAATCTCACCTACTTGTACTCAGTATGTTAACTGTCTGATTACTTTATGACCTGCCATTGTCCATGGTCAGTTTAGAATCTGAATGAGGGAATAGGATCAATATAACATTGCTGGACATGAAGCTCAGTGGAGGCTGGTAGAGATAGAAATCAGAGGACGGGCTCATTGTAATGCATAGAATGGAGAGAGGTTTATCATTCCATTCCTTGCATTACATCTCATTCCATTCTATGCATTACAATGAGCCCATCCTCCAATTTCTACCTCCACCAGCCTCCCCTGATGAAGATGCCTGATGCATGCCTGAGGCAAGAGCGTCGAGGCAGAGGAGAGGAAGCTATCTCAGTGGATTATGGATGAAAAGTCTGACTGGATTCAATCTGTGTGGAAGCTATCTTGGTAAATCCACTTGATTTAGATAAGATGTCTGTTGAAGTTGAAGTTTTACAATGCATACTGCCTCTTCTAAGGATTTTTTTCTCTCTCCCTCTCTTGGCTACAAATGAGTCTCAAAAACTGATGTCTTGCAGATGAGCATAATTGGTTTCATTGACTTGCCGGGGATGCTTCGAGCTCCAAATGAAAGTGGCATGAAAGTGATCATGTTTGACTATTGTACTTGGGAGTGTGATACAACAACAGACTGTCAGTGATTTGTCAGTGGGCTTTTGTCTCCGAACAATGAGGGACTCTGCCTCCACTGAACCAGGTTTTTCCTTGGAATATTTTGATGAATTAAACAGTGCTGTCAGGTTGATGGGAGACCTATTATGAGAGAAGATAGGAGTCGTGGGAGTAATTATGTCTGCCCTGCTCTGGGACCTGGGACACTGATAGGCCTGACACTTGACCGACTGGAGCAAAGGCGGCCATTACTATGTCATCATAACCACAAGGCAGTTTGGGATAGAAACATCTGTTCAGGGAAAGAGGCCATCTGACTACTTTTTTCTTTCTGTATTCGCTCATTGATTTAATTTTTGTTTCACTTGTTTGTTTATTTGCAACACAGTTGTACCCAGTGCCTTCCGAAATTGAGGAGTAGCATTAAAGTTGAAAGAAGGATGCAAGCTCAGACTTATATATTCCACTGAGTCTTCATAAAGGGCCGTTTGTGTCAGACTAGGTATGGTATTAATATACAGATCAAGCTTGTTTGTTATCGTTGCATAATATCTTAAGCCAGGATATTATTGTAAAGGGAAGTGCGTGTCAGACTAAATATGGTAATAAAGTACCAGATCAGGCTTGTTTGTTATGGTTGCATAATATCAAAAGACAGAATATTATTGGAAAACTTTAGCAAAGTTTAAACATTGGACCGAACAGGTCTAGCTTGTCAAGCTCGATTGATTTACGATTGAAGTGCAACGTTAAGCAGCACATATTTTATTCTTTTTTGACCTTCTTGTGATATTCAAAACTATTGATCTCCGGCTGGCTCTGACTGCTGACATAAGGAACACAGGGCTTTTAAGCTGCAGACCAAAGAGAGGAGAATCAGAGGTATAAAGACGGTGGTGTCTCTTTGAATTTCACAGCAATCAATTGGCCAAGCTGGCATACAGACTCCCCAGGCTCCCTCCATCGGTCCAGCTTCAGTAGGTCAATGGCAGGAAACCTAGCTGTGATACGTCCTTACTGTAGAACGCACAAACCTGCCACTGTTAGAAAAAAGGTTCTCCAAAGGGTTCTATATGGCAACAAAAAGGTTCCTCTAACCCTTTCTGAAGCCTTCTTTCTAAGAGTAGACCGGTACACTGGTACCTACTGTTTTACCCTATCTAGCCCCCATGGGCTTTTACTACATCATGTTGAAACTTTTTTTGAAACTTTTTTTGGAAGAGCTTTTTTGAGTGAGTAAGTGAGAGTGTCCTTCTTTGTGCATGATTACAGGTCTACGTCTGGGCATACACATGTTTACTGCACTCCCTCTCAGATTCCGAAGCCGAAAGCTTATCCATCCAAGAGAACGTTTCAGACATCAGATGGTTGTTGCCTTAAAAGCTCCGGCTCCATTATCGTAATGACTTTGGATTCTGCAAAATGGAAGCCCCCGCAGAATTTCTGCGGCGGTGCAATTTTATACATATAAAACCCTTTCGCCCACTATGGCAGGGGTATTTCGTCTAATGGCAGGAAGGGGAGACAGCTCTGCTTTTCAGGGCCATTTAAAAACTGCCAAAGGGCATCTCACTTGGCGTTAGTTATTGGTCATGTCAGGCTGTAGCCTTGCTGGCGGCTAGGTGCGGTTTGTGCTGCGTGGAGGATTGAGCGGCACTTTGGCTGAAGTTTTAATGAAGGAAGCGCTAGGGGGCTGCTAGGTCTGAGAGGCGGCGAAACGCCACTCGCCCAGAGGCGCACCGGCAGCCCATCCAACCTTAACAGCCGAACACATATCTGACTTGAATTATGTAGTTTGGTAATTAGGGTAGTTTACCAGGTGCTGCTTCATTTCTGTCTCCAGGCAGCGTGACCAGGCAGCATGCCGGTGTGTTTTGGCTGAGCCTCGCCTGGGAGGGGTCGGAAGTCAGAGGTTTGGAGGTTGGCGAGGCTGGGAACAGATGCAGTGTTAGCAACAGGGTCAAAACACACTGGCTTACCAGGGAAAAGCTTAGGGTGGACTGACAAACACACACACACACACACACACACACACACACACACGCCTGAGTTTGGACCTGTGTCTGTTTTGTGCCGGCTAGAAATTGAGCCTTCACTGACTCAATCACACTCACTCACTCAATCACACACACACACACACACACACACACACACACACACACACACACACACACACACGTACACACGTACACGCATGTATATGAAACATTTGGTATGATTATCTTCCTTTGTCTTCCCCCTAATGTGGTCAACACTGGCCACTGCAGCAGATGACACGTCTTTCCCAGAGTGGCTCTGATATTCCGGCTCAGTAGCTTATGGGGTCGATTCCGATGAGGACACATGGTTAATCCCATTTCATCAAAGAGGATTTTGGAATGATCTGTGTTTACAAAGAACAAAGTAACTTTGCTTTTGATCTTTCCCTTTTCCCTGAGTGATCCGAAATGCCACATGGAGCCAACGGACTCAAAAAAACAGATTCTGCACTTCAAAATGCACTTCCAAAATAAAAGGCTTTCATTCTAACAGAGAGGAAATGTTTTTGCCTGGCAGTGATAACTTGTTTACTGCCCGAGCCCAAGATGGCACAACAAGTCCAGGGATGACTGTCACATCTGTTTTGATGTGTATTGTCTACGACTTGGAGCATTGTCAAAGCACAATCCGGAATCACACTGCCTCAGTTCATGTTTGCAAAGCAATTAGCGTATGCAAATGAGGCAAGTGTAGGTTAATTTAGCTTGCATCCTAGGACGGCGACATTTCTCAGTCATCAAACAGAGTTCAGCATCTGGTACAAAGCCTCCGTGGTGGTGTCGTCTCACTGTTATTCAGGACTGCCTGTGGTGCTGCTGATATAGAACTGATCACCACGTGTGCTATTTATACCTAGCATGGTAGCATGGTAGCTCTACCCTCTGCTCTCTGGCTGTCACATCAATAATGAATCCTCCCTCAGTGGGAGTGAGTGTTCCCCTGTCATGGCCTCCGTAACCAGGATGAGATGCTCGGAGAAAGCACATCTGCCTTGCCTTCTGACATCCCCAGCTGCTGCTGCTGTTGCGCGTGTGTGTGTGTGTGTGTGTGTGTGTGTGTGTGTGTGTGTGTGTGTGTGCGTGCGTGTGTGTGTGTGTGTGTGTGTGTGTGTGAATGCATGCGATGCGATGCGTGTGTGTATGTGTGTGAGAGAGAGAGTCATTAACAGTCAAGTCCTTCTCCAGTTCCATTTGGACAGTCTTGCTTGATTTCATCGTCATGCATGGGTAATCAAAGACACACACACTTTCGAAACACTTCAATGTCATGTTTGGAATTGTGTGTTCACAGGTCATTGTTGATTGACATCAAAATGGAATTTGCCCAATTAGAATAATAGAAGCATATTGCACAGTTCAGTGTGAAGTTGGCGTGGGGTGACTATGGTTTGACAGATATTTCTGTTTCTGAAATGAAACATCTGTGTTTACATTTGTTTGTCTTATCACCAGTACTGTATAACTGGGCCAAGTGTTTCCTGATCATGCGGAAAGGCCCATAGAATCAACTATTGAGTAGTGAGTTTTTCCTGGTCATGTCAGGAAAAACTCCTGGTCCAGACAGACAGACAGACAGACAGACCAATAGGCAGACAGAGAGACACATGACATTATAGCAATGAAAGCTGAATGAGTCAACAAGTCTAATTTCTTTGGGACAGACAATGCCCATAGCAGCCAGATTCAAAAAGTAATTTATCTTGACTGCTGGTCTCAAATGCCCTTGCCTGGCAGAGTTGTGGTTATTCTGTGTGTGTGTGTGTGTGTGGGTGTGTGTGTGTGTGTGTGTGTGTGTGTGTGTGTGTGTGTGTGTGTGTGCGTGCGTGGGCGCGTGCGCGTGCGTGTGTGTGTGTGTGTGTTGCCTCATCCCCTTGCACACAGGTCAGTAAACAATTGATGAATGCTGTTTTGGTTCGGCCCCATGTCACCTCACCGCCATCGTGCCAGCCTTGGTGAGTAATGCTGTCCCACGGTGCCTCCAGTGAGCAGTCCTTCTTCAGAATATCCTAGGCCCTTCCAAATTATGTTTGGGGAACATACTGCAGAGGTTGACGTATCAGCACATTGTGTGTGTGTGTGTGTGTGTGTGTGTGTGTGTGTGTGTGTGTGTGTGTGTGTGTGTGTGTGTGTGCACGCGTGCGTGTGGTGTGTGCGTGTGCATTTGCACCTGCGCCCATTTGCACCTGTGTGTGTGTGTGTGTGTTTGTGTGTGTGTGTGTGTGTGTGTGTGTGTGTGTGTGTGTGTGTGTGTGTGTGTGTGTGTGTGTGTGTGATGGGTCATGTAGAAATCTTCATCTTTTTGAGGGCCTGTCATTGCTCCTCCAGCCTCTAGGAGTGTCTGCCATCACCAGAGTCTCCTGGCAGACACTGCCTGGGAATGGTTAGGGTAGATTCACATACTCTGAAAGAATAAAATCACAGCTGCCCAGGTTCTGCCTCATCCCCCCCTCTGCCCCCACCCGCTAGACGCTTCCCCTTAGACCTGAAAAAGATTGGGTAGATACAAGCAATGTGGCAATCGCTCAACCACATTGCCATATCAAATCCTTTCAGATCTGTGCAAGTGCCTTGAGGGTAGAGGGGCTAAGGGTTGGTTTGGAACTGGGCCTGTCTAAGCTGTGTGTGCTCCCAGCTGTGGGGCCTGTGAAGCTGGGTCACGGCTGCTAAGGGAGCTCTGAGCCCTGGGCTCCGGGCTGGGTCACCGTTAGCAGGTACTGTAGACCGGGTCCTCCGTAGAGATCCTCTGTCTCTCTGACTCGTTTTTGTTTTGTCTCTGCCACAGCCTTACCCCCTAGGACATCATTAACCTACATCTGGGGAGGGAGGGAAGGAAGGAAGGAGGGAGGGAGGGAGGGAGGGGAGGCAGAGCAGGGAGGGAGGGAGGTGGAAAGAGAGAGTCAGGGAGACAGAGGAAGCAGGGAAACAGAGAGTCACGGAGGTAGCAGGCAGACACACAGACAGGTAGACAGGTTATCAGTCAGACAGGTAGACAGGCAGTCAAACGGACATACTGTACAGACAGAGAGACAGGCATATACTGACCAGCAGGCAGGTAGGCAAACAAGCAGGCAGGCAGGCAGGCAGGCAGAGAGACAGACAGACAGACAGACGGGCAAGCAGAGAAAGCAGCATGGAAGATGGGCATGCGGGCATGTAGGAAGTTTGGTATGCAGGTAGATAGGTACTGGATGCATTCCTTTTCAAGGGGAGTGCTGTAAAAAGCTTGCTCTTTGATGTGGGCCTCCCTTTTATGCATGCATGCAGTATCCGCAGTCACTCATTACAACCTCGGCTCCGCCAACCGCAAAATTCCGCCGCAGCACAGGATGAATATTTCACATTTGGTTGGAGGGGATAGGTTCTCTATTGTGGGCCTCCACCAGGGAAACGAATCGCTATTCTGCCCAGGTCCCGGTTCACTGGTCTAGAATCAAACAAATGCTTCAGGTTTATGGATGGAGGGAAAGGAGAGGAGAGGAGAGGAGAGGAGAGGAGAGGAGAGGAAGGGAGAGGGTAGGAGGGGAGGGGAAGGGAGAGGGGGAGGGGAAAGGGGAGATGGGGAAGGGAAGGGAGTGGATGAGCGGAAGGGAGGAGGGAAGGGGAAGAGAAGAAGGGAGAAGAGGAGAGTGGATGGAGAGGAGGGGA
>NC_139674.1:4893465-4925965 GCF_951799395.1 Argentina silus | reverse complement strand
CTGCACATTGACTTGATTGCATCTTTAGAAAAGAGCATTTGCTTCATTTGGCATGACTGCACAGATACAAATCTGTCCTCCCCCATATTACTAAGAGCACATTGGGGGGTTTTCGACGGCCATTATATCTCCTATGCTGTCTTGGGTAAAGAGCTGTGCCAGCTAGTCAATGAAGCAACAGGAGATCATGTGATCATGCATTGATCTCGCTCCCTACAGATGACAGGGACACACAGCAGTAGCACAGTACGATGGTGCCTGAAGGCCCTGTGGGGGAGAGGGAGAGTGATTTATTGTTTTATTGTTCTATTTTGTACATTTGTTATTGCTATTTTGTGAATATTTGCTTATATATTGGGGTTTCTATTGTTTTTTATGTCCCATGCACCAACCTCACCAAGTCAATTTCCTGTATGTGCAAATATACTTGGCCAAATAAAAGAATTCTGATTCTGAGTTGTTACTCAGTGGACCTGATCAAACAGACCTCTCAGTCCTCTTAAAGGGGAGGTTAACCCTAGCCCAGGGCTGAACCCTGTTGGCAGAGGAACTGAAGTGGGACAGACAGGTTGGCTATGGTCCTGGACCAAGGTGCAAACCCTTTACTGAGACAGTAATGGCCTCCGGGCATGAATAGAGTTAGTGCTGTCTGTATACAGTGGCTGTGAACTGTAGCAAAGTTCTTCTTTGTTCAAATGCTTATTTTTAAGGCATCAGATTGTAATGTCCTATTATAAAGAACCAATCGAAATGACACTTTATTCATGAGAGAGACTTCTCTCTCTCTCTCTCTGCTCGTTTTTGCAGTCTCATTACAGCGTTGTGTAGAATGGGGATTCCCATCTATCATCTATTGAGCAGCTGTGTTCTACTGTTGTTTGTGATTTATTTGTGGAAGCTGTGAGCTGCAGTGTTCAGCATGGCGGTGCAGTCCTACAGTAAGACTAGTGCTTCAGTACTCTCGCAGGGCCAGACTGATGCCTCTCGCAAATCGCAAAGGCTGCCTGTGTGGGGTGGTAATGTCTGTTCAGAACTCTTGTTTCGGTGGTATTGTCTGCTCAGTAGTCTTTGTTCAGCGGTAATGTCTGCTCAGTAGTCTTTGTTCAGTGGTAATGTCTGCTCAGTAGTCTTTGTTCAGCAGTAATGTCTGTGCAGTACTCTTGGTTCAGCGGTAATGTCTGCTCAGTGTGGTGAGAGATGGATGCGTTGAAGAACTGTGTTCTCTGGGATGAGCTATAGCTCGGAGGCCTGTGGTCAGCGGAGGCATGACGGATCGTGGCATCAGTCTGAGTTTGTTTACCATGTGACGGATGCCCCTGTACTGCCATCACTGGAGGACTTTACCCAGCCTCACCCCCCCTCTCTCTCTGTCTTTCTTTCTTGTTATCTCTCTCTCTTGCCCCCTCTCCTTCTCTTTCTCTCTCATTCTTTCTTTCTTTTTCACTCTCTCTCTCTTACATCCCCCCCCCCCCACCCCCCCACCCCCCTCTCTTTTTATTTCATCCCATGGATGAGAGTGTGTGCTTTCTCCAGCCTCAGCTCTTTTCATCTGGCTGGTCAATACAGCCCATGCTGACTCTGCTCCACTGATTTAGAGGCAGAATGAGTCTGGCCAGGGTGGGACCACACCAACCCTGGATGGGATCACAACTTCTCTCTCTCTCTCTCTTTCTCTCTCTCTCTCTCTCTCTCTTTTCTTTATTGCCATCTCAATACAGCATCGTGTAGAATGGGGCTTCCCTTTTTTTCACCATCTATAATCTATTGAGCAACTGTGTTCTACTGTTGTTTGTGATTTATTTGTGGAAGCTGTGAGCTGCGGCGTTCAGCAGTCCTACAGTGAGACTAGAGACTAATTTTATTAAAATTGTATTAAGTATTTTGTTTATATGTCAGTATGTTGTTCAATTGACCACATGAAGTGGTACATATGTGTTAACTTTTAAACATACAGCGTGCATATCAAATGACCTACAATTCAGCAATGTTAGCTGCCGACAATGACCTATTACACAATCTCTGCCTGACGGCATATCTAATCAACTTACAGGCAAGGGTCTGTACAACTGGAGAGAAATCAGATAAACAATAAATCACATTTGATCAAAAGTCATCTTTTTATTATCAGAAAGACATTTTGAAAACTCTACAATAGTATGCCTAAGAACAAAACAAACCAATGAAAAAGCAGATATTACATTATCCTGTAGTTGGATACTACAACTTCAATTATCACTCCAAAATAAGTATATATTTTGTAAGTATTACAACTCAAACGTAGACACATGGAATCCAATATGCAAAGTGTCTGTTAATGCTGGGTATTGTTTTGTTTCAGTATATGGCGCATGAATGCTCTTGGGAACTGATACGTTTAACTTCACACAAACAAACCGGTGAAAAAGCAGATATTAGACTATACTGTAGTTGGATATTACAAATTCAATTCTATCTCCAAAACAATGTATACCGTTTTAGTATTACAACTCAAAATTAGACACTTGAGTTGTAAATGATATGTATCCATGTCAATGTTTTTTTTGTTTTTTTTAGAGACATCAATAAAACAAAACACTAATACTAAGACTGCACACTCAAGGATTAGGCTTCAACATCTCACAGATATGTTGTGCACGTTCCTGGAAACAAATATTGTTTAGATATAAACAAAATAAATATTTAAATATTTTAGTAAATACTTGGTCAATTAGTCATGTTATGGTTGCAGTTCCCTGATGCCCCCTGACCGTTTCTGCTATTAGCCAACTCATATTACTGTGCTTGTCTGGTTCTGCGTTAATGACCTTTATTTGAATTCTGTTTTCAATAAAAACAAAACAAAAAAAAACATGAGAAGCCCTAATGCTCTAATAGTACCACTATGACGTGGACACACACTCAGGTGTGAATCATCAAGAGCAGCCTACAGTGTCTGTAATTGTCATTGTGAAGTTTTCATTGTGTTGTAAAAGGCCTCTGACCTAGCCTGAGGTGACTGAGTACCATGGTGCAGCTGCTCAGAATGCTATGAATAGTTTGTATGATGTTTTGTGCCAGTGGAAATGCAAAAAGCTTTAACTAGCAAACTTTTTACATAAATGGTGGTATTGTATCCAGATGGTTGGTTTGTTTGTTATGAATGTCACGTCAGACACGACAAAGGAGTTGTCTCGATGAGGTTAGACTGATTGAACAAATCCTGGCCACACAGAAGCAGTAGGAGGGAGTAGGAGGAGTAGGAGGGCTCGTCTCCATGGTGACGGAAGGGTCAGCAGAAAGAGTGGTGTGGTGATGTGCTGGTCGCCTGTGTGAGGATAATTTGTCAGATTTGAAAGTTTCCATTCATGGTTTTCTTCCCACTGTGGGAAGTTTCCTCCTGGCTTGCTTTTTAGGAGTCTTTCTACGCACCTTACAACAAAACTGTTTTGGGAAAAAGCGCTACACAAATAATGTGTGACTGATTGATTGATTGATTGACATTTATCACACTGAACTTTGAACTTGGTTACATTTGCTCAGCGAGATTGGTAGTGAGACATCTCCCCCATCTTCTGCTGTAGATTGAAGACTACATCTTCAGGCTACATCTTAATAGTCCCTCCTAAAGACCTCTTCATTCCCACTACCCCCCCTGTACAAGTTTCTCTCCTGTTAAAAAAATAAAGAAGTAATTTTTCCTTCTTCTAGCATTGCCAATGACTGCCAATGGCCCCTGGTCCGAGCATTGATTTTTTCTTATGATGACTGATGGATAGATGGTTCACTTACTTAAACAAATGTATTTGTTGTAAGTTGCTTTGGATAAAGGTGTCTGCTAAATTCCATAAATGTAAATGTAATGTAAATGTCTGCACATTACAATAGTTGCCACTAGAGTGCCACTTCACAGAGTGCCAGTGAAGTTTGAGGCTTTTTTACAGCTGCAACTTCACTTAGTCGCTATAGGAAAACCCTGCCCTGCACTGAGCACCTCTGTTTGTACTGAATACTACTGGTCATGATGTAAATGTCAGGTGTAGTATTAGGTTCTGATAAAAAGTTGTAATGCTCATTATGGTGGCCAAAAAATACAGAATTCTCAACTCTGTTAGATAACAAACAGTTTACAAATAAATGTACTTTTACACTTTTAAATGAAATTTGAATTAATCTTATTTTTCTCTGTATCGTTCTAATCCAACGCTCACATACTTTATATCATACAGTAGTTCATTTCACAACAAAGACTCTTTCACTGTAGACATCTGAGAGATGAACAGATGATAACCTCCCTCCGCATTTTCCCCAAACACACCTCTTCATGTCGTTCTGTACGGTAGATTCCTTATCATACTGTACATTAAGATTAAAGGTCTTAACATTTACATTTCACAAAGTCTGTTACATTTCAAGGAATTTGTTTATAAGCCTAGCTTTGTTATTGACCAATCACAAACCATGTACTTGTTATGTGTCCTACCTAGTCAGCAGAAGAGGTTGGTATAGTGTGCTGTCCTGTGTAGTGTGAACAGAAGCCTAAAGCTCTCTGGGTCTATGTACCGTACTGCAGTAGATCGCATCAATGTTGGCATCACTCTATGGAAATTAGATGTTACCAGAGACCAACCAGTCAGACAACTTTTCAACATTTCCGTGTACGAAGCAAAATGATCACGGCAGATACCATTAACTTCATCATTACAATCCTTTATTCATAGTTTTACATCATTTTAACCCTATTACTGACATTGTATCATAAGCTTAATGATTGCAGAAGAAGCCATTATCACTAATCATCATCACTAACATCATCATCACATACTAGTTGTAAGTCGCTCTGGATAAGAGCTTCTGCTAAATTACGAAAATGTGAAATATAATTGTTCATCATCATCTATTACCCATTGTTGATTACTGACAAGGTCTCGTTCAGAGATATTACACACATGTATTAAGATTCAAATCTTAAGATAGCTGCACGTCATACTGTGCATTGTGAATTAAACCCTTAAAACAAATCAAATTGCGCTCAAACTTCCAAATATACTGAAGCTTTAGAATTATCAGTTGACACTCTTTTTTTTTTTTTAAGAAGAAGGAAGAAAGGCGGAAAGCCGAGAGGGAAACAGATGAAGACGGGTGACAAAGCGACTTACAACTTCATGAATTCCAGAAGAAGTGAAATTGATTGATTGATTAATCAAAATTGATTATATGGCAGAGAGAGACAGAGATGCAGTAAAGGAAAGAACAAGATGGGAGTTCTTCAAAGCAGTTCTTCACAGATAAAGGGGCGCTTGGAGTGACAGTCCTGATCACTCCACTTGTACCCTCCCTCCATCGATATGGCACCACAGTGGTTGCACAGTGGCGGCTCAGGTTGACGACCTCCCTCCCAGTTGCTGTTTTCGTTGCCAACATCCACTATCTTCCCATTGGGCCAGAACCAGAAGCCCAGCAGGCGGCTCTGTAACAGGCCCATCCATACAGGACCAGTTACGGGAACCTTTTCAACGGCACACTTCAGCATCGGTTCCACCAGCTTCTGGTCCTCCTCAGACTCGATATACAGGGGTCCATCGAAGTTCTCGTTGCAGTAGGTCAGAGCTTTTTCCCAGGTCATATTCTTATTGATGAGTCGGATCCTCACTTTGCCTGTAAGACATTTTCTACTATCTTAAGGAACATAGTTATTTCTTAAAGTAATTGATTTAAGCAACGGAACTGATATTATTGCTTTGTTAAGATGTTTCTTACAAGGCATTGCTACTGAATTGTAAATCAACAGAACTGAAATGATTAGTTGGCTGGGACAACAAGCTAGTTCATCAACTACTGTAGGTTAACCACGTCCTCCGCATCAAAAGGACAGGTTTGAGCTTGCACCATCAAGAAATGTATCTCAGGTGCTATAAATAGATTTGATAATGTTTTGTGTCAGTGAAAACGGACAAAGCTGTAACGAGCACCATTATGTGAACACACCCAGTAATGAGCTCTGCTCATGGCCTGATTACCAACTGTGGGTCCCCCGGGGCAAGAGCATCTTATGGCTGAGGCCCCTTGGTGGTTACCCTGCGTGCCCAGTGGGTAATCTGGCCATGGGTCTGCAGGGTTTATACTGTGTTTGAGTGCTCCTTGGAAATAGGAAACTGGGGGATTTCCAACTTAGAAACTCTTGTAATGATACCCAAGTTTCCCAATGTATTCCCAAAGAATGTCAAACTGCTTGTTTGCAGTACTTTAAGGCCTTTACTATTGATATGGCTCACTACTCACTACAGTCATGTTCACATTCCTACTTACCCTTGGAGCAAATAGGACTGGCTTGGTTGGTACATTTGTTAGTTCTTAATCTCTTAGGTTGATACTGCATATGATAGAATGTGCAGTTGTGTTCAGGTTTGGGCTCGTCATCCCAGTCTCTGAAAGCAGAGCACCCTCCATCATCCCACTCCCATTCATCATGCAATAGGCCGATCCAGAAAGGAGCTGTGCTGTCCATCCCTTTCTTAATCACCTGGTCGTTCTGAATCGGGTCTCCGATGCTGACCAGGTTAGTGTGATACTCCCTGCTGCAGTACCTCTGAGCCTCACACCATGTCTTCTTCTTCTTAATCAGAATGTAGGTTTTATCTGTTGTGAACAACACAATGCACAGAAATGACTTGTGTTGAAAGTAGCCATTTAAATGTAGATATTGTTTTTGACATTGGGGTGAACTTGACTTTACTCACTATTTGTGTAGCACATGAAAGGTTTCTTGTCTGTGCAGTCAAAACTAACCCATGCGTTATTATCAATGGCTCCACATTGTTGCATTCCATTTAAAGCCGGAACAGATGACTTACTGAACTTCACAAGGTCACCATTTGCCCACCTAGTTGTATTTTCTGCGCGATGGAGACCAAACCAAGCACTGGTTATATCACCTATATATGATATATGATCCCATATTTCACAAGCATCCTCATCATTGTACACAGTAACTAGTGTATCGCCTCGATCCTTGCAGTAGTTTTGTGCGTCAGTCCAATCGTACTTCTCCGTTTCCATATGGAAAGATCTTAGACGACTTGATAATGCCATAGAGAAGAGCACTGGGGAAAAGCAAATATTTAAAAAATATTAACAAATCAAAATATTGAATTACAATAACAATTAAATATTCCAGGACAGTTACTTTTTATCTGAATCTCTGGCAGAGTTTAGAATGACTGCACATACCACATTGCAGGTGAGTGTCAGTTACTTTTACAATATGAAAATACAATTTGTGTGTAAAACATTACAGTATGTGTATCACTATTGTCCCATCCCTATATATTTAATGCGGTAGGACCCTTGATTATTTAAGGGTGATGTCACACAGGTTGTGAGGAGGAATCCAAGCCAAGGGGTGGACTCTTACCTGCACAGAGTAGGGAGGAGAGAGGTCTCATCGTCATGGTGACAATAGGCCAGGGTCACAGGTAACACCAGAGACTAATATGATGCTTGTGGTCTGTGTATATCAAGCTGAAACAGTACAATTTAGATGATTTGAATTAATCATACTACAACCGTGGTAATATTTAGCAGTTGGAATGATAGAGAATCATATATATTATCATTCCCTACAGTGGAGTTTTGTGGTGGTTTTCACACCTTTGGGTATATCCCTGAATTGAATATTATTGTACTCTAAAATCTCTCTCTCTCTCTCTCTCTCTCTCACCATGAGGGATAAGATGTAATCATTTTTGACAGTATTTATTGACAATATATTTCTTTGACAATATTTATTGTCAAAATCATATCATATTTAATTCATGATTATTTGATGATGTATTTGAATATCAACTTACTGATATACAATGTTATTAAAGTCTCCTATGATTTATTCTCAGGTGACCATTCTTGCTCTAGTCAACCTAAACTCAACTATTCTTTGCACATTAGTGTTGGATTAAGTGAAATGGAGTCAAATTATTAATATTAAAATACGTCCTGTCAATCCGTATTATACAGTAACTGATAAATAGCCTACATTTACATTGACTGCCATCCTGATAGGCCCAAAATTAGCAACATTCATAAGCGCCATACTTTTACAACAAAAAATCTATATTTGAATATGTCAGAATGGCAAATTGATTCAGACTCCTTGGTTTCTGGTGCTTGGCACAACTAGTCAAACACAGCAATGACTCAAACTACACCACAATGAAATGTATGAAATAAGCCTCCTTCTTGCTTAGCTGTCTTTTTAAAGAGCCAAGAAAAAGCATGTGAGCCCCTACACAGTTATGACATTTAGTTACTTGTAGTAATTTTAATTTGATCTATAATTTTAAACTGATCTATTGTACTCCACACATTCAAAGTGAAACAAACATTATAGAAAATCTATAGAAATAGTTAAAAATGATGGTAAAGTATGTGAACCCTTGGCAATGGCAAACTAAAATGAGTACCAAGCAATTAACCCTATGAAGTGACACAACAGATGAATGGACTCTATCTTTCATATTATTTATTAAGAAACACAAATCTCTCTGAAAGGTTCCTGTCGATCATTAAAAAGTGGATGGTGTGCACTAGCTCAGGCCAATCCTCTAAAATGAAAAGCCAGAGACTAATAAATAATAAATAAAACATTGTGTGTGTGCTGCCGCAAGGCCAGTGGTGACTTTGAATGAGCCACAGACTTCAGATGATAAGAGGGGGCAAAAAGATAATAATCCATGGGTCAACAACATCCCAGTCACTCCTCAAAACTGCCCTATGCAGTACGACAGAGGCCAGATTACAACCGTTACCGAAAACGAAAAACTGCCCGTTACTGCGATGAGTTTGCCGCACATCATTTGAGTGATACTGCCAAAAAGTGTGAAAGTAAAGCTTTCAGTCAGAGGCAAATCTAACAGTGCGTAACCCAGTCAGCACCACCTCTAGCTTCAAGCATGGTGATGTCCGTATCCTGGTATGGGGACGCATGTTATCGCTGAGGGCTGGAGAGTTCAGGATCGAGGAGGAAAATGAATAAAGCAAAACAGAGACAAAAGTCTAAGGGGGTGAACCTGCCAACCACTGAGAGAGAAACCTTAACATTGGGGTAGAAATTCACAAAATCTACAAGCACAATACCAAAGCTACACTGGAATGGCTTAACACAAAGTGAATTTACAGGTAAAACATAAACCAAGTTGGACATCTGAGGGGAGACTAGAAGATTACAGTCCGTCAACAATCCCTAAACAAGCTGATACAACTTGGGCTATTCAAAAAGAATGGGCGAATATTGCCTAGTCTGGTGTGCAATGTTGGTAGACTTATCTGAAAAGTCTCAAAGCTGTAATTTCTCACAAAGGAGCTTTCAACAAGTCCTAACTCAGGGGTTCACATACGTATTCACACAGTGCATCTTAATTTGTCATTTTAAAATTGTTGTCAACTTTTTAGAAAAAAAACAAAAAACACTTGTATTTAGAATGTGGGGAGGATATTGTCTGAATTAATTGGGAACAAAATTAACCCAAAATTAAATGTATTTTAATTTCAGGCTCCAATGTAAAAACTGTTCACATACTTTTTCTCTGTACTGTATTTACTGAATACTGCAATGTGTATCCTTGAGCCTAATGTGAAAACTATGCAAACTGGTCCAATGTTATAACATTAGGTACATGGGCAAAATGTTTTCTTACCTGCTGTTGACTGTGCAGAGTTGAGGATGGGAGAGAATGAGCACACAAAGTAGTGTTCTGTGTGAGTGTGACGGCAGTTTTATCAGTATTCTGAGCCCTCATCTCCCTGAATGTGTACCTATTCAAAACTCAAAAGACCGAGAGGTTTATGGTTAACCACGTGCAAGCTAGCTGCATAGGAGCAAAACCTTGGGACCACAATTGGAAACACTGGACTCAACACTGGACTCAACACTGGACTCAACACTGGACTCAAGCTACTACTGTATAGAAGTTACAGTGTCGCTCTCAGCCAATAAAAAGCTAATTGAGTACATTTACATTTGACATTTCTGACATTTAGCAGACACCTTTTATCCAAAGCGACTTCCAAACAAGTGCATTTGTCTAAAGTAAGTGAATCATCCATACATCAGTCACCATAAGAACAAAAACAAATCTATGCTAGGACCAGGGGCCAGCTGCTAAAGCTTAAAGGCAGAACGTATTAAGTTGTGATTTAAATCCTCATATGTGTTTCCTACAGTAGCTACTCATGTCTGTGATGGGCATTCTCAATCAAATAACTGAACTTAATCACTTAGTTCAGTTCATCTCAAAGATCTGACTCACTGAATCGTTCAGCGCTTCTTCATTGCCTAATCACTTATCACAAAACATAAATAGATTGCTGTAAGGGGGGAAAGCAGATAGCTTTTTATGGAAACTAATGATTATTGGAGGATATTATGACATGCAATAGCCACACAATATTGAAGGGCCACAGCTCATCGTTCACTGTTCCCTGCAATAGGAGATTGATAGGGCTTTAGGTAGTCTGCCTAAAGATTGTGTAATTATATTCAATGCAAGGGCATGTGTGATGTATTATGAATACCTCTGTAGTAGCCTACATGTTCTAATTTGTATTAATTTTCTATTGTGCATTGATGATTTAAATATGACTCAGAAATGTGACTCAGAAATCATTCTTGAACTGAACCCCAATACTCATGTCAGGGGATATTTCTCTCTGGACTGGTGAGGGTATCCTGCGGATATTCTATTACTGGCAATTGATTTGGGACTGTTCTGTTGCTTCTCAAGACCAGTTGGACTAAAGAGACTGAAAAACAACTAGGATATCAAGAGTCTGACAGGGCTGTATTGGCTTTCTGTCCCCTCTGGTAAACCAACCAACCAACCAAACAAACAAACAAAACAACTTCACCACCATGTAAAAAAAACAACAACAAAAACCTGAGAGCTGAGAGCCGAAAGACATCCTCATTTTCCACAGAAGTATCCATCTTATTGTGTAATTTCAGTTCGTTCCATCCGGTCGTCAATTTCATTGGTTTCTTGGCCCAAAGTGACATCAATGTGTGGCGCCTCCTTCCAAATGTTGAACAAAATTCAATATGAGGGCATCCGAAGCAAAGAAAAAAACGCAAGGTGTGTCGTTATGGTGGAGGAATGCTCAAAAGGCATCCCTTCCATTGAAAACAATCAGGAAGGCTCTGGCGCATTGAAAACAGTGTAGCTTACTGGGACCTTACTGTACTTTTAATGGATTCTCGTGGATAAAAAAAAACAAAACAAGATTGAAAAGATCTCAGCTCAGGCCACTGGTTGTTTGTTATGTATTGACTCAGCAGAAACGGCTAGATTACTGCAGTAAATAGCAGGCTTGGGGGAAGAACAATTGAAGTTCAATTTACTCAATTTACTTCCTGAATTCAATTCAGGAAGTAAATACGATTGCAAATAGGGCATTTATTTTTTGATTATTTTATTTGACAATAAACTGAAAATGAGACTTTTTATTTGAGTTTTTATTAGTATTTTATATTTCAAAATTGAACTGATTGGCCCCCCACATTGATACTGTGTGTGGTGCACCCTCCAGGATTGGAGGTCTAGAACCCCAAGGTGTGAGCCTGGTTACTGAAGTGTAGCTCTGTATTACTCTTCCTAGAAAACCTGTTTTCCTGGAACACACATCTGAATGAGTGTGTCACATGCAGAGGAACTGGGGGAAAGAGACTAATCAACGAGACTGAATGGAAGGGAAGGGAAAAAATATTAAAAAATATAATATAAAAAATTGTTGGCCTACATCAGTCAGATGTGCTGTGAATAAAATAGTTCATCAAAAAATAACAAATTCTCACTTAATCTTTTTTCAATGCTCATCCATGTACCATTCAGTACATAATGTATGCGACACACTATTTGTAACTACCTCTTTTATTTTTCTGTTTTTCTAGCTTCATGTTTTAAAATATCATGTTTTTTTCTGGCTCTTGGGAGTCTTGCACCATCGAGACTCATCTAGGGGCTGACTGATGTGAATGTCTCACTTCTAATGCCTCCAATGACTCCCAAATGAGAGAGATGACCTCATCATCATCCAGTAATGCGGCACGGTTCAGTTCCGGCATGCCTCATTGGTCAGCTCTAATGCTAACTCTACTCTGCAAATGGCCGCTTGGCACCTCCTATGAGCGTCTTCTCGGGCTCCAGTAATGGCTTCCATGGTGGGGGTCGGGGGTGAGAGCCCTTCTCCCTCTGAACACATGTCGTTATTGTAGCGTTAGGCGGCTCAATGGGCCATGAAGGCAAATCTAGGGGCTACCAGCCAGGTAGGAGCGAGAGTCAAAATACAGAGGGGTGGTTAAAGGGCAGGAGAGTCCATCTGTTGTTTGTCTTAAAGGGTATGTCGTTTAAAAAAGGCTTCGGATTCAAACGCCTGACGTTGAGTTTCGGAAGGTGGAGCATTCATTAAGATGCCATATTGGGAACATTGTATGTAATATTGTTATTGTCACCATTCATATGTGAACTGCCTAGCTTATGTGTCATAGTTGGCACTATCTTAACCATCTTAACCAGGAATGAGTGTGTGTTGAATAGTTGTTGCTTTGGTTAGACATGAAACCCCACATGAATAATGTCGATACTGAGCTCAATATACAATAGTAACTACTCAACATCATGCATCCTACTCCCTGCTGATAATTGGTCTGCAGATCCAAACAATGTTTTGTTTCAAGCCTGAATCATAGGACATTGAGTATTTTCAAAGGGTAGATCGTGTTTTTTTTTCAGTCTACAAACGGCAACTGTTGAGTCACCTTCCCTCCCTGTTTTAATACTATGACTCCACTGCATTAACTTGCAGATTCGATTTACCCAGAGGCTCACTTAAATGTCAGTTTTTATAGGTGGGCTCTAATTTGTTATTGGGGGAGGGGTAAAAGGCACGAACCTTTGTAAAAGGCACATGCTGTAAGCCTTTGGGTCAGAGTTCAGCGAGGTTTTAAACAGCCTACAGCAGGCCACATGCACAAAGGCTCCATGGGCCTTCTCATTCAGCAAATATTACAGTACCAGTCCACTGGAAGCATGCAAATGTATATGACCATAGTCACAATGAGAACCTGGAAATCAATAAAGCCCCATCTGTGTCAAGGCTGTGCTGATATCATAAATACACCCTCTTTGCTTATACCCTTTTCATAGCACAACGTTAGCTTCAACTGAGACAGAATTCCATTACAGGCGTCGTAGAAGTTGTAAATATTTAGTTTAGTTTATTAGGATCCCCAGTGTTTAGTTTAGTTTATTTGTTTATTAGCTGTTGGTAATGCATGTGTTTTCCATGAGTGAGAAGAGACTGCAACAGTGTACATATGCAAGGCTCATAAATAGGCAGGGTGATACATGGTGGGACATAATTGCAGTCGAGACAGAGATCGATACATGCGGAAGAGTCATAAAAGCACAGTGCACACCTATTCATCCGAACGCAGGTTCACATTTGACTTTCAAATAGGCTCCTGGTTTACATCCAGAGAAAGCCCTTTTCCCTTTGTTTACAGCGTACACAAGAACGGGGGAGGGAGGGAGGGAGGGAGGGAGGGGTGAGGGCTCAGATCTGAATCAGGATAGGAGAGGAGGGGAGACTAGTGGAGGTAGTATTCGGTGGACAGGCTCATTGTAATGCATGGGGCGGTATCAAACACATGTTTGATACCATTCTATGCATTACAATGAGCCCTTCCTCAGATCTCTGAATCCACCAACCTCCCCTGTCATGAGAATACTGTATACACACTTTATCATTTGGTGGCACCAGCACATGATTTGATCACACCAAAATGTCGTCTCGCAATAGAAAAAAAATAGTAAGCTATCATCTTAGAAATTAACTTGCCATTGCATTCAGAGACAACTTCCTCTTTTGATTACAGAACAAATCCTGGTATTACTATTTACTAGTATTACTAAACTCATACAGAAACACATTATATGCTACATAGCCTATTCTTTGATAATATATATATATATATATTTTTAAAAACATTGTTTGATCATGACATCCAATTGCATGCAGGAGAATGCAGTTCCAGGCAACATGCATAACACTAACAGTATAGGTCAAGACTTGTCTTGACCTATGAATATTGAATCGAGAGACAATGTTAAATTAGACTTTTATTTAAACAACTATCCTCACACACAGTTAAGGAGTGTCTATACAAATTATAAGGCACAGTAGATCATGAGATCTCATGAGAGAAAAGCGAAATATATTTTCTTACTGGTCATTTTGTGCTGCTTTGGTGAAAGCTTCCGCTCTGTGCACATGTTCATCCCAGATGCAATATCCTTCTATTCTATCCTTCTAGCAACAATGTCCTGGCTGAGGTCTGGTAAACAGTTGAATGTATTATTTTACACGTAGCACCACTCATAGGCTATTAGTTTGCTATTAGAACAAAATAACCATGAGGGCTGAATGAATATCTAACATGTTGCATATTAAAAACACCTGGTGCGACCAACTGACCTCTGCAGCCCAGGCGCAAGGCCAGACGCCTCACCCGCGAAAGCTCCCCTCATGATGTTGAGCAGGCCCTCTTACTTTGACCTAAAATAAACAAACTACTCAATTCTAAAAATAATTGAGTAGTTGGTGGATATCTTGTGTCTATATTAATTAAATATGTTTAATAAGGCATCAAGCGCTATTTATACTATTCATAGTACAACATATGTTTTAACATGAGTAGGCCCTACCTGTCATTTTGGTCTCTGCAAGAGTCACGAAGATATAGGAATTGATGATGATGATAGTAAATCTATTTAATATAAACAATAAATCTTTCTGAATAATAGTTGCCATTTTGGTTGCTGTGCAAAGTTTGCTGGGAAATATGCAAAGCGTATCGTCCAGTGATCCTATTGTTTCTTTCAACATGTGATCTATGAAAACAGGTCAGGGCATAGACTTTGACTTTTACTCCAGTCTAGAAAAGCTAGCTATGTAAACAAAATACGAAGATGCCATTCAAATTCAAACATAAGAAACTAAAAGAGAACAAAACATCTAAACTCCCGAAATTAGACACGTTTTTCTTTTTTTTTTAATGTAGCTGCTCATACCCCACTTATAGCAACGACTGAGAACATCGTAAACAGGGATTTGGATTTGAAACTTGAAAATCGATGATCAAATGAGTGAGTAGTAAGCCAGTATCTTTTTATAGGGGATGAGAGGGGGGGATGTTGCTATCTCACTGCTATCTCACTGTGCGAGTGAAAAGCACGAAATAATCAGGTCTCAGGTAAATGACACAAGGCCTACTGCTGATTCACCCCAGTGCACCCGTCCAGACCCGATAAACAGCTCTGATCACGAGAGCATTGCATATATTCATGTCATTATATCAATCCCAACTCATCCAAATCGGCGCTACATCCTAGCAGGAGCCCATGTCAACGCGCACCACCACACACAGTGATCACATACAGCAGTGAGAGAGAGAGAGTAACATAATGTGAGATGGAGATGGAGTACCCAGCGAACATCTTGCCTGTTAAACAAGCAATTCTGGTGACTTTTGACAGAAGAATAACGTAGTGGTTCGTGCGAGTGAAAAGCGTACGGTAGAATCCAACAGCAGTCACATAATGTGGCCCTCTCCCCCCATTTCTATGTGCCTGTCTCATGGTTTTATGCAAAGGCCGCCGCGCCAGCCATTGAAAATGGTTGAATACCTGTCATTATTTGAACTTGACGTGGGACCCATCAAAAATATTCGCAGCCGGGCCCATTGTGACTATCTTACGCCGCTGATCCACATTCATATGGTTTTGCATACATAATCTGCCTTGCTTAGAACATTGCATATTGTTTCACACTTCACATGAGCTTTGTATTTACTGAAACAAGGGTGTCGTAATCTAGACAACATGGTCATGTTCTCAGCATACTTGAAAGATAATCTGAATCAGGCTCAAATTAGCATAGTATGTTCTTTGTCTTCTAAACAATGCATCGCAAAGTACATTTGGCAGTCAAAGTACATAAGGCTATCTGTTCTACAGAATAGAGTGTATATATGCCATTCAGATAACGCTTTTTATCCAGAGCGACTTACATTGCAGTGAGTGCATACATTTCAGTATATATGGTCCCAGCAGGAATCAAACCCACAACCTAAGCATTGTTAGCACCATGCTCTACCAACTGAGCCACAGAGGACCAGTGTAGAACCTAACACAGTATGTAGCTAGTGATTTAAAAATGCATGGCAAAGTACATTTGGCAGTCTGTAAGGCTATCTGTTCTACAGAAAAGCTGGTGTGAGCAGTGTTTTGATTTAGGATGAAAGAGGTGAAGGAACTCTCTTTTTCTGATTCAAGTCAGTCCATTAGACTATGTTAAGTGTAATTCACAAATCACATGCTATAGAGACCTCTGATTACACATTGTTAATTAGGCTTATTCCATTGAAGTCTAGTAGCCTACCAAATAACAATAATTGATGTGTCCTTGCAATTTTCAACATTGCCAACTTTCAGAGGTAGAAAAGAGTGAAATGTGTCAACATTCTATTAATGTCCCCCCACGTCACTCAAACCGGTGACACATTTTTCCACAAACTAAGTTTTGACGAGAGGTGGAATTATAAGAAACACTATCTTCATTTCATCAAGGTCACATGCATATTATCGGAACTGTTTATTCATGCAAATGCAGGGGCTCAGTAACATTTCATGTAATATGAATGAATATCCTGCATTTCTGTGCCTTATTTAAGGTTAAATTAGTCAATATCCCCTTTATTAAATCTAGGCATATTTAGTCAACAAGTGTTTTCCTTCTGCACTGGGTTTCCTGAAATATTTGACACAGCAGCAGCTCATTCCCTGCGTGTCTGTGGCATCTTGTACAGAAAATAGCCCTCAATGTCTTTGTATTCCCTCTGTGCAGTGTTGGGTACACTATCTCTAAATTCCAGTTGCAATTTCTAGTCCTTCTCGATTGATTCGAGAAATGCAAGGATTAAATTATCACACTGTCGAAGAAAGCATTTTGCGGATCGGAGATTTAGAGCTGTGCTCATAGAAAACAAAGCTATATGCCTTACTGCTCTTTTGATCAAATTGTTTTTAGCAAAAACGATGTGTGATAGGGAAGAGAGGTGATGAAATGGGAGTGATGATTGAAAGGATCCTTTCCTGGTCTACTGGTCCTTGAATGCGTGCATCCAATCCCCCGCTGCTCCTCACATAACCTCACGGATCACAAAAGTGTCTGAAAAGGTGTGATGTCGCATTACATTTGTGATGGTCACGCTGGTGCTGAACATGTATTCAGTCCTGCGCATTCTCAATTTCTACAGTGTACTGGCACACATATTTACTGGTACTGGTATATGAGGAACCGGAACTTAGTTACCCAAATATTCGAGGTGCCGGAACCGAGACAGACAGTTCGGGCCCAAGTTCACGTGTGTGTGTGTGTGTGTGTGTGTGCGCGTGCGTGCGTGCGTGTATTCACTGGTCCCTTTTTCAGCTTAAACACCCTTTTCAGAGAGGTGCTAGACATCTCTTTCCAGGCATTGCTCTTTGAGTGTGTAAAGTGGCAAAGTGTGTATGTGTGTATGTGCATGTGTATGTGTGCCTGCGCCTGCCTGCCTGCCTGCCTGCGTGTATGTGAGTGTGTGTCTTAAGTGGCAATGCCAGGGGAGGGTCAGAACACAGGGAAGGCATGGGGGAACACTGACCCTGAGAATGATGCAAGAACACAGCAAGCTTAGAGGGATAATGTGAGCTGCCAACCAGATCCACTCACCATGGGGTGATGCCACTTTAGGGAGAAGTGCAAGGACTTAAACTGAGGCTGTCTTTTCAGTCATGCGCTCAGGGATGGCGGGGCTGGGAGCCGCTGATATAGCCACCCACTCTCTGTTGGCTGGAGGAGAGGAGGAAGGGAGTTTATCTCTCTCTCTAGGGCTGCTGACACAGAGAGAGAGAGAGATGACTCGACTCCCCCGCTCCAGCTTCACCGAGATCACCGTAAGAAAATATAACCCAGTATTCAGAGATAAGGGCTGAGGTGAGCGGAGGCCTGCAGTTCTGAGAGGACGTAAAGAATCGGCCCTGAGTGGCGTCGGTTGCCGTGTCAAACACAGTTGTACAGAACTATACCCTTTTACCTACAGCTCACTGCTCCTCAGATGGATCCAGTGTCTAACCCACATACAGAATAGCTGTGGATGCGTGTGTGGAAAGAGGGCAGTCTGAACCCAGAAAAGCGGGGAGAAAAGGGCTGCTTCACCCTGATCAATAAGACACATCCTCGTAAGGGAAGAGGGAATGAGATATTGGATTGAAGGGGTCAGGGGGAGCTGTTTAAGTCACGCTTTAGTGGCCCCAGTGTGGGAGAGCAGGCCCCCGTGAAAGAGCCCAGTGTACGTGTGTGTGTGTGTGTGTGTGTGTGTGTGTGTGTGTGTGTGTGTGTGTGTGTGTGTGTGTGTGTGTGTGTGTGTGTGTGTGTGTGTGTGTTAAGCCAGAGCAGAGCGCCACTAGAAACTACACTAATGAATGATAATGGGCGGGGGAGGGGGGGGGGGGAGGAGGTTGAGAGGGAAGGATTTTGGACAAGCGGCCACTTGAGGGAGGCTATAGTTCAAAGCCATCAACATCACAGCACACAGATACAAAACAGGAGGAGGGGAAACAGCCCGGCCACATAACGATAAACAAACAAAAAAGCACTGCTAATGAAAGGGCCGGCTATCATAGGGTGGTGACCGCAGTAAGCACTATGCTATAGCTTCCAAAGCATGAGGTGGCTGACTTTTGGAAAGCAGCAGCACTGGATGATCAAAGTCAAAATACAAAATAGACTTTGAATTGCTTTTGAAATGGGATAACAGCTCGTGTGTGTGTGTGTGTGTGTGTGTCTGTGTGTGCATGCATGTAATATGTGTGAGAGGGAGAAGAAAAAATAAAATAAGTGAGTGTGTGTGTGTGTGCGTGTGCGTGTGTGTGTGCGCGTGCGTGTGTGTGTGTCTGTCACCATTACTGTCACTGTCATCATCATAATGCATGAATGGTTGTTTCCCTGCTATTGAACCCCCAGGTGACTAATTGCTGATGCTGTGGGATGCTGTCAGTCTGGGGGGGGGGCGGGGGGGGGATCCAGAAGGTCAGCGGGTCTAATGGGACTGTGAAGTATAGTCCTACTATAACACCATGGGACTGTGAAGTATAGTCTAACTATAACACCATTAACGGAAATGGATGGTGTCATGAAGAGAAGAAAACTGATTTTATATCACTGCTCCACCAGAGCAGGGAGAAAGGGAGGGAGAGGGAGGGAGGGAGGGAGGGAGAGAGGGAGGGAGGGAAGGAGAGAGGGAGAGGGAGGGAGGAAGATAGTGTGTATGCGCATGAGTGTGTCTGTCTGTCTCTCTGTCTGTCTGTCTGTCAGCCTGTCTGTCTATCTGTCTGTCTGTGTGTGTGTGTGTGTGTGTGTGTGTGTGTGTTTGTGTGTGTGAGAGAGAGAGAGAGAGAGAGAGAGACAGAGATGAGATTTTAAAGACCCCGATAGGGAGAAGACAGCACAGATCTTTGAACTCTCAAAGCCTTGTTGAAAAAAACATTCTTTATCAACCCCAGAGTGTCGAAGCGATACAGTGGAGCCATGACCAATCCAGGCCCTCGTCTAATTTGCATCTGTAATAAAGTTTATCAAGTGTGACTTTGCAACTTCAGTCAGAGCGCGCCGAGTGGATTATTATGTCAAACGGCGCTTTTGTGAATATCAATTTCAATGATCAAACATAGAAGCTGCGTATGCACCGTTCGCCGTTGAGGGCGATTCATAGGTCATAGGTCAGTCCTCCGATGCGTTGAGTCTGGTGAGGACGTGAGGAGTACAGGCCTAGTCTACCAGAGACAATCATTAACTATGAACAGAGCCTACCTCTCCATGAATCTATATGGTGTTCAGTATGTACGTACATATTATATGTGTGTTATGACTCACGTGTTTGTCCGGTGATTCATTGGTTGGTGTTGTTGAAAGGGCGGCTATTAGAAATAAGTGCTAAATGGATCATAATGCTCCTTGTCTGTTAATGCAAGAGGGAACGGCAGTGGTGCAGTTGGTTACTGTTCCCGCGCTGTTCTCTCTCTCTCTCTCTCTCTCTCTCCACCTCTCTCCCTTTCTCTCTCTCTCTCTCCCCTTCTCTCCCCCTCTCTCCCTTTCTCTCTCTCTGTCTCTCCCCCTCCCTCCCTCTCTCTTTCTCTCTCCCTCTCTCTCTCTCTGTCTCTCTCTCCCTCTCTTCCCCTCTCTCTCTCTCCCTCCCCCCCTCTCTCTCTCGATCTCTCTTTCTCCCTCCCTATCTCCCCCCTCTCTCTCTCTCTCTCCCCCTCTCTCTCTCTGTCTCTCTCTCCCTCCCTCCCTCTCTCTTTCTCTCTCCCTCTCTCTCTCCCTCCCCCCCTCTCTCTCCCTCCCCCCTCTCTCTCTCGATCTCTCTTTCTCCCTCCCTCTCTCTCCCTCCCTCCCCCTCTCTCTCTCTCCCTCTCTCCCTTTCTCTCTCTCCCCCTCTCTCCCTTTCTCTCTCTCCCTCCCTCCTTCCCTCTCCCCCTCTCCCCCTCTCTCCCTTTCTCTCTCTCTCCCCCTCTCTCTCTCTCTCTTTCACACACATGCTTGGTGACCGCCCTATTATTATTTTTCTTACTTCCTGTGCCGAGTGTTCAAGTGGCCTCTCCTCCGTAAGACCTGTAAATACGCTGTTCAACTGACCTAAGTTGTCAGGCAGCCGTCGTCGCTATGGAAACAGGTTGTGCTTTTAACTGGAGTGAAGGGGAGCGCAGGAGGAGCGGCAGGATCGTTCAGCTGCTTCGAGCAACAAATTATTGATTTGAAGCGTCATCAGCAATTCATTTTCCAGACAAATTAATTCATGAAGGGAAAAAAAAGAAAAGCTTTTTCAAGTGTTGCATTCAGTGGCCGAGGACTGATTTACAATGCTCTTGGCAAACTAGATTCCATTATTTTTGTTTTGGGTCACAGCCCCAAAAAAGTTGTCTAAAAGTGTTTGTTTGGAAGCAAGGCTCAACCTACAGCTGAGTTCACAACATTTTAGCCTGCTGTTGTTGTGTGTGTTTTTCCTCCTTGGTTGTCATTCACCCAGTTGTAGGTTTGGGTCGTTTCAAGGGTGTTCATTTAAGAAAAGTTGAACAAATCCATAAGACTGATCTCGTCAGATCTCAGAAAGTCTCTCTGTCTTCTTGGTCCAGTTATTACTGTTAGCAAGCTCCCAGGTGTCAGCAATCTGTTCTATCTGCAATATACCGTGTGACAAATTGAAATGGCCCCCTTCCAACCCCCGCTCACCTCCACTCCCTCTGCCTCCATCCTCCATGTCTCTGACATTTAACCTGACTTCACTCTGTTTAGGAGGACTCTAACAGAATTCAATGGTGTTGGATGTTTCCTTTTAATTGTTTTGCTAGGCAGAGGCCACAGTGGATTGTCTCCTGAATCACCCTGTATCGAACCAAAATTGTGGGATCAATGTGGTTGACATTTTCGGAGTCGCTTTGAGCAGCGGTTGATGATCGGAACGGGCAGCTGCTCTTGCTTGTCAGCCTTCTAACTGGGAGCCCGGGGCTAAGAGGAGAAAGAGGTGTTGTGCTTACAATGAACAAGTATTTCATTTGAAAGGGATCTCTCGCAGAAGAGGGAAATAGGATTGAATGACCCAGAATTGATGTGAGAGGCTGGTGATGCAGGGATGGATACACCGGGTTTCAAAGAGTGTCTTCTTGGTGCACTGAGGCTATTCTCTCTCTCTCTCTCTTTCTCTCTCTCTCTCACACACACACACTCTCGCTCTCCTTTCCTCCCTTCAGTCTTTCTCTTCCCCCCTATTCCCTTCTTTGTCTTGCCCCTCTTCACCCTTTGCTTTCTTACTTTCTCTCTCACCCCTCCCCTCCCCTCCCCTCCCCAGCATCGACTCTCCCCTCCAGACCAGATCTCCCCTCTGCAGCACTCAGTTTTAATGAAATTCCTGCAGTCCTTCTCCTCCTGCCCCAGGGGAACTCAGTCACTGAGTGCCCTCTAGCACCTTCATCTGGTACCTACCTGCCATCACACCCCCTACTGTGATCATCATCGGCTTAATACAGCAAGACTGGGTCGCTCTTTTATTTTTCAAGCTACATGGTCCAAATGTGATGATGTCTATGTCACTGGCTCCTGAATTACCATACATTAACTGGTGAACTCCCTATGGTAATTCCTCAACCATCTGTCCTTCCTAGACCTGAAGACTCCAGAAGGGAATAACTTCACCATTCCAAATGGCAAGAGGAGCTCCTGCAGGTCATTTGTTTTGAAAGACCTTCACAATGGCCACAAAATGCTTTATGTCATGGCAGTTGTGTGGAGGAAAGGCCATTGGGGGTAAGGTGTCCGGTTCTTTGTTTATTTTCTGACCCATACTGGGACTCACACTGCCTCTTGCTGGGCTGCAGGGGAATGAATGAATGGTGGTCTGCTGCTGCTGCTGAGTCACACACACACAGACTGACAGCCTGCCTGCCTCCCTCTTTATCCGCTGGGAGAACCACAGAGGCCACTATAAAGGATTTCAACTGCTGCTCCTTATTGGAACCAGACCTCCCGACATGGAGTTTTATTGAATCTACTTTCGATTGTCTGAAATTGTCTGCTGTTATCCGTTGATTTGAATGGAAAAAACCTTGACTTACCACACAACCCCCCCCCCCCCCCCCCCGTCTCTCTCTATCTCTGCTCCGATTAACTGTTGTTGATTGGCACATCCGTTTTCTTATCTCTCGACAATTTAAAAAAATAACTACAGCTAGAACAACTACAGCTAAAATGATTCTTAAGCAGATGGAATATGGAGCTAGCAAAATCTGTCTCCCTTCTCAAATGAACCCAAAAAAATATGTTGTCCCTTGCTTCCAAATTAGCAATTAAAACACCAACAATAATGTGTCTGGTCTCGGGGTCTTCAGCACTGCCCACAGGCTGCCCAGCCTATGTTTCCAAAGCTTCCAAATGTCAGAGACAGAGAAGTTCTTTAAAAATTTAAAAAGCCTATTACCTGTGGCATTTCATCGTGTGTGTGTACCACATTCTGAGTGAAGAGCCTTTTCTTTCTGTCACTATGCAGATGCTAGGCATTAAGCTGTCTGCGATGTCTGTCTGAGTTACTGTCTCCCGTCAGACGGATTTGCACAGCACTTTAGTTAGAGCAGTAGGACCATCCCTCCACACACACACACACGCAAGCCCTGGTTTACTAACCCATTCTCGGCTCCCATTTCTTAAAATGATTCATGAATATAAATGTGGGGATTGATGAGACGCACTGCCCAGTAGTGTAGTATACAGGATTCATCTATGCCTTCATATTCCCCATGTTATCCATTTTCATTTGGAGAATTTATACCCGGCATCATACCTCCGGACCCGTGCCTTAAATCCCAAAGATGATTCATGAAGGCTCACAAATGCAGGTTTTCTGTGTTGGTGTTTTATGGCTTTATGACCACTGTTTGGCATATTTATCCGTGGGTACACCGACTTTCTGCTGTGTGTAAATCTCAGTGGGAGTGGGAGTGATTGAGCCCCCAAAATGCCGTTTGTTGTGCGTATACCAAGAGTATAGAGGTGGCCCCTCTGCTTAGAACTGATCGAGTGTTAAAGGCGTACATGGTGTAAATCAACAGCCGGTCACCAACTCTGGTCTTCCACTGTGCAGGCTTTAACATCAGCATTATCATCATCATCATCATCGTCATCTGTCTGGATGAGAACCAAAGATATGTCAAATCAAATCAGATTCCTATTTTGTCACATACAGTTGTAATTGACACAGCAAACTGTTTTCTTGCTCCAAGCTCAACGACAGCAGTCAGCAAGTGACAATAGTACTAGTACAATAATGTCAGATGTCTTCTGAGCAGGGGGGGGGGGGGGTAGATATTTTAAATCTACTGGAGATGCTCACAACTGCACAACAAAACTTTTGACGCATGGGCTCTGTCGCAACAAGCCCTATTCTCTGTTGCATCTCTGTTTTGTGACATGTCTCTCTGGCATCGTTGCCCCACTCTGTGTTTTGCTATCATATCCCAGAATCTACCTTTTAATGACTGTGTAATGACGACCAGAATGAAACCATCTCCTTTCGGTAGTGAGCAGGTTGGTCGGCATGTGCTCACTCCCTCTCTCTCCGCAGGACGCTCTCAGAATCCTCTAAATGGATTATTTTATTACAGTGATCCTGATGCCAGACCAATCATGCATTGGGTTTACACAGTGGGATCATGACTGATTAGTTTCCCTCATTTAGTCCTCTGT
This sequence comes from Argentina silus, assembly GCF_951799395.1. Lineage (NCBI taxonomy): Eukaryota > Metazoa > Chordata > Actinopteri > Argentiniformes > Argentinidae > Argentina > Argentina silus. The sequence continues at coordinate 4,901,608 of NC_139674.1, read as the reverse complement.
GTACAGTACGAGGCCTAATACGTGGGCTAATCTACTGTGTATGCAGTCTAATCTACTCCATGGTATTGGATGTTATTGGTGCAGTTTTAATGGAAATCCTGTTGCATTAATCTTAATTTTTCCATGTAATTGGAGCATTGATGACAGTCAATAGAGAGAGAGGGGGAATTCATAATCTCTGGACGGCTTGACTGTCACTGATCAGTCCCAATTAAAGAGAAAACGGCAAGGCTTCAAAATGAAGAAGGGAGAAAAAAAGATGATGGAAGATCTCTTTGCCTCTCGCTGATTGCCAATTAAGGCAGGGTTATGGTGGTTCTGACACAGTAACCCATCATTTCCCAGGAAGGACAGAGTCCATCTGTGTCTGTTTGACTTGTGAGAACAAGTGTGTCTGTCACATCTAGAGGCCACAGCCACAGCTCTGGTGATTCTCAATTGGTTGTGTATTTGCTGTATTTTGGGCAAGTGCAATATAGCAGGACATGATTTTAGTTTTTATGTCAGGTTCCCTTTTAAATGTGTACAGTTTGTTGTGTATGACGACCAATGATGATGATGACCAAGACGAATTTCCACCCCTGGATGGAAAATAAAGTTGGATCTAATCTCATCTAAGTCTCTCTCAGTGTGATCAACACAGAGTAGATAGGAGTCGACCCCTAGACAATGATCTGAGGTTAGTCTGGTCTTTTCCTCCCTGGTTAAGGTTAGTATTCAGGGAGGGTATGCTGTTGCTTGATCTGTCCATGTTAGCAACTTCTACATTGCACATTGAGGACATATGAGCTAGAGGTATATATTCATTCTAAATTCTAGCAGGTTTTCTGCTCCTTGGAGCAGAGAAAGCTCCTCACAATGAACGGTTAATTCAATTTCAACCGTCTCTTTTGTTTTGCTGACTGGCAGAGATACAGATCTTGACATACAGCTAGAGCTAAACAACGTAACACAATCGCATTATTTTGTAGTCCATACACCCCAACATGTAGTACACACATTGTCCCCATGTTCTTAAACATTCATTATAAATTCTATGACTTTGATGCACCGTATTGGTTTCACATTCATCAATATTTCAAGTGTGCCTTCAGACTATTCTTCTGAAACACAATGACACAACAAAACATTGTCGTGGAATGTTTTATTTATGTCAAGTCTGAAGTGTTGGAGCTATTCGGTTCTTGATGAAATAAACAGGTATGTGTCAGTACAGTGATGAGACTCAGCTGTTACATTGTCCTACTCTCTTGTGAAGACAATTTCAGCATTCACTAACTACTGTACAGTACACTGTATGTTCGACAGGTGAAAGTCCACTATAAAAGGAATGCCAATGCCAAAAATATGCTAGTAACTGTCTGACATTTAGTAATGGCCTTCCAGGTGTGTTTGACTGTGGACATAGCCAGTTGCCCTCAGGAGTCTGAAAAAAAACTACAGTTATTATAACATTACGCCAGCAAGCTACTGGAGAAAGTGACCGTCTACAGCATGGGTGTCAAACATATTCCACAGAGGGCCGAGTGTCTACAGGTTTTTGCTCTTCCCATCTACTTGATTGATGAATTAAGGTCACTAATTAGTATGGAACTCCCCTCACCTGGTTGACAATTGGTCTTAATTGAAAGGAAAAACCAAAAGCCTGCCGACACTCGGCCCTCCATGGAATGAGTTTGACACTTGTGGTCTACACAGTCAGCTCCGACATAGACATAACCAACACACACCATCTCTGGCATAACATTAACTGAATATTGCTTTTAACTACTTTAGCTCGCCAAACACCTGCTAGCTAGCTATCTAATTAATCTATCTCACTAAATGCTTTTACTAAATGAATTTGATGAATCATATTAGTAGTTAACCGATTAAACTGGCTCATTAACCAGGGTATACAAACTCATGTGATTGTGCCATAATGTAGAGATAAAAAAAAAAAAAACGTTGAAAGGCAGCAAAAGCAAAGTTCTGGGAAACGGCAGGCAAATGATGAGGTGTTTGCAATATGGCAATATGATATTGAATCCATTTCAATCGTGTTATCATGAAGCAATAACGCACAAGAGGGTGTGCTATATTGTTCATATCGGAACGACTGTGATGCCATAGCTGTTCCGATATCCTAGATATAACGCACCCTTAAGTGTGTTATTTCTTTGGGTTTATGGGTTAACATTTCTACCTGACGTATATATATATATATATATATGCCATTTAGCTGACGCTTTTATCCAAAGCGACTTACATTGCAGTGAGTGCATACATTTCAGTATATATGATCCCAGCGGGAATCAAACCCACAACCTAAGCATTGTTAGCGCCATGCTCTACCAACTGAGCCACAGAGGACGTATAATTGAACATATTCCACGTAAAGTTATTTTAGTCATTTTTTGCTCACCATACTTTTTGGCTATGTTTTGCTATCAATATTTGTGTTTTTGTAATAATAATAATCATTTTACACTCTATTCCAAAAGCGTTGCTTAATTTTATTAAAACAAATCTAATTCCATAGAATACCCCCTCTCCTCTTATCTCCACCGCTGTCTTCGACTCATCTCCTTTATCATGGAAATGAGGAAATCCCATTTACGTGTTACTAATGAAATCAGTTGGACATTTCTAACACTTCTGAGTGCCATAAAAGATTTGTCTTTGACTTGAATTACTGTCATTGGTCGTGTCATCAGACAATTGACTTGGATGGGTGTTTTCTTTCTTCTCCTTCACAAATTGAGCTAATTGGTTTATTCAATAGCCTCTTCTGATTAGCATAATGAGTTTGATCAATGTGAAGGTCCCTCACCAGTGCTGTGTGATCTGCGGACGCTCCGGGCGAAGGAGAGATGGCAACTCGGGACATTCTGGGTTACGCCGAAAGGCGATGTGACAAGCACTTACTTAGTGAAACACTCATGGTCATGACAAGTATTGTGGTAAATAATGTGGTCCTCACAATAGGCTACATCCCCAGGGTATAAACTGCTGTTTATATCACTATCAGATGAGGAGTGTGTTCTGTTCCTGCTGTTTTTCAGTCTTTCAGGACCATCAGCTCAGGACAGCTCATCTGCTGACACACATGGAAGACGCCTTGTTAGAGACAATATGATAATTACATATTAATCTATGCCATTTAACTTTCTCCTTGAACGCCTGTGGTTAGTCACAGAAAACTGGTGCGGCAAAAGGAACTTTCAGTACAGTGCATTCATTTCTTTGTATATATGGTCCCAGCAGGAATCAAACCTACTACCTTAGAGTTGCCAACACCACGATTTACCAACTGAGCCACATGCAATACCATATGAGTGTATGTCTGTGTGCCTCTGTCTGAAAACCATAACTTTGTTCAGTATGGTCTGTTACAGGCAACAACTCAGTAACCTGGTCCCAAACCAGTACATGGTTTAGCCAAGACAACTATTGACCAGCAGTTGCCTGGGACCAAGCTAACAACCGTACAACTATAAAGTCTGTATGTAAGCTTGAAAGGAAACAAGCAGTAAAAGATACCGAACCACATTTAGAAGACCTGAAATACTCTCCTGACCCCACGCAAGGTCTCTGAAATGCTGAATAAATGATGTTGTTATTGATTGGTTTATAAACGCCTGCAGTGATCCTGCATCTGATATCTCTGAATCTCGTAATGAGTGGTTTTGGAGGGAGAGAGCCGACAACAGGTACCACTCGCTACCTCTTCTGGTTGGATTGTAAATAATATTATGACTGTGTCAATTCACAGATGAGTCACTTCATTATGCTTCTCATTTCTCAGCACAAGAGTATTTGGCAGCCGCCTCAAAGGGAGTTCAAGTTTGTTGGTCAACTCTGTTTCCGATAAAGCAGAGGGATATTACTAATATGGTTTTGTTACGCATTCAAAGAGGGGGAGTCTACATCTGCCGAAATGTATTCACTGTTTTGTTGTTGTTGTTGTTGTTGTCTGGCTTCAGCCAAAATGGCTAAAACCGACTAAAGGTACTTTGACAGCTACAGCGTTGCAGATCTGAGGCACGGTGATGACAACAGGGCCTGTGTGTGACAGGGCTGTTTTGGTGCTAGGACTTCTGAGGTCCCCGTCTGTTTGAAGAACACTCTCGCTCGGCCTCTGTTCTTGGAAATGACACTCTGCTGGCTGGGGCGAGGCTACGCTTCTGAAATCTGCCCTGTCCATCTTCACAGTCATACCCAAGCGCCTCCAGACAATAACAAACACTCACATCGCCTTTCCAGCAAGTCGAACAAGGCTTTGCAAGGTTTTTCTATCACTCTTTTCTAGCTTTTTCCAGTAACCCTTCATCTTACGGGCTGGTAGTAAGCAGGTACTTACTGGGTAATAGTGTTGTTTCCTGATAATTGCATATTAATTACATTCACTGTTTCTTTTCGATTGACTGAACATTTTGTGCCATTTAGAGCCATGTAGGTAGTTACCAATGGTGCTGAATTCACTGAGGTAAGTACCAGAAAGTATTCATTAAAAAAACAAGGAAACGAACACCATGAGGTGAGGTACAGGCTGGCGGGTGAAACTTAAAAAAATAGAGCTGCACTGTCGCTGTCGATGCTAATTATTTATTCGTCCAACATTTCGGCTGCCTTCCTCAGGGTTTCAAGTACCGGAAAGTACCCCATGGTACCACATACTGTAGTACCGAATAGTTTCTTCGTAAGTACTAGGTAAAGATCAGCTGAAACAGGGCGGTAGGATCATGGCTACAACAACAACTCAGTCAGAATGGCAACATCACTGCCTCATTTCACTCTCCCCATTGAGAGGTGTCCCCTGTGTGTGGGGGAATGAAAGGCTATGATAGAGAACTGAGCTCAGCCTCTGTCTGGTTCTCCACGTCACAGAGGGGAGTGTTGTGGCTGAGTGCCCCACAGCTGTGCCAATGGTCCTGGCCTTATTTACTCTCTGTCCCTCTACTGTTCCAGAGACCCGGCGCGCCGGGCCCGTATGCACCAACGAGATAACAAACCAGTTCTTCTCCTCCTCGAACGCCTGTGGTTAGTCACAGAAAACTGGTGCGGCATTTAAAAATGACATGTCCCCAGGAATACAAATTGCTATTCTCTGAATTTTTTAAAAGCGATGAATAAATCAAATTTTCGAGCCCGGTTCGGGGTTTCAATGTCGAGCGTATAACCCTCCCGCTCGATTGTGCTGTGAGTTGTATGGTATGCCAGGGAAACGTGTATAGCCATTGGGGGGTAGCAGGAGGGGACTGGGGTGGGGGTGGGGGGAAAAGGGGGGGGACTGCCTTTGCACCGAAAGTTTGGAGTTTAAATAATTTCACGCCAGCAATATTGCCATGATAATTTCCTCTTGAAATAGCTTTTTCATTAGTATTGGTACAGTGACCAGGAGTGAAGTTGAGGAGGGAGGTTGGGAGGTTGGGAGGGAGGGTGCATAAGGGCTGTGTAAGGGGTAAACATATACAGTAGTGGGATTTCAACAGCTTTCTGTAAATGATTATGGAATAAGCTATACCAACGACTGAACCAATTCCATTCCCATTAAAACCTTAACATTGAACTCCTGCATATATGAAGACACCGGTGGCATGTGGGACAAGGACGGATGCCATTGGGGAGAATGGTGGAAATTACTGGGTAATTTACAGCTACAGGGCACAATGTCATACTGTATAAGCTTTTTACACATTATAAGGCATTCAGCTAATTCCCTATGGGGATAGATAATGCATTGTTCAGTGCTGTATTAATGACACAGCTTTGCATGGAAATCAAGAGCTCATGGTACAGTAGTAGACTATCTCAAGCTGGGCTCCTGTCCGGTGGTCTGTGTGTAACTGGCAGGCTTTGAACCGGGGCCCTCATGGATGCCACAGACGTGAACCATTACACCAAGAGAGCACCCTACAGTACATATGCTGTAAACCATCATCCCTGCTGTAACTATTATACCAAGAGAGCATCCAACAGTACATACGCTGTATACCATCATCCCTGCCATAAACCATCATCCCTGTTGTAAACCATTATGCCAAGAGAGCACCATACAGTACATACGCTGTAAACCATCATCCCTGCCGTAACCATTATACCAAGAGAGCACCACACAGTACATACGCTGCAAACCCTCATCCCTGCCGCAGCCCGGCCGTCTACGAGCCGCTCTAGTCGACCAGCCAGGAAATGATTCCTGAGGCGAGGGAGAGAGGCTGAAGAACCTCCGTAATTAACTGTCACAATGTTTAAAAAACTAACAAATGGACTTTGTGTCAACGAGGGCCTATTAATTTACCCGCTCTACACTTCGATCCGAACCTATTATCTCCATTACGGCTGCCTCTCATTGTCTCTCTCTCTCTCTCTCTCTCTCTCTCTCTCTCAGTAACACTCCTGGGAATGGTCTCACTCCGGGTACTCCACTAAGCCCACAGCTTTGCTTTCCTTCATGTGAAACGCATACATATATATAAGAAAATGCGCCGTATTGCGCTGAGTCACACGGTATCCTGAGGGGAAGACTGTACTGTATGTGAAACCAATAAGCACCTCTCGTAAAGGGAAGGGGAGAAAGCCACGAGGCATGAAGGCTCACATGAAGAGTATGGGGGAGTTGTGTGATTGCCATAACTACGTTATTGCTCCTCATGCAGTATACAGTAGCCTAACCACACCAGTGTAATTATTGCAGGCTGAATTTATGTCCTGCACATTAGGGATGATGTATGAATTGTAATATTCAAAGGTAGTGGAATGTAGGATGGGATGGGAATTTTAACTTTAAAATCAATTCTGTTAAAATGATGATGCTTGGGATGTGTGTGTGTGTGTGTGTGTGTGTGTGTGTCCTGCTATACCCTTTCTCTTCTTCAGTTATTTTACATTACAGCCTACAGCCACAGGCTAGTTTGACAGTGTGTGGGTGTATGGCGGTGTGTCTGCGTGCGTGTGTGTGTGTCGCAGTGTGTGTGTCGGAGGTCTTGCCCCCTTATAGCGAGGCAGAGAGAGAGGCACACTCATATACTGGCCCCTTTGGCTTCCTATACCTTATCCCCGCTTCAGTTCTTTTACATCAGAGTGAGTGAGTATGACAGTGTGTGGGTGTATGGTGGTGTGAGCATGCATGTGACCTTAGATCAGTGTGAAAGGTCGACCGACGTCATCCCACCCCCAGACGGTGAGAGGGCCGGAGATGCCGGAGGTGGTGGCTCAGCTGGTAGAGCACGGCGCTGACGACACTTACGTTGTGGGTTTGATTCCCGCTGGGACCGTCTACACTGAAACGTATGCACTCACTGCAATGTAAGTCGCTTTGGATAAAAGCGTCATCTAAATGGCATATATTATTATATTAGATGCTTTGGAGCTGCAGGTTGAGCACGGGAGGAGTGTTTGCCCAGGGTCAGCGGCGATCAGCAGTCCTGAGCAGCCGCCGTCCAGGATGTTAAAAGCGGCTGTTATTCCGGGCTGAGTGGTATTTCCCTCCTCGTAACTGTCAAGGCTGCAACGTTAATGGATCGTTTGACGTCTGGGTGGTGAGGAATCCTGTCTCAGCAAAAACCTGTGTCCTACCTCTCAGTTTATCTATCTGAGATCCCCACAGAGAGCTGCTTTTAACAAGAGAGAGAGACACAGAGGCATACTAATTTACTGCCCCCTTTGGCCTCCTATAACATATCTCTGCTTCACTTCTTTTACATTATAGCCTACAGACACGGGCGACTACGACCGTGTGTGGGTGTATGGCTGTGTATGTATGGCTGTGTATGTATGGCTGTGTGTGTGTCACAGTGTGTGTGTGTGTGTGTGTGTGTGTCACAGTGTGTGTGTGTGTGTGTGTGTCACAGTGTGTGTGTGTGTGTGTGTCACAGTGTGTGTATGTGTGTGTGTGTGTCACAGTGTGTGTGTGTGTGTGTGTGTGTGTGTGTCGCAGTGCGTGGGAGGTCTTTCCCCCCTCATAGCGAGGCAGGCACACCGCCTGTGGGCATCAAGGGCATGAAGGGTTCTCATTTGAGTGACATTACTGGGCAGAGACAAAGGGCCCCTGCTGCAGCAGCGGTGACAGGGTTAGCCGTCCCTCCCAAGGCCTGAGCGTAATTGCTCCATAATAGGCTGATGATAACTAACAGCATGTGCTGCCGGGGGGGACGACGAC
>NC_139674.1:4880333-4893265 GCF_951799395.1 Argentina silus | reverse complement strand
TCAGGTAATTCAACTGAAGTTCATGTTTGTTTCACCTTTTCCTCGGAGGACGTTTGAAAGGGCCCACATACCACATACCAAACATGGATCAACAAGCCACTGAAGCTTGCTGTGATTGGACACTAAGAAATAGAATTCTACTCACTCATTCTGACTGTTTAAATATACTGTTTAAAGTACTATGTTCCTTTTCCAGCCAACGTCATCTCTTCAAGGTACATACACTCACAGACACACAGATACAGACTCAGGAGGGGGCGGGGGGCAGATTACTGATGTTTTGGGAGTCATATTGAGGGAGTGCATACTCAGGAGTGTTTGAAAGTACAAAGGTACACCCTGAAGAAGAACAATATCAGCGTTTCAGGCCAAACCTTGGTAAAATGTGTAAGGCCTGCGGGGAAGTAACGCCGACAGGGGAGGAAGAGACGGAGGTAGAGGGGAGGCTGAGAGGGGGGTGCCAGGGAGTGGGAGAGAGAGAGGGTACAAGAGCAGAGGAGCAGGATTGAAAAGAAGTCGGTTTAAGAGATTTCTCCAATACATTACAGAAGAGGGGGATGCTCGCTGGAGATAAGAGGAAGTTGATTGAACTCGTGGAGGGAAGAAAAGAGGGCTGTATTTAGCATTCACTCGGCATTGTAGAGGCTTATTTTCATGCTCCAGTTTATTAAAATGCTGGAGAAGTGCTGGAGGGGACCTGAGCGGCATTAGATAGAAGTGACGTGTGATTAGTGCAGGGCTGCTCTGTCACATTATCTAACTGCTCACATCAGATTATGCAGATCCTGCCACACTTAAGGGGACAAGTGCATAATCTTTAGCATTGTTTTCCGCACACATGTTGACAACTTCATCAACAAAAAAAAAAAAAAAAAGAAACCTTCAAAGATGAAACGAACACAGTATTTGGCTCCCGTCTGCGTGAACTTCATTTGCGACGTCTGTATCTGAGGGAAAAAAAAAAATGCCGCTCCATCCCAGATAAATGAATTTATTTTATGGCTTGATGTGAGATTTGGCTCTGGAGTACTTAACGTGGCACTTGCCCAGAATTCTATTTGATGTCTTGGTGTGTTGGGGAGGTGTAATGCCTGGAGGTGGTATGGAGGCATGTAAATTGGCACACAGACAGTCAGTCAGAGAGAGATGAATGCCCATGCAGTGTCTGCTCAACTGCCTGTAATAAAGACCCTCCTGTCACGTCCTCTCCTCTCCTCTCCTCTCCTACACTCCACTCCACTCCACTCCACTCCTCTCCTCTCCTCTCCTCTCCTCTCCTCTCCTCTCCTCTCCTCTCCTCTCCTCTCCTCTCCTCTTCTCTCACTCCATGCCACTAATTATTCCGATGCCTCCCAGGCCGCGTTTATTAATAACACCTTGCCATTTGGACACGGGGAGGAGAGAGGAAAAACGCAAAAGAATATCCTGTGCGTTCTGGCTCGGCAATATGAAACATGAATGTGAAAGCACGGAAGGGGCAAAATAACTTAAGCTCCTTGATACCTTGAAGACGGGGGCAGTGGGTAAAGTTAATTAATAGAGTAGGAAACAATGAACCTGTGGTGTTGCCGCGGTCCCCAGGGGTGCTCCTGCGTGCGTGTACCCGCCTCCTAATGGGCTGCCGTTGCCATGGTAACACCGACGACGAAGAGCAGGCGAGCCCCGTTTGCCTGGAAGAAATCAGCTTCTTCTTCTTCTTCTTCTTCGTCTTCTGCGGACTCACAGTCACACCCCCAGCCCGACACACACACACACACACACACACACACACACACACAGACACACACACACACGCATACACACACACACAGAGCCAGGCAGGCAGGAGTCATCATCCTGCGTGTGGAGAAACTGGAAGTGTCAGCTCGATGTTCCCTCAGCCTCCCTTTGCTCTCCGTCTCTCTCTCTCTGCTTCTAACTGCAGGCACATACTCCAGCAAGCTACACAACTAGCAACTACATATAGACCAGAACATTATTCTGCCGCAATAAGACTGTACAACCTACTTCCTCCGGCTGGCTTGATTGGGGTGATCAGAGTCAGGCTGGGGGATGTTCTATCTGTCTGTCTGTCTGTCTGTCTGTCTGTCTGTCTGTCTGTCTGTCTATCTATCTATCTATCTATCTATCTATCTGTTAGCATAGCATCTCCATAGCCTTATACTGCTGTTACCTTCACGTATGTTACTGAGCTTATGTCCATAACAATGCACACACGTCTTTACACTTCCTTGGGTGTAAAGGTGAAGAGGTTTTTTTGTTCTTTATTCCCTCCTGGGTAAAAGGTCTATTTATCAAAAATGTATTTGTGTTGGGTTAAATATACACTGGGCTTTGCAGAGACACTGTCATGTCTGGCACTTCTGTGTGTGACACTTTAAGTGGATTCTAGAATGGAAATGAGGGAGGATGTGCGTGACACACACACACACACACACACCGCTAGCTTAATGTTTTTTTGGTTTCTGATACACTTTTTTGACTGTGATCACACAGTGAGCTGTGTGTGTAAGTCCATTATCCAAAGGTCAAACTCTTCCCATTACTGTTCCACCGTTACCTTAAATTCATAGACAATGCATGGAAAGTACTAAACGACTGGTACAAATGCCAGCCACTGAAATATCAACAGGGCCAATGGAAATCAATGAAAAGCATATTCCTGACAAAGGCCAGCTCTTTATAAGGAGCTCTTTGCATCATCGACTGCTCCTCTGCACCGTGTTTGTGGAGGGAAGTGTTGAGTCTGAGCACTGCAGACGTCAGCAGAGCACCTCTTTGGGCTGAAAGTGAAAGTCATACTATTACTTCTATTTGGGGGGGGGAACTGTTTCTCTCTCCTTCTCTCTCATTCTCTCTCTCTCTCTCTCTCTCTCTCTCTCTCTCTCTCTCCCTCTCTTCCCCTGTGTACACTATTGGGCCTGTGGTCCTTTGTCTAGATGGATGACATTTAATGGATGTCTCTCATCAGAATGTTAAAAGAGCCCCGCAGCCATCTACTGCAAAACAGGGGCGGAGGGAAAGAGAGAGGGAGGGAGGGAAGGAGGGAGGGATGGGGGGGGGGGGGGGGGGGCTAAGAGAGGTAGAGATGGAAAGGGAGGCTGACAGAAAGGGAGGGAGCTGAGAGAAGGAGAGAGAGGGACTAAGGGAGGAAGAGAGGGGAGAGAGGGAGGGAGAGTGCTGAGAGGAGGTTTGGGACAACAGGAGTGAGCTTCTAGTGTTCTGTTTTCACTCAGGCTGACACAAGGAGTCGATGCAAACGCTGTTGTACAAATAGGCGGAGAAGTGTTTTGACCCTAAAATGCATACGGTACAAAAAGTTGCTGCATAAACTGGTCCTGCATTAAAAATCAAAGAGCTGAATTTGATGCCTATGGGTTGTTATTGTTCATGCATTGTTTTTGTATTCCCCTGTATGACATTGCTCTACAAACTTTCTAATCAAGTCATGATGTGCTCCATTCTCGGCAAAACATGTGAATATTGTTCAGTATTCTCTCAAGATCATTGCGACAATATCCCAGCAGTGGATGACTCCTAACTCCTACGCTAAGCTGTGGACATAAGAACCTCCATTCAGAGCCGGCACCTTCATCGGCAGCTATTCACAGCTGACTGTTGCAGTCAGGGTTGTTTTTCTCCAGCGCTGACTTAATAATGCAACTCTCAGACGGAGAGAGGGAGAATCGGACAGATGAGCACCACGGTACACAGCATATACGGTACACGACGCTTCCAAGTTGCTGAGTCACCACAACAACAACACTGAGAAACAGAGGCAGAAAGGTTCCTCTCGTCCCTCATCGACTTTTCCCTTCCTGCTTCTTTATTGACTCCTCTAGTCCTCCCTAATGTATTTATTTATTGGGGTCATAAATCCACTCTGAATGAGAGTGGGTGTATTTTTCGCCAACCTATACTTGCTCAACATGAATATTGATTCTTTTGGACTGTGGGACCATTGGCTTGGCTCAGTCCGATCCAATGAGACGCAATCGAATTACGGGTTCGCCTCGTGTCAAAACGCTGGAGCTATCAAAGCAGGCCTGGTTAATGGCGACGTAATGTGTCAGGTCAGGCCCCCCTCCATTGTCCACGACGTCTGCCTTATCTTAATGAACAGATAACTAAAACATTAAGCACTATTGTAGATGGCCTTGGCAACACCGGGTGGATTAAATCCTCTCTGTATGAAATTTGAAAACAGCAAATTTTTAAAATCCTGCCCTAGGCCAGTAGCAGAGGTACAGGGCAGGTGACAATTAAACCTGTCGATTCATCAGAGGACTGCTGCTTTGCTGTAGGCATGGAAAGTCTGTTTCCAGAGAGAACTAAATGCGTCCCCTAGCATATCAAAGGTTTTCACTTTTTGCAATTATCACCCCTCATGATTACAGCGGTAACAAAAGAAAACAGCCTGGTAAGCTGGGTAATCTCTAGTGGGCCACACTAAGCTTAGATGAAAGTGAGGAAGACAACTTGTTTGTTAACACTGCTTACGATAACTGCAGACTGAAGATGCAAGGATTTATCATTACCGTCTGCTATTGAGAGCACTGCCATGTTTCTCTCCTACAGGGATGGCTTAGGAATCAATCAGATACGCTCCCAAACTTGGGTTCCAAAATCTGCTGTTATCAAATGTCTCTTGGGAGCCTGTGTTAATATTTGATATGTTAATATTTGTTTTTTCCGTATATGAATAATGCACGATGCTTGAGGATTGGCTCACAGTAGAACTGCACTGTACTAATGTTTGTTCTCTGAAGGCTTCCATTTTCCTTGGGCCTTTTGGTTTTTGGGCTCAATATCAATGATATGGTAGATACAGTAGTATGGATACCTTCATCGCCAAATCCTCCACATAACTTGAAGGGAATGTGTAAGTGAGCTTGACCCGGGGTTAATTCAGCATTTCCTTTGCTGATGGCAGCATTAGATAAGTATTCTGTAAACTAGAATAAAGTGGGCGACATTCCCTGGTTGATTTTATTCAGTGATAATTTACATAATCATCATAATAACACACTAATTCCATACTTTAACCTTTAAGTTGTGATGAAGGGTAAGGATGATAATTATCATAATTATTGTGATCATTTGAAAAGGCATATCAATCGTGCTTCCAGCAGCTTTTGCATAGATGTATTTTGAAGAAATTTTTTATTCACTTATTTAGATGGAGGGTAGCTACCCACTCACGTTGCCCTCGACTTCGATTGATGGTATTAAATGGATTGCTCACCCAAATTACAAAGTTATCTCAGCATAGATACTGAGAAAGTATGAACCTGTGCCTGCAACCCATGACATGGTTTGTTTTTCTAGCAATAACAGCTCAGCATTGGCTAAGTTAGCATTAGCATTGTTGAGTGTAAATCAATGGGAATGGTGTAAGAGAACTGCTAGCATGCTCCAACTAGCATACTGTACCTATGATCCCTTAGGTTTCAGTTATATACAATTTGTGTGTTCATTGCAGATCCCAACAAATCCCGGAAAGTAAAGGTTCCTGAAAAGATGCCAGGCCGAATACAACATGGAGGCAGAACTCTGGGGACTGGGTAAGATGGGTCTCACATGAGACAGGGCACAAACTGTGAAAAAAAAGTAGGGTTATTAAATTAGTAAGTACTTATTGCTGTACAAAAAGACCCATCCACAACCAGAAACCTGTTGCAGATAGAGACATCAAACCACTGAGTTGAAAGCCATAAATAACAGTTATCACTGGACTTTTATTACTAATTAATTTCCTCAAAACAATCATTAGCATATTGTTGTATTAATATGGAACTGGGCCACCAACATCACTCAGTAAGTAAATGTCATGTTGACTTGTTTTCCACCCTGTCTTTAATTGTGGAGTTTTAAATCTGGCTATGCAAGCGTGAACCAAAACACATGGAGAGAGCTCTGGAATATCTGCATCTACTGAACACAAATAACTTTAGCGTTACTTAATTTTCACAGTGCTAATGTTCCATGGACACTATTATCTGTAGAAGTTTGGCGTAATTACTTTTAGCTAAAATATTCATTAAAGTGATTGATGTAATTTATGTATTTCCCAAAATTCTTTAGAGGAGGCAATTATAAGAAACACAGTATCAGCCAAATTAAAGTCGCCGAGCAAACATTATTATCGTAAATATTGTTTTTTCTTACCATATATGATTCAAGAGCAAATTTTTATTCTCTGTGATTATGCACTCAAACAAAACAATTGAAATTCATTTTCAAGTTCTTGCTCTTATCAAACTCTGTATTAAGTCTCATCCTTTCAGCTGAGCAACGGTTACATTTTGTCCTCATGTAAAGACTTTTGCAGGGGGCATTTTAGTCTGTGGCTCAAGGACTTCTGGCGTCTAAAGCATTCTTGACAAGATGGTTCAAATTCCATTGAACAAGCCCGGTTAGCATGCTTAGCTTGAGTGGACCAGTGGGGACAATACAGATTAATTTAATTGAAAACAGATCAAGCATCATTACGTCCAAATCATTCCTTTCTGTATACAGTCTGGGTTCATGCCATGTTTTATCTGGCCACTGAGGATCAAAACTTCAAGTCTTAAGAGTGGTGAAAATGCTCTTTCAAAGATATGAGGACATCTGTTATGGGACCACAGCACCACAGACTTGACCTGGAAGACTGGCAGAGGACCAATTTAGAGCTGAGTTCCTGTCGTGTGTGTGTGTGTGTGTGTGTGCGTGTGTGTGTGTGTGTGTGCGCGCATGCGTGAGTGTGTGTGTGTGCGTGCGTGTGTGTGTGTGTGTCTCTAGCCACCCTACAGTACTGATCTCTGTGTCTCTGAGCACCAAAGACCATCAGTGCGTAACTTCAATTGGTTGAAGCAGAGACGAGAAAACAAGTTTGATTGACAGCCCTGAGCTTGGGTGGGTGGATGGGGTATGTGTGTGTGTGTGTGTGTGTGTGTGTGTGTGTGGGGGCGGGGTTGTCCACTGTTGGGGGGGGGGGGGGTGAACCTCCGGAGAGAACCATAACTTGGCATGTAAACACACTCAATGCTATGAGAGGGTATTAAATGGGAGAGGGAGCTGTGTTTGATGAGGGGGGGGGGGGGGGGGGGGGCTGGAGGAGTTCTCTGGTAAACCACAGGTACGGTACTGTACTTTAATTGCACAGTGGTTTTCTGTCAGTGCTCTCTCTCTGCAGGCCCTCAGGTCATGTTCATGCTCACGTTTTCTAACTCCTGCATCATAGCCGAAGGTGTACTGTACCATACACGACATGTTTGATACCATTCCATGAATTACAATGAGCCCTCCCTCTGATTCTCACCTCCACCTCTCTCCCCTGGCGTACACTGTAGAACAGTATGAGTAGAGCAGGTGTCAATCAAACAAATGATAGCTGTCCATCACTGTCTTGCAGTGACTTTCCTAGCGCAGATAACCTGCAGCCGAGTCGCCCTCTCAGCCAAGAGAGGACCTAGTTGTTGTTTAGGCTGTGATGTGGAGAGTGAATGCTAACAGTAATAACAGCTCTGTGTTAGGGTTAGGGGTTAGGGTTAGGGGTTAGGGGTTAGGGTTCTCGATTGATGTTACTACAGGCGCCTAAATGTCTCTCGCTCTTTCTCTACTCTGCTGTGTACTCTCCTCAACCAATCAACGGCGGGATAGATGTCGCGTGCTTTTATATCGTGCGCTTTTCACATCTTCAGCTTTTGTTCATTTATTTCTTCGGCCGATGGTAAAGTGCAGCGGGAACCTGTGGTTGCCATGGAAATGCAGCGTTTCTTAGAGGGCTGCATGGGTTTTTCTTTTGCTCGGTGTACATTGTGTGCGTGTGCGTGTGCGTGTGTATTGTTTGTCTTTCTGTTTGAGTGGGTATGTGAGTGTGTGTTGTTTTAATTGTGTGTGTGGGGGGTTCTGAGTCGGATGTGTGTGCGTGCTTGTGTGTGTGTGTGTGTTTGGGGCTGCACTTCCCTGATAAGAATGGAGTGTAGGGTTGAATAAAGGACGTCAGTGTCACACCACTGAAAGAACCCGACAGAGTTATCAATGGCACCCATACAGGACATGACAAGACAGGACGACTGCTGGAATCAAACGTAACGAGGGACAGAAACAAGACACAAAGCTAATACACATTCATCAGAACACAAGGCCCCCCCGTCCACGGTGCCGCAGTGGCTTTTCAATGAGTCATTCAAATGGTTTGGTCCCTTATCGTGAAAAAAGCAAATTAATTTCAGAGGGCTTGTGTGAATGTGTGTGATAATTATGCGAAATTATTCTTGCCAGCCTTGTATGTCATAAAACATGAGCCGTGAAAGGCTTTCTCTGTCTGTTTTTTTTCTTTTCTCGTTCAATTGTTGTCGTACATTATTGGGCTTCACATCTGATTGCTCTTCAGTCCGGTAATTAAAATTCAATATTTGCGTGGACATTATAAAAAAAAACAAAAAACATTATTACATTTTTTTTTGTGTGCCTGCTCTTTTCATGCAGAATCCCTTTCAATTTGCCTACCCTCTTGTCACTGTAGAAATTGATCACCAATACTAGTTCATTATTCACAGTGTATTCACCAGACCTCAGTGAATACATTTGCCTCTGGCTTCATTCAAAGGATGTAAATGGCTGCCTTGGGTCTTTGTCTGGGAGTGGTGCAGGCGGGCCCTGGTTGCCATGCACGTTGGCTCTAAAGCTGGGCGGTCGCTAGCCATTGTTGGGAAAATAAAAGAAATCAATTAGAGCCTTGGCTGGCTGGCACTGCCTGCCTACCTGGCCAACACCTGCTGTCAGGGCTACGGTGCACAGCTAATAACACACACTGCTCCCAGTGGGTGGGGGGGGGTGGGGGGGGGGTTTGATGCAGGAGTGGCCAACCGTGGTCTAGGTTTAAGACGGTTCGTTGTTAGAGTCAGGTGTTTAAGAGCTGCTTGATGGCCTATGCTCCATTAGGAGCGATAGGCCTGCTACTGTAAGTACGTGTAAGAGCTGGGTTGGAGCAAAAGCTTCCGCACGCTGGAGAGTGTAGGCATTCATCTCAGGCCAATACTACCTCAATCCCCCCCCCCCCCATGTCTTATGGGAGCACAAAACAAAAACAATCCCCTTGTTAATCCCGGCACCGTGGCGAAAAAATTGGCATTGACAGTGCAAAACACTTGAAGTCATACTGTCATACTGTACATGCAAACATGAACACATTCATCATGGGCAGCATGACAAGTATTGCGACAGGCGCAGCTCTCTGTTGGAGTGGCAGATTAGTGTGGATCCCTGTCAGGCTTTTGTGTTTGCCTCTGCCACTTCAGGAAGTGACAACCACGTAAGTTATCACTGCTCTCAGAGCTTCTTGAGATCTTCGATTTGGAGAGTCGCCAAAACGAGAGGGTCTGATTACACACCCAATCTCAGGAGTAATGAGGTAACAGGAGCGCCGATTACTGACAACACCTGCCGTGCCAGCCGTCGGAGACGGAGAACGAGGGTGGCTTACGTGCGTAGCGGAGGTGGTTTGGAAACACGGTTTTCGTGAAGAAGTAGCCCTGCCTGCGACTTCTAAAGCCCAGAATATACTGTCACTCTTATGTAACGAGGATGACCTCATGGTGTAACCGTTTACGTCTGTGTCATCCTGGTTCAAACCCCGCCGGTTCCACTTTGTCAGTGGCTTGGCACTGAATGAGCGTCACGAAGTCCCATCTCAGTGCTTTTCAATTACAAGTGTAGTACCTCTGCATCACAAAAGCAGTCCTCAACTACCCTAAGGCTAATTAGGACTTCATCTATAATTAGATACTTGTCATGATTAAATGTCAGTTGATTTAATTCAGAGAAAATGAAAATGTGTCTCCTTTATCCCTGCTCTCCTTTATGAGCGTGGTCAGTCCCTATGCTCCTGTGACTTTGTCACACGTTAATCAGCACCAAGGGTGACATTCCAACTCGAGACCCGGTGGTCTAACTCGGACATTAGAGCTAGTCTTGCATTGATCTTAAGGGGAAATTTACTCGATGATCTTGAGTTAGCATTAGGCCTACATTGAATAGTAGGTCTCCCATCGTGAGTGCTAGCCTTAGCTGCAGTTATACGGTAGTTATGACAAAACTATGGCTTCATTCCAATATCACACATTAGCGTAGCTGTTTAAGGTGCATGACCAATACGTTGCCAAGTGTCTGTTGGAACACACCCTAAAGTTGCACCAGAATCAGACATACAAAATGACACTAGTTGCACACAAGCCTAATTGCGTATGAAACAAAGATGGATGCTCATAATGGGATTCAAACAGTTATGACAAATAAAAGCATCACAACTCCACCATCTGTCCCCTTAGGACTACACCCAAATGGCCCCATGTGGAGACGCTCACTCAACTGCCAGGCTGTTAATAGCTCTGGAGGAGTGATATTGGATGGGAGTTGAAGTCTGTACTAGTCTGAGATATGGCGGTTGCTCCTGGCACTTCGTGTTTGCATTGGGTGTGAGCTGAGGGTAATTTATGATCAGCAGGGGGGCATTAGTAGATGATTAGATCCCCAGTCCCGGCTTGGTCCCACCGTGGCCCTCTCTGATCACCAGGCTCTTTCATTTTGCTCTGCCTCTCCGCCTCCCCCAGGGTGGGCTAATACAAGCCGGGTTCAGTAGGAGTGCGGCTCCGATTCACTGAGAAGTAAAAGCTCAGTACACCACACACACACACACACACACACACACACACACACCCTCTTTTACTTCTCATCTCTCTCTATCTCTCAATTTCTCTCATTTTCTCTCCTCGCTATTTTCAAGTCCAAATGCAGGCATATTGGCAATTTGTGTCGGCAGGAACAGGTGAAAATACCATTGCAGGGTAGCGCTGTCTTTTCTGCGCTCACGTGGGAGGAGGAGTGGTAAATAGAGGCATCTCCATGACAATAAGCAGGTCAAGTGCCATCATGCGCTCTGAAAAATCTGGCCTTGAAAATAACACAGATATTTCAGACACAACTGCTCAGCGCCACCGTCAGCACCCCCGAAAGCACTGACAGTTTTTTACCCTGTTAAAATATCGCCCTTACTCTGTATGCTAAGAGACACCTGCCACATGCTCATTACATCTCTATCCTCGTTAAGGTGACGGTCAATATAAACAAAGGTCGTAAATCAGTCCAGCACACACACACACACACACACACACACACACACACACACACACACACACACACACACACACACACACACTCACTCTCACACACTCTCACACACTCTCACACACTCTCACACACACACACACACACACACACTCACACACACACACACACACACTCACACACACACACAGGCTCAGGGGATCATAGTTCCAGTGCTGTATTGGCTGCCGCCCCATTACTGTCACTCATCCATTCCATCACGGCTGCTTTACGGGCGGTCCTCCAAGCCAAATCAATGGGCTAAAACAGCCAGGCGTCACTCCTCATCTTTTGGCTGGTTTGCCAGACATCAATTGGTAGCCTGTCTCTGCAGGCAGCTGTAAATGGGGGGAAGCAGTGTGGGGGAATTGACACAGATGAGAATCAAAGGGATGTGTTAGACTACCGTCTCTGTGGGGAAACGGGATATGCATGTAAAGATTAGAAGCCTACAGCTGAGGTTCCCAACCTTGTTTTTGCCCGGAGCCCCCCCCCCCCCCCCCCCCCCCATTTGAAAAGAAAAAAACATGTTTTTTTGTTTTTTTTCCAATATTACGTACATCTTACATAGCTTACAATACTGTAGACCTGCTCACAATTGTAATGTTTTTCTTGTAAAGGAAAAAGTCACAGCCCCTGCCTCAAGGTTTTTGTTGCTGGTTTTATTTGTGTTCAGTTTCATGTTGTCATTCGCTTGTTTTCTCTGTAAATAACTCACTCTGGACAGGTTCTGGAGAACCACTGACCTACAAAAACAATTAGAGGATAGTTGGATCATTTTAATGGACAGATTCTTTGAGATATCCTTTAGGGTACATATTGTAGAGAGTACACAGATTGTTTTGATGGTGGTTCAGAAAATGGGGGCTCTGTAAGATTGGTGTATGTTCCATTGCACTCTGACCAACTCACCTCCATTGCACTCTTCAACTCACTGGTCGAAGTGACACCGCTATTGTTCAAAAACAAGCTCTCGTTGTGGTCAAATTAATGTCAGGAGCAAAAAAACTCCATTTCAGTCACTTCCTCTCGAAATAAATGATTAGAGCTCTCCTGGAAACATTGGATGGTTGACGATGATAAGGACTTAATACACTGTAGGGTTGTTTACCTCAGATAATGTGTTTACCTCTCTCTCTCTCTCTCTCTCTCTGGCTACTGAGCTGTCATTACACTGACTCATACCATACCACAGATATCTCGCCAAAACAAATAAGCACAACAACAACATCTCGGGCTAACTTCTTTTGTTTGTCTGTCCTTGACTGTCACCGAGATTGTGTAGAATTCAAAAGATTTGACTGGCCCTTAACAATTCCATTGTCTCCGTAGTGGATGATCGATAAAGGAAAAATAGAAGCTGTCTAGACTATGGTTCAGAGTTGGTACCTGAGTTCTCTCGGTAGCGTCCAGAGTTCAGTGGTAAGTGCTTTTGCTCCCTGAGAGCTCTTATACGTGAAGGCTCACTAGCGAAGGCAGTTTATCAACTTCACACAGCTTTACTCTCTGAGCATATTTCTCTTCTAACTATATATTTCTCTGCCAAAAACATGGTGGTTCCCGCAGGCCTGCCATACAGACGAACCTCTGACTTTACTCTTTGAAGTTTCTACTCTCATTATAACTCACGTAAATCATTTTACGTTTGTGACTTTATTTTCTCCCCTGGAATGCAGCCTAAACATTTATGACGTGCAGCTCATGCATGTATTTATTACATCTTTCACAGGTACATTCACACACACACACACACACACACACACAGATACATTCATACGCAC
>NC_139674.1:4847833-4875333 GCF_951799395.1 Argentina silus | reverse complement strand
CCCACAACTCACCTGTGTGGAGGAGGCAGAGCAGGGGTGAGAGGGCGAGAGGGGGGGGGGGGAGGAGGGGAGGAGGGGAGGGGGAGGGGGAGGGGGGAGTCTAAGGGTTTTGAAACCATTCTAATACTCTACCTGCCAGTCATCATTACCCTCTCTTCTCTTCCAGTACTGCTCAGGCCCACACAGCTGGAGGCACACACACACACACACGCACACGCACACACACACGCATGCGAACAACTGTTCAGGCACACACAGCTGGAGTATGTACAGACACACACATACACACACACACACATACACACACACACACACACAGAGCTCCCAAACCCCCCAGTGCAGGGAGCAGTATCTCTTTCCAGAAGGAGGGAGGTGAGAGAGTGATGAATGGCTCCTGGAATGAGGGCGGACGTCCAAGATTGCCGCGGTCTGTTCCCCTCTCGCACCACTGCCAAGAACATACCGGCATCTTCATTGAGCATCATCCCTTAATCCTATCCCCTTCATTCTGGAACAGGTGCATCTTGTTTGCAATCGCATATGCTCTGAGGCATGCAGAAATGGATATTAATGAATGGACGTTTGTAATTAACGATGATGTAATTGAAGAGGAGAACTTAGGATGGCTTCATAAAGTGACGTATGCGTTATGTCGTTTATATATTGAGCAACTGTTCAAGGTCCAATCTCTCGGCCACTTTAAGATGCTCTTTAATGGTATTCACAGGTCACTTTGGGCCTCTGTGGGGATATAACTAATCCATAATAGGCCCAGGCTCTATCTAGGCCAGGGGAGGCTGGTGGAGGTAGACATCGGAGGACGGGGTCATTGTAATGCATGGAATGGAATGAGGAATGGTATCAAACACACATGTTTTCCATTACATGCATTATGAGGCCGTCCTCCGATGTCTACCTCCACCAGCCTCCCCTGATCGACAACCAACCTATTGCTCCCCACATCCAGAGCAAGGCTCAAAATGTTTGATTTAGCTTCTTTTTTGTGTATTTGTGTTTACTATTTTATTTTATTTTTATTCTTGTTTTCCCTGATGTGTAAAGTGTCTTTGAATTTTGAGAAAAGGCTACACAAATAACATTTACTATTATTATTATTATTATTATTATTATTGCTATTATTATAATTACTATTATGACAAGTTTTAGATCTGAAGTTGAAGGGCTCACAGAGTAAAACATGCCAATCATTTGGACAAGTATCTCAACCCCATGCTGTGACTGGGAATTGGCCGATCAAAGAGTCACCTTCAGCTGGCCTCGTAAACAGAAATGCACGGTGTGCATAAACAATTGGATGGTTCAAACATCAGTGAAAATAACACATGCTTTAGTATCCAAGATAAAGACTCTGGATTGAACATTATTATTATAGGAGAAAGCTTCAAGATCTTTTTAACTGCTCTCGAAAGTAGGATTGAAGTAGTGTATGTTGTATGCAGTACCTTGTAATGTATCATACTACAAATAAAAGCACAATCTCCGTTTAGAAGACAGATACTGTCTCCTTTAGGGAGTCACAGTACAGCGTTTAGACCAGGGTTAGGGTTAGGGCCATGTTGTAGGATGCAACATTAAATTATTTGATGATTTATGAGAGTGTATGAACCGCTGTTGTTTTGTATAGTTCCTTATTGTATTGTGTTCTTTGAATTTTCCACACAGTTGGTGGAAAAAAAGAAAAACAAGAAGACAGAAAAGAATTAAGACTTTAATTGAAGATTTTATCAACTATCACTCACAATTAATCTGAGCCATATTAAGATTAATTAATTCCCCTTTGAGCACAAATCCTCGTGTCACTTCAATGAAATCTCTTTAATCTTAATTGAGTGTCTGTGTTCTGAAAGTCAATATTACATGGCTTTGAAAAAAAAAATAACAATCAATTTTTCAGCACAGAGAATATCCCTCACCTCGTTGTTTTTCCTAAAGCTGTGTATTGTTCTCTAGAACCTTCTGTTTCACGTGGCTTTTCTGAGGGATTTACCTCAAGATGAGAGGATTTCAAGGTCATTCTTAACAAATTAAAAGTGCCTTCAGTGGAGCTGAACTTCAACAGAGCTCCACTGTCTCCCAACAAAAGAACTGTAGTACTGCAGAGAATTGACACATCAGATATGTTATTGGATTTTTCACGGCAACAGCGTTTGCTAAGTGGAGGCCAGTATAGGGCTGTGGGCGTATGACCCCTCCCAGTGTTCCTGAAGCCTGTTTGCCCTTCCCTCTGTCTCCTGGAGGACTCCGAGTACCAGCAGAACTTGATGAAGTGGCGCTCCTTTAAAAGAACAAAGGGTGAGTTCATCTTGGCTCTTATCCGGCTGACATTTTGTGTCCACAGGGAGTTATATTCCCCAACAGCTATTCATTCTTTCAGGTCAGCACTGCCACTGAGGCGACAAGGCCAAACGCTGGAGAGTGGAGTGTTGTCTTGCCACTGTGTGTGTGTGTGTGTGTGTGTGCCTGCATGCACGTGTGTGTGCGTGTGTGTTTGGATTAGGTCACCAGAAATGGTGGCAAGATTCAAATCAATTTGACTTGATTAACCTGTGTATTGTGGGAGACTGATCTATTCATGCAATACCACAGCTTAGTATCATTGAGATGGGTCTTGAAAAGGGATTAAAATGTCAACAGTAGCACACTTCAACATTGCCATTATCTTTTTCCTTTAGTATATAAACCCCAGGGGATTAGAATGGATACATACACCAGGTGGAGTTAACACTAGCGGTGAAGAAGAGTGACAACATAAATACCCTGACAGGGAGCCACCAGGGGGAGTGTTAGCGTTGTGTTGTTAGCATTGTGTTGTTAGCTACATGTTGTTAGCATTGTCTTGTTGTTTTTCTCTTGAGGGAATCTCCTCCCTGAGGACCGACATGTCTGTCTCACTACAGGTCCCTCTCCTCTGGAACAATAACAAGCGGAACATGACTCACTGTGTCTTCTGTAGATGTGGGGATCAGGGGTACACAGACAGACAGACAGACAGACATGCACAAAGAGAGACAGACAGAGATTCACAAATGGATAGAGAGAGATGTACAGACAGACAGACAGACAGACAGACAGACAGACAGACAGACAGACACACACACACACACACACACACACACACACACCACAGGTGGAGGTTACCTCCCTCCCCCAGGTGACAGTAATAGACTGCCGAGCTCCAGAGGTGCTATTCAGATGAAGCCGGAGCTTGGGGGTGTATTAGGTGTAATTCTGTGACAAAGGACCTGTCACAGGTAACAAATGGCTGTGGGACGATAGGGTAACGTGTTCGGTACCTCACGGACCACTCAGCCACTCCAAGCGGCTGTTGAGTTGCCTCTAATGGAATGGTCTGCCATTATCGAGTCCCGCTTTTTGAGCTCAGTGGTAAAAGTCCTGAGTCAAGCAAAAGAGCACAAGAAGTGCTAGAGGAGAAAAGTTTTGACAGAAACGTTGATGCGCCCCCATGCAGCGCCACCTAGGGTACGGCATGTTGAAGTGAATTATTCATAAAGACATAATCGCTTACAGAACAGAACATGAGGTACGCTGTAGGGAAATAACGAGTAGAATAAAATTCTGAATTTGGTTATAAGGTTTCGGAGTATCGCGGAGGCGGTTTGGAAGCACGCTCTCGCGATGACGTAGCCCTGCCTTGAGAAATGTCAATTCAAGTGTCGCCCTTGGACCTTGAGGATAATGGCAGACACTTGGGTCTTCCATGTTGGAGACTCGAGTTTGAAAACCTGCCCATCACATGAACTCACTGCCTCGAGTTTTGAGTGCTCATGAGTGGTCATGACTAGTCCATTAGTCACTGATGTCCTTTTTCCTCGAGCCAGTCGCTGAATTTGCACATGAATGTATTTTTCTTCACATTAGCATCATCTACTTACCCTTTCATTCTTATTTCAAGCATATTCTGTTTTCCTCTTCACTCCCTGAAAGGGTGTGGAGTTGCAGGTGTGGTTTTATCCCCTGCATATGTTTGTATTGTTAGACCCTGGCTAATAATGATTGAATTTAATAATGCATCCAGGAAGAGCTCAGTCTCGGGGGGCACAGTTTACTGCAAATTACTGTGGGTTAGACAAAAACACACACACACACACACACACACACACACAAGCATCTCATTAGCATTGGGTAATGAACATAAAACCAATATAGTACAGAACAGATAAAGAGACTAAATAAAGAAATCAGGCCTTCTATCTAGGACTATGCTAATATTTCCATTTTAATTAAACAAACAGTATACCCTATTGTGAATGCTCATAACCTGCATGTATAATTCAGTGAATCATATTTCTGCCTGAATATGTTATGGCAAGCCTGGAAGATAAACACATATGTACTGGCATTCTCCACCACCATGGGTGATGATCTGTCCATCAAAGCCTGGAAGATTGACACTTTCTCTATGAGATGCCATCTTAATTTATACAGTTTAGGGGTTTTAAATATATGTTATTGAATACACACACGTACACAGATGCATTTTAACCGCCTTTGGTCGTGCCAGTGTAAGGCTGTGTGGGAGTCCATTATTAATTGGGTTATAATAACAGGTCTGGAGGGAAGAGCGGACCCCCAGCCCCACGTCTCTCACATCTACCCCCGTTCATAGTTCATCATCTCCCCTCTTAACTATGCAGCTGATTAAGTAGATACATACATGGATAGATAGATAGATAGATAGATAGATAGATAGATAGATACATTCCCATTGCAGGAGCGTCTGTTTAACAATCGCAAGCTCCTCTCTTTTCCTTCAAAATAATTGATTCCCCTGATATATTCTTCTCTTCTCAATCTGAGAGAGAGAGAGAGAAGACCCACATGCTGGGAGTCAGCATGACAGATGAGAGAGAGTCCAGGCCTGTCAGGAACTATTCTCAACATGCATCTGTCACTAACAGCGCTTCAAAGACCCAGAGAGAGAGAAAGATGAGAGGAGATGGAGGGGAGAGGAGGGGAGAGTAGGGGAGAGCAGAGTAAGGGAGAGGAGGAGAGGAGAGTAAGGGAGAGGAGGAGAGGGGAGAGGAGAGGAAGAACCGGAGAGTCTACAGAATAGTTGGGCAAACTGCATACTTATACCTTCACAGTAGGTTATACTGTTAGTGAGTTAAACATGTTTTGACACTGTCATGTCTCCCACGAGAATAGAATAGAATAGAATAAATCAGTGCTTAAAAGGCATTGATTGCGAGAAAGAAAAAAAAAAGGTATACTAAAGCAGGAAAACATTGAATAAAGGACATACTTATGTCATGACATATTAAATTTTTGACAGATGGGCGATTTGGACGAACCCCATGTGGATGATGGTATTTTCTCCAATAGCTCTCTGACATAGGAAGCCTGTTTATTGGAGCCTGGAGAATATCAGGGCAGAACTGCAGTGACAGGTTGCTTTTACTCAGAGCTCTTCTCTGTATTACTTTAACACAGACCTCCCTTGCCCTCAGAGTGGAGTTGAGCTCCTTGGAGACCTCGGTGAATTCTGTAACGAGTTTAAGAAGCCGCCAAAAACTCCTCTCCTGGCCTCTCTTGACTCAATTTCCTCCGTGCAGCATGTATGGGTAGGTGTGAAATCTGATAACCGCCAGAAACGGTGACGATCTAATGCATATCAAGTGAAGGGACACGGTTAGGCTCCCATGGTGTGTCAGACACACACTGCACAATACTCACAAATAAAGCCCCGAACAAAAAACAAAAACACAGGGCTAGGAGAGGTGGCAGGAGGTGGGGAGGAGGGGGAGGGGGAGGGAAGGGGAAGGATGGGGTGGTTGGTGGGGGGGGTGGAGAAAGGGGGTGTGAGGGTGGCGGGGGACGACGACGACGACGACACGGTGCTGTATACAGAATAAACACTGTACTGTACATTACACATTCAGAATAATCATATAGTACATTGCACGGTAATATAATACACAGTGTGCACATCTCATGTAGTTACATAGATAATATACTGAAGAGCAGAATTGCACAAGTCAGCTTATCTTTACTTCTTGCTTTGCAGGCGATTGATGCACGTGGGAATGTAGGAGTGCTTATAGAACCTTAGAACCAAGAGTTCTATATGACACAAAAGAAAAAGGTTCTATGCTTTGATATACTGATAAGTATATTAGTATATCAAAAACACAATTATTGTGGGTAGTTATGAATTTCCGTTCTTTCTGTTGCATTATCTCATTAATCGTTGTGCCTGTGATGTTAGTTCTTGTTTGATTCTAACTGTGTTACATCTGTGCTCGTGTTTATGTGACATCCTAACTTCAAACAGGTGCGTCGAGTTTAATGAGGTTCCAAAATACACCTCTTTGATGAAAAGGTTCCAATGAGCACTTCTTGGATAAAATGGTTCTATAAATTACTGCACAGAACTGTTTTATGGCACTCAAAGGTGCAATAAAGAACCCTTAATAACCAGTGGTGTACCTATTCAGCTTCCTTGTTGGGAACCTATAGAGTCTGCCCAGAGGGGAGGAGCAGTACTGGAGAGGGGGAGAGGGGTCTGGAGAGGGGGGAGAGGGGGCGAGGGGGGCGAGAGAGGGTGGAGACAGGGGAGACAGAGGGGAGACTGAGGGGAGACAGAGGAGATGAGTGGGAGGGTAGCGAGAGAGGGGGAGAGAGAGCATGGGAAACAACAGAGAGAGAGGGGAGCAGGGGAGACAGAAGAAAGAAGAAAGGGGAGATGGAGAGGGAGGGGTTGAGAGAGCAGAGGGGCGGGGGGAGAGAGCAGGAGAGTAGGGAGCGAGGAGGCAATGTTTACAGTTGATTCTAAACAGATGACCCCTCTGGAGAGGGAGAGCACCTGTCTATTTTAATGAGGCTCAGGTGGGTCTGCCTTCTGTCTGTTAGAACCAGAGTGGTACCCTCAGGCAACAGGCCTGCAGGGTTTAGATCCACAAACTATTGAATGTAACGCTGTGTTGTATTTCATCAGGCGTCTATCGTGTTGTATAATGCAATACTACAGTATGTTGTTTTTTGGTGTTGATGTATGATTTTTTGTTTGTTTGCAGATCTTCCTACGGATGTAAATGAGTTATCTCACAAACTTCGAGCCATTTGCAATTACAATGAGCCGTTTGTTGATTCCGTCGTGATATCGCATACCCAGGCTGTTGAGATAAGATCCCAACATGGCAAGTGAAGGGGAAATTATTAATATTTGCTTTGGACACTACGGATAGTTTTGATTGGCCTGCTTTCAGTAACAAGCTACGATCGTGGCCGTACCGGCAAAGAGAAATCGAAACATTGGTGGGGGGCGCTTTGAAACACCATCCCTGCAGATTTTTCAATGCCATTATATGCTGTAGTACAGTGAAAATGTTATCTGTAGCTCCCTTCAATACAAATACAGAGAGAGAGTGTTCTGACGTTACCATTGCTTTATGCTTTACACTGAAAATGGAAAACAAAATAAGAAAAAGGTAATTAGAGTACTTCAGCTGCTGGGGTGCCCACCTGCTTCAACAGTTGTTTAAAGGCTTTTTTAAAACAAAACCAGATAAATGTGGATCAATAAACATACAACGGACTGATGCAATACAATACCTTCGGAATTAGACCCTTGGAGCAGAAATCTTTTCAAACAGAATACATACAGTATAGTACTGTAGAATATTTTTCAAGATGCAACAACTTTTTCTCTGGAGTATGAATCTATCGTGCTTTGACGGGGAGAGTGAAACTTCTTGTTCACTCAGAGTGAACCGAGCGAGAAAGAGATTCAGTTAGGACAAAACCCAATTACTGTGTGCGCGTGTGTGTGTGTGCGCGTGTGTGTGTGTGTGTGCGTGTGTGCGTGTGTGCGTGCGTGTGTGTCTGTGCGTGTGTGTGTGCGTGCGAGACGCCTGAGTGTGCATACATTCGTACATAAGTCAAGTGTGTGAGTGTATGTGTGTGTGTCTGTGTGTGTGTGTGTGTGTGTGTGTGTGTGTGTGTGTGTGTCTGTGTGTGTGTGGTGCGAGACGCCTGAGCCAGTACTGTTTGGGCAATCGCCTGTGAAATCCACCCAGTGAGCTAGACTCTCCCTCCAGGATGACCATCCATCCTGTGGATGTCTCCACAGTACGTTTTTTCCTATATTTTCATGCCATTTCAAGATTTTTAACAATGTGGAAAGAGTTGCCGATCTGATTTGCTGAGGGCCTTCCCCCAAACGGATCAGTGCCAGAGACGTGTGGGAGGTGACAGCAGAGTTAGATTTGTGTCCCAGGCCGTGACAGTGATGATGAGGTATGCCAGCTGTAAAAAAATTTACCACCCGATCCGATCAAGGCTGGCTGGCAAGCAGGCGGGCAGAGGGGTGGAGAGGAAGAGAGAGATGTCTTCCCCCGCCACCTGCCACCCTACTCTCTCCTCCTCCTCCCCCTCCTCCTCCTCCTCCTCCTCCTCCCCCCATCCTCTGACATTGCTGTGCCACACTGCCTTCCTCTCCGCTCCTCTCTCTGCCACAACTAATCATGTCAATGTGGGGAACATACATCAGTCACAGCCAGGGTGGCCTCAGCGTGGGGGAGATTTGTCCCCCCTCTCAGCCGCGCCCAGATCAACAATAAATGCATGTCCTCGGTGCTGATGATGTTATTACCCACCGGGTACAAGAGACGAGGACGGAGAGAGGGAGGGAGGGAGAGAGAGAGGAGGGGGAAGAAGGGAGGAGAGAGAGAGAGAGAGAGAGAGGAGGGGGGAGAAGAGAGAGGGGGAGGGAGAGAGAGGAGGGGGGAGGAGAGAGAGAGAGAGAGAGGAGGGGGAAGAAGAGAGAGGGGGGAGAAGGGGAGAAACAAGAGGGGGAGCAGTGTCGGGCGGCGGGCCTGGTGTTACAGTGAAGCCTCAATCTTTTCAATGTCCACTGTCATCAGTATCTCCTCTGACTGTTTGTTTGCAGCGAGCCAGGCGAATCGCCGGTCCCTGTGCCAAGCAGACCACTAGGGAGACGGTGGGCTGAGTATGATCAGAAACGCCGTCCCCCCTCGCCAGGATAGTTGCAGCGACACACTGCGTGAATGTTATTGCGTTGCAAGGAGAGGTGATATAACATGAGAGCAGAAGGAAAACCTCCATGCAACACTCAAAAATCACCGCGTTTGATGTTTCCAGGCAAGTTTACCACACTCTGAAGGTGTGTGGTACTTGACCGAAACGTCAGTGATCATTAAACGCTGCGATTTTTGAGTGTTGCATGGAGTTTTTCCTTTACAGTTTCATATGTGTTTCCTACTTCTGCAGCTACAATATCAGGTGTGCAGGAACGGTACTTCAATTCTTCAAGAGAAGGAAATAAACTGAACTTAACAGTCTACTGTAGTAGAAATGCTGGGAAGGAAATTATCTGAATTGTTCAATCATTACAGTATCGGAATTAACAACAGAATCATCTTCGCCAAAACTCCTCACCAAGTCAGGCAATGAAGTCCATCTGCTCACCTCGATATGGGGGGAAAAAAGCTTAATTGATTCTATTCAGACTTTTAGAAATGTTAGTTCCATTGATTCTATTATTTATTTTTTATTTTACTTTATCATCATATTTAATCAATAAAGTCAGGTTTGGGGCACCAGCTTTTAAAGGCATTGTGAAAGACTTGCTGAGTTGGAAATAATGGCCTTTTTTTTGCAGGTCGCTTACTTTGCAGTATTTCCAACTCTAGGTGTTGTAGATATCAAAAGTAATTATTGCATTTCCTTCATGACGGCGATGGGAGTAAAACTGAACTCGGAGGGAGCAAGATGGAGTAAAATGTGATCAGATGGGAGGTCCCTGCTCTCAACTGTTGCCAATGTTTGAAACCACAGATTCTTGGAGAGAACTCAAACTGAATCTAAATTGAAATTTGGGATTCAAAGCTCAACTTGATCTCATTCTGTGTGCTACCCTGCACCGTACTTATTCTCAAACCGGGGGAAAATAAAATAACTTCTAGTACATTGGCAAAAGTATAAAAATGATGGATATGCTAATTCAAAATGAAACATTATGCAGGTATATTATAGGAAGACAAGTTTTTAGGACAAGTATTTTAAGTTATATATTCTGTCTACAACTTCTCTTGTGTTGCCCATTACAATGGTAGAGATATCGGGGTTGACACAAAATGCTGTGAAGATGCTTTATCTCTCAAAGAACGAAAGAAAGAAGAATTTATTTCAGATATGCGGGTTGAATGTCATGTCATCCGATCTGTGAAGCGAATCATTTCAATCCCGATGAAAATGGAGATGCTCAGTCTGGGATTTAACACGTTTTGCTTTGTTACTGTAATCATGTTGTCTGCTCAAATGCACCAGCAGGCCTCTCTGTTAAATCACCAACATTTACCCATTGACCTCCGACAAGACTGAAAACCAAAGGGCAATTATTCTCTCAAAATGTTCGCTTTGACCCTGTCATGCATAAATAATGACCTTGCCCATGATCTTCTTGTCTGGTTTCTGGAAATAACCTTTAGTTTCCCTCCAAAAGTCGTTTTTTTGGGTACCTGCATAATGCTGGCGATTGAGTGAGCTGGAGACCTACACACCCAAAGAGCTTTCAAAGTCACAGCGGCACCTTGAATTAGCATGGAGCCTACTTTGGCACACTGCCGCGGCCATAACAACACAGCAAGACAGGGAGTGTAATTGCTATCCCTAATTAGCCTCTCGCATCGGAACAGTGGAAGGGATTGCGAAGCATAGTAGAACTTGTTCTCGCTTGAATATTAACTAGCTTAGTGTTTTGTGCAAGCGACAGCCGCGGCATGTACTGTAGGCACAGAATAATTAAATAATGTAATAAGTCTTTCACATTCCAGTGCATTGTTGATTTAATTATTAATCACATTCATATGATCTTTTTGTGTTGCAACAAAATTGAATTTGATCATTTCTAAAAGCTGGCGTTATCTCCTCGTTCCCACGTGTGGCTTCCCCTGTGTCTCTCATCAAGAGCCAAATGAGCCACCCTCAAGCAGATGAAAAGTCTCTATTGACAGAACGATCGTGGATGTTTCTCAGCAGGGTTCGCCGATGAACAACAATGTAATAGAGTAGGAAATGATCCAGCAGGCGTGTGCTGTGCTTGCTGCCTTTAGTACAGTTTACTCAAGTGGGCAGGAACAAACAAGCAGCACATGTAACCTTTGTCACTAATTCTTAAAATCAGTAAATACGTTTTTTTAATCTTGACTGTATGATATCATGTTTTTTTTGGCGTGAAACACAACATACGAGTGTGTATTCCCCTTATTAAACCCTCCCACCTGCCCCCACCGCCCCTCACCTTCCCTCCACATGGGATGTAAAGAAAAGGTGCAATTCACTCTTTAAACAAAAATCTATATCAAACAAAAAGATGCGATACGATCAAATGTCATTACATTCAGTTAGTCAAGATGTCCTTAACGGCAATAATAGCAACCTTCCACAACCTGTTGGGCTTGGCTCCATTGATTCTGGCTGAGGACAGTTCCAGATGAATGATACTGTAGAATGTTAATCCATTTCTTATCTCATGAGACCACACAGTCCTTCGTTTTAAGGCTAACAAACTAATAATAAGATGTGTTCATGGGTATGGGGAGGCGTGCTGCCCGATTTGGTCATTTCCTGATGATTTTCCTGTCTATTTAGGTGACACACCTAGCTCAAGAGCTCCCCCTTAGGTCGAAAGTTCCATAGAATAATAATATAATATACGCCATTTAGCTGACGCTTTTATCCAAAGCAAGTTACATTGCAGTGAGGGCATACATTTTTCAGTATACATGGTGCCGGTAGGAATCGAACCCACAACCTAAGCGTTGTTAGCCCCATGCTCTACCAACTGAGCCACAGAGGAGGCTCCGTTGGCTGTTGCCAAAGAAACCAGTGACGAAGCCCTGAAGGCCCCTCCTGTGTTTTCCATTGAACTTCCTAACCTTATTTTAATCTTTATTCAATTAAATGATGTGAGGGTAGACCTCGGTAGGAATGGAGCCCTGCGGCATACAAATCAAAGGGTGTATATATGGAACCAGAGGTTTTCACTGCCATGTGGCTGCAATACCAGTGCTTTCATCTTCCAGTGCGGTCCTGACACGGATAAGGATGCGTTTATCCACGCTTAAAGGCGGTTTACTGTTGATGATAGTCGTGCCAGGGCGGAGCTGGGAGGTTTCATATCCCTAGGTTCATCTGAGAATGTGCCTATCTGTATCTGTGATTCCGGTCAGGGATTTTCATTTCATTTTTTCTTATTTCACTATTTAACACACGATACCTCTGGAGCCCACTGACCTAATATCGGGAGATGGAGGTTTCTGGCGTTATCGTCAGGCTGCAGTCCAGAGAGAGAGATCCTGGGCGAGGGGCGATGTGTCTTCGTGCTGTGTTATCACCCGATTTGATCGTGCAGAAATTTGTGTGCAGTCTGAAACTCAATAAGTGAGACTAGCATGTTGAAAGGTTTTCTATTTCTATTTGATGGACCAGAGCTGCTCCCTGCTAAGATGGGGAACACACACACACACACACACACACACACACACACACACACACACACACACAGTCTCTTCCTGCTCCGTGGAGGATCAACCTCCACCTATAATCTTCCTCCTCCATAACCTTGGCCTTCCTCTTCTTCAGTAATGCTGCTGAACCAATGAGTGCCTCTCTTTCGTTCTGGTGGTCAGTCTAAGCCTTGGACATCAGTCTCTTGTAATGCAGATCAGTATCTTGCTCAGACAGGTTCTGGTCATACATGATCTCATAGCAGTGGTACTGGAGCACGGTCATGTTGTATCTGAACCGCTGCTCCCAGTACCAGTGCCAGGTGTGCCAGGGTGGGAGACCAGGGGCGGGTGCTCCCGTTACTGCCAGGTGTGCCAGGGTGGGAGACCAGGGGCGGCTGCTCCCGTTACTGCCAG
This sequence comes from Argentina silus, assembly GCF_951799395.1. Taxonomy (NCBI): domain Eukaryota; kingdom Metazoa; phylum Chordata; class Actinopteri; order Argentiniformes; family Argentinidae; genus Argentina; species Argentina silus. Next base: position 4,862,407 of record NC_139674.1, on the reverse strand, counting down.
GTGTGCCAGGGTGGGAGACCAGGGGCGGCTGCTCCCCTTACTGCCAGGTGTGCCAGGGTGGGAGACCAGGGGCGGCTGCTCCCCTTACTGCCAGGTGTGCCAGGGTGGGAGACCAGGGGCGGGTGCTCCCGTTACTGCCAGGTGTGCCAGGGTGGGAGACCAGGGGCGGGTGCTCCCGTTACCGCCAGGGTGGGAGACCAGGGGCAGCTGCTCCCGTTACTGCCAGGTTTGCCAGACCAAGGGCCTGCACCGGCATGTGAGGCTGAGGAGAGGCAGGCTATAGAAAATGAAGTCGCGATCAATTCTTAGAATAATTCTTGTTACAATGCCATTCTTTCACAGAGGCTGCGCCATTGTACAAATACTTCAAATAGTGTAGAGTGTTTTGAGCAGATAGAGAGATATTCACTGAAGATATAATCCAAGGCTGAGGTGCACACCTGCCTCCCTTCCCTTGCAGCAGAGAGCACCTGAATATAGCTCATTTTTGAAAAATGTTAAATATTAGTTGGCAGATATAAGTCACAGTCTAGTCTTGAGGACGTAGCCACAAAAACTTAATTAAAATCAAACGCGCACCTCAACTAAACTCTCAACATTCTGTTGAAGAAGCTATGCTTGATTGTGATATCATCATATTCAAATGTCATTTCATGTTTTTTAATTCAGCATTTCCATGGCAATGACATAGAATGTGTATAAACAGTTTAAGTTCAAGAATGCTTGCAACCAAACATTCTTCAGAAATGTGTCTTATTGTTGGATTGTGATGTTCAAATGTAATTATAGCTGGATCATATCGTTGAAATGTAAGATAATTGCCTAAATTGTTGTCTTGGATTGTGATTATACTGTAGTCATAATAGAGATAATGTGTATAACCTGAACATTGTGTGAAATCAGATCCACATTTTACTCTCTCTCTCTTTCTCTCTTTCTCTCTTTCTCTCTTTCACTCTTTCTCTCACTCACTTACTCTCTCTCACACACACATACACACACACACACACACACACACACCAATTTTCTCCTGCCATTGTACTGTAATAAATTAGAATGGGTCTAATCTGAACATCATCTCTCTCTCCCTCTCTGTCTGTCACACCCTCATACACATAGATATAGAACCCTGTTCTTTCTCTGTCAGACACACACAAACACACACACACACCAATTTTCTTCTGTCGTTGTACTGTAATAAATTTGATCTGTCTGTCTCTCTCTCCTTCTCTCTCTCTCTCCTCTCTCTCTGTCACACACATAGACGTAGAAACCTGTTCTATCTCTGTCTCACACACACACACACACACACACACACACACACACACACACACCTGTGTTGGCTGAGGAAGACTGCATCAAATTGCATTGTGGAGAGAAATGAATGTGCAAATGTTTTAAGGCCAAGGGAGCTTTTATATGTATTAAACATTACCTTGCTCTTACCATTAGCATTTTTGTTTCTTGCTCTGAATTTCATCACAGGCATGTTAGATGTCAAAGAACAATTTGCTGTAGCAGATGGATACCATAACAGATCATTACATCAAAAGGGTTACTAAAGGGATATCATTAGACCTTGTCATGTCTGTCTGTCTGTGTTGGCTCGCCCATACAGCATACTGTACACCTGCACCTGGGAGTGGTTGAGGATGGAGAGGCCATGAGAGAGGGCTAGGGCTTGGTCCACCTCTCCTCTCCTCTCTTCTCCCCTCCCCTCTCCTCTCCTGTTTTCTCCTCTCCTCTCCTTTCCTGTTTTCTCCTCTCCTCTGTCTTCTCCTCCCCTCCCCTCCCCTCCCCTCTCCTGTTTTCTCCTCCCCTCCCCTCCCCTCTCCTGTTTTCTCCTCTCCCTCACCTCACCTCACCTCACCTCTCCCCCCCTCCCCTCCGCTCTCCCTCCTCTCCTCTCCTCTCCTCTCCTCCACAACCCCATCATGAGTGTCCCCTCCGCTCTCCCCAGTGTATGTGTAAACCTGCCATCTTTCCCAGGTGTCTAATTCTGTCTCCAGCCCCCAGCTCACAGCCAGTGCACAGCAGGGATAATTCCCCATAATTGCTGGCACTTACCGACACACAAAGCCGATTTTGCACAGTGTTCTATTCGCTACGGTGTGCCCAAGGTCCATACCCACTGGGGAAAGTCTATCTGTTTTACACAGTGGTGTTATCGCCTGTGTTTGCAGGAGAGACTGTTTTTCAGCTGGCTAGCACATGACCGTTGTGGTGGGTTTACGGTCGTGTTTGTAAACCGGTGTGTGGTTGTATTGTGGTCGTGTGAATCGAAACGTAAAAATAACTGAATAATGGCCTGGGTGCAGGTCACCAGAGTAGAACACTGTATGTAGTGGATATGGAATGTAATCAGTAACCTTGCCTAAGACCCAGAAAACATGCATTAAAAGGTTTTAGCTTAAGGCGCATGTACAGTATTCCATGTGAGAGACCTGGGTTCGAACCCCCTGGTCAAGCACACATTGTAACTCTCATGTACACAATTGTGATTGTTTGAGATTTAGCCTGGCAGCTGTGTTCTAAACATTTTGGAGTCTGTTGAGGGCTGTGTTGGTGGCCCCACCGTTGCAGTAGTCCAGCCTGTTCTCCAGCCTAACAAACGCATGGATGCATCACTGAAGGACAGGGAGGATCAGAGACGGGCAACATCCCTGAGGTGGAAGAAGGCCGTTTTAGCCATGTGGTCGACATGAGGTTCAAATGAGAAGAGGTTATGGTCGCTTTGAGGTTTTGAACTCGTCGGATGCTGGTCTTCTGTACTTCAGGCCTCCCATCATAAGTTAACAGTGCATCTGTGGAGGTCCATTTAGGCCTGTCCCTTGTGGGCTAGATGTGCCCTGCTTCAGCTAACAGCGTTGGGGCATTGAAATGTAAATAGCGAGGTCTCATTAGCAGTGTTGTTTACGAGGATGCACTGTAGAGGAATGAGAGACACATGAAATGACTTCCAATCTCCACTCAGCACAAATTGCCGTATTTTTTCTCTTCCCACCGTATTTCCTGCCAAATTCCCTCACTAGCATGTGTCCCCTTGGCCCTGGCAGTGTAGCCCGTTCCCAGCCTTGGCATTGGCCCCTCATTGGTCCCTGTTGCCAGGGCTGCCAAGCGTGATTGGCAGGAAGGTTAGACGGGCCGGTCCAAGTCCATGACTGCGGGGGACGGGACTGTTTAGCTCACCAAGAGGTTTTTTAGGAAATATTCAATCCGAGCTCCTTCCTCGATACGAGCTGCGAGCTTTTTTTTGTTTCCTTCCAATTAATCCTTTCCAAACTTGTTTTCCTTTTAGCAGTATGGTGTAAAAAAAAAATACAAATAAAAAAGAAAGAAAAGGGCCAAACTTTTTTTTTTTGCTACGAGAGCACAAAAGTTGAAAACCACTTTATTTACGGCTCGTGTCTACTTCAGCGGGGAGCGCAGGGAACAGTGTAAAGTGTGTGTATATTTAATTCTCTCCACCATCTGTCCAGAGCACGCGTTGCATCATAATAATAATCATCCCGTTGTATTCTGCTTCTCTCTTAATCCCTTTCTCCCACCGAGGGTGGGGTGTAGCCAACAGATGCGCTTTGCCGTGAATGTCTGCTCACGTCGTGGTGATAGGCCACCGAGGGGCTCCTCTCCACCCCAGGAACCCAGCGGTGGTATGGAGATGGAGATTGATTCGCATGCTCATCAGGGCCATTGTGGAGGCTGACAGAGGAGTGGAGGAGTGTCACGCTCTAAATCAGCCTCTCTTGTACTGTGCCCGACCCTCTCCAGTCAGAGGGGCACATGTCACATCGTGTGTGTGTGTGTGTGTGTGTGTGCGCAAGCATGTGTGTGTGTATGTGTGCACAAGCATACTTTTGTGTGTGTGTGTGTGTGTGTGTGTGTGTGTGTGTGTGTGTGTGTGTGTGCGTGCGTGTGTGTGGGTTCACAGTGGGGGCGAGCAGCACCAGGTGACAGTCCACTCTGTGATGCTCTACTTGCGGTATGAAGGGGCACTTAGCAGTCTCCCGGAGAGGAGGAGAATATTACCTCTCCTCTTGGCTGCAGGGACATCCGTTCGCTGCCTGCCCCGTGGTGGTCTGATTATATAACCGCATCCCACGGTGACAACTGACTCAGGGAAGTCATGCGGTACATTGTGTACATGTACTTTGCCCCAAGGCATGTTCTTTTGGCAGGTGTGGTATACTGTATCTGTATTTTCCACTACTTGGTTAATTGGCCTCCTTCCTAGTGAGTGAATGCAAGTTGTGTTTGCTCTGGTTTCTCTCTCTCTCTTTCACTGTCTTTCCGGGCAGCTCTTTGGTTAGCTGGGAAGCTTATTCGAGGCTATATAAGACTAGACTGTCCTCAATGCCTTTATTGTTCGGCTACGGGATCTCAGACTTCATTTGTATGAATTCATACAAAAAGCAGAACACGACTGAGAGTCTTACAGCCTAAGTCGTAGGGAAAGCTATGAATGCGACCGAACGTGTTTGTGGTGATGGCTTTCTTTGTGTATGAGATTGTGGTCGGAATTTCCCTTGCGGACAATAATCGATGCTATTCTATTCTGTTTTTCCATCAAGAGAGCTTTATCCAAATATACTGGATGTATGATATTGTTCTAAAAATCTTTATGGCCTACACTTTTAATATAAATGTAGATACCATTTAGTGGGATTTCATGGGAACGGATAAATGTTAAAATGATACCTGTTGTATGATTTTAGAGTCATGCCTTTTATTGTATGGTTGGCTAACCTGTCTTAATTGATGATATAACTGCTGACAGCAGCAGCCCAATGAATTCTGAAATGTACAGAAACATCTGGTCTGATTGAGTACAAGCAAATGCCTCCAAACTCATTGGACGGCGCTTCATCATCAAGTTAATGACCCCAAACATACTGCCAAAGCCAATTTCAGTGCCAAAAAGTGGAAAGTTCCTTACTGGCCAAGTCAATCTTCAGATTTAAATCCAGTCGAACGTGAATTTAATTAGCTGAAGAGGAGACTTAAAGACCTCAAAACAAACAACAACTTAAGATATATATGCCATTTAGCTGACGCTTTTATCCAAAGCAACCTACATTGCAGTGAGTGCATACATTTTTCAGTAGATCCCCAGCAGGCATCAAATCCACAACCTAAGCGTTGTTAGCACCTGCTCTACCAGCTGAGCCACAGAGGACCACAGGATGGCTGCAGTACAGGCCTGGCAGAGCAAAACAATGTTCTGACTGCGCAGTCAGTCGTTTTTAATTCCCATTTCTGTTTGTATGTGTGTGTTTATAAAGCCGTCCTTATATATCAGTCAGCCTTTGAAAAGCCATGAAAGATTTCAAATGTGTTGATTTGTCTTTATCATTTTACTTCTACCCGATACATCTATTTCACATAGCCTACAGCTTTGATTATTAGTTAGTGTCATGTAATATGATGTGATGAAAATATGTAATATGTATGATGTGATTGCCAAAGGCAAATGTCAGTCCTCGGATGGCCAATAAATTTCTAATCTATTCTATAAGGTCATCTCTCACCTCACCAATTTTATCATTGCAATAAAGATCGATTGATGAAGGAATTGTCGTCCACAGAAGGTGGTTCTATGTGTGGGATAGATTGTTTTTGTTTGATGTACGTCGAATTGTAGATGTATTACGTGCACATTAAAGTCTGCCTGTTTTTACATTATTAAAGAGTGATAGAAATTGTGTAGCTGCTTTGGAGAGCAGATGTTTATCAAACTATTTGTAACATGTCTTTGCATTTCCTATATTATTTGCTCAAGTGTCTTTTTTGTGTCCAAACGGAACAACGTGGAAAAAACGGAAAGCAGTTTGGTCAGCTAAAGGGAACTGTGTTGAGGGGTTGCGGCTACCGCTAAGCTAAAGTGCTATTATTCACTGCTGAATATCGTAACGTAACAGTAGCTCTCTTGCAGTGTCATTTCTAAAGGCAGAAATTTGACTACGAGGTCACTTGCTGTTTCTGTATCTTGAATGTGATTGCCGCAACCGTTAATGCACACATATTGTAGTTTAAGGCACTCACTTTTTCACATTATTTCTGAGTGAGTGTTTTGAGATGTTGTTCATTATTCTGAGCTTCTACTGTACAGCATAATGCTTGAAAACAAGCCTAGAATATTCATCAACAAAATTAATCCGTAGTGTCTGTAAACATGATTTTGCGTCTTGTTTTAGTTTGCTCATTGCGGCAGGTCTTTCCTCTTCCGTTAGTACACATAACTTACTGTAATCAGGAGAGCTCAGATAGCTCAGTGTGATGTCTCATTGTAGGGACTTGTTTGGACAGGTATTTCATTTGGGTCTGTTTCAGTAATTATTACTTCAAACAATACCTTATGAGTGACTATTTGTTATTTAGGAATTAAAATGAAGAGTGAATTATCACCATGTGAAGAGGCCTTTTTGGTATTAATTTGTCTGTTCTCTCTCTCCCTCTCCCTCTCCCTCTCTCTCTCTCTCTCCCTCTCTCTCTCATTCTTCTCCAGTTTTGTCTTTCCTCTCTCTGTTCCTAGCAGAGCCATTCCTGCATCATAGGGCAATTAATTCACTTTTCGATTTCTCTCCCTCCCTCCGCTCCGAATGCAGTCATTTGGAGATAGAGAGGCTAGAAAAAGTCTGGCAGAAGGATTCATCTCCTGCAACCTCTGCTGCGTATTTTATCACTCCTCCCGTTAAAAGTATGTTTAATGCGCTTTTCCAAATGGGGAATAGCCCTTGTAGATCACCCAATGCAATTCAATGTCTTCTTCCCCAATAGTAGTTGTCTGTGTTGGTTTAGATGGCAGTTTTATCTGCTCTGTTCCCTTGGATTCAGAGATGGGGGTTCAATACTGGACTAACCTGTGGCTAGCTGGCTCTGACACCGGTCTCCCTGAGCTAAGATAACCATCAAGGAAGTTAAAAAGAAGGAAACCAGGACCCAATGCCGTCCCTGGGAGCCATATTTCAATTCAGTTCCATTCTAAATCTGGCTCTCTGTGGGGAATGAGTTCTGGGTTCATGACATATCTGACCCTTCCTTCCTGGTTCCGATTCCTTGAGAAACATTCGGTCACGTAAGAAGAACTGCTGCCCGTCAGACAGATTGGTCTTGAATTATACCTCCTAATTTGGACCTTTTGCTTATCGCAGCAGCAGGGCTGGTACTGTAGCATTTGTTAACAAAGCAACTGTTACGACACTCTAAGCTCTCCTTATGGATGTGCGACGCATTATACGAATACAAGTCAATGGGATGAGTTAAGTGAATAGCTTGAGTGAGTTGGTCGTAGTGCTGTGCTCTGTTATGTAAACCCCTCCCTGTTTAAGGAACAACCTGCAGGCGTCCTTCTCCGTGCTCCCCCTCCTCGGCTCTGAGGAAACACAATGGCTCCACAATGGCAGTCCACCAACGCTCCTCTGGCGCCGCAGCGGAGGGATGATGGGGTCTTTCAGGGACTATTTTCAGGGGGCCTTTGTCAGCCTCGTCACAGATTATGCAAATTGAGTGCTAGCGTACGTCCTGGAACGTTCCCTGCAATGTAAACGGGGGGGGGGGAGGCACGCGCCTGTGTGTGTGTGTGTGTGTGTGTGTGTGTGTGTGTGTGTGTGTGTGTGTGTGCACGCGTGCGGCTGTGTGTGTGTGTGTGTGCGCGTACATGTGTGTGTGTTAGTTACAGGATGCACCTCCCTGCCATCATTCTCCCTCAGGAGGTTGACAATACGTCCCTTGTTCTAACATGTTTATCTGCTCATTCCTTTTCTTCACACCCACACACACACCCTCATCCACACAGGAGAGATTACTGTACAAGCTGAAATGTTGGTATTCTGCCGTGTTCTGCTTTTTAAACCCCTACACAGCCACGGTAAAGCCACTTACAGAGCTGAACAGGCTCAAGGCCGTGGTTGGATTGGTATCAACCATTTACAGAGCATGTTTCACGCTGGAATGTGAAATATGGTTCAGCAATGCTTCCTGTAATACTAAGTCTGTGAGAGTTCCATTATTATACTGATTGTTTACCGCTGACCTTGAATTTCACATCCAGTATCTTAGCCCACTGTGTCATTTATCCACTCACTGAACACTTTATGAGGAACACTATACTAATACTGGGTAGGGCCTCCCTTTGCTCTCAAAACAGCCTGATTTCTTCGTGGCATTGATTCCGCAAAATGTTGGAAACATTCTTTTGAGATTCTGGCCCATGATGACATGATTGCATCACGCAATTACTGCAGATCTTTCAGGTGCACTTTCAAGCTGTGAATCTCCCATTCTACCACATCCCAAAAGTATTCTATTGGATTCAGATTCGGTGACTGGGAAGGCCACTGAAGAACACTGAACTCATTGTCACGTTCATGAAACCAGTTTGAGACGACTTTTGCTTTGTGACATGGTGCATTATCATGCTGGAAGTAGCCATTAGAAGATGGGTAAATTGTGGCCATGAAGGAATGCACATGGTCAGCAACAATACTCAAGTAGGCTGTGGCATTCAGGTGATGATTGATTGGTATTAACCGGCCCAAAGTGTGCTAAGAATACATTCCCCACACCATTACACCACCTCCACCATGAGAAGGTGTACAGGTGTTCCTAATGAAGTGTTCAGTGAGTGTATATGTGTTAACTAAATGAGTTTTAACACCATTTTGCATGGAATGGAATCAGGAATGGTACCAAACCAGGGGAGGCTGTTGGAGATCGAAATCGGAGGACAGGCTCATTCCATTCCATGCATGATACCATTCCTCACTCCATTCCATGCATTACAACGAGCCCATCTTCCGATTTCTACCTCCACCCGCCTCCACTGTACCAAACACGTGTTTCATAATGAGCCCGCCCTTCAATCACTCCCTCCACCAGCCTTGACTGCTGTACAAGTTCAAACTTAGGGGTAAGAGAAACGGTTTCCAAATGATTAGAACTGAAAAAATATGATTACAACATTTATACTGCCAAAACTGGTTGCCCCTGGTTGCCTTCCTGTGACAGAAGCTCAATTAACACACAGAGTGAAACCTAAACCTGTGTGTGCTTGAGTAACGCTGATTGAACGTTTTTTACTTGGGAAAGTGTCGATTATGAACCGTGATTTGATTGTAAGTCGCTGCTAACCAACTCCCTCTCATCTTAGCCCATGGGAGCCCGCCGCCAGTGAGCACAGAAAGTTCAGACAAGCATTTTCAATAAAGTATAAACTTCATGAATCCCTTAGAATCTCTTCCTTCAAAGGCCAGGAGACCCCTCCCTTCGCCCCGGTATGGCAGAGGTCTCTGGAAAACGAATATATCTGCATTATAAATATAACCTGCAGGGTTTGAACCAGAGACTTCTCACACGGACAGCACAAACGCAAACCGCTATACCAAGAGGACAACCTCGTTGTCTGGCTTTATCCGGGTTAAGAAGTCACAGGCAAGGCTACCTTTCCAAACCACCTCCACTACATAAAGACAGTCTCTAGACAGCAATAGAGCGCTGCGTTGTGCACTGCTGCAGTAATAGAAGGTAGATTATGTTGCCACGGTATCCTGGTAGCCTCCTTGTGTTAAAGGAAGACCATTGTACTGTAGCTATGGAGGGTATGTTTTGTGTGTACCTTGTCAACACAGGGTCACTAGTTCTGATCCTGTCCCGGATGATGTTCCCTCTCAATGGGAACGCCATTGTCCTCACTCTCTCCTACTCCGTCTTTCCTACTTGAACACACAGTCTGCCCACTCCTGCACTCTCGTCTGTTGAGTCCCAACAGGAAGTGCCAGAGGCTGGATTCCTTTCCAAATATCCCAAAACTAGCATCGTTTTTTTTTTGGGCTAAAACCTCGGTCCCTTCAGAGTGGGTTAGAAACGCCGGCTAAGTGTAGCCCATGGCGTGCTGCTTAGTACTGCAATATTCATCCCAGAGATGAAAGCGCCTGTAGCTCTATGGTGCTGCTGTACTGTACTGTGCTGTGCTGTGCTTGGTGTGCTACTGGTGGTGGGTGAGCTGTGTCTGTTGCTGGTGTGTGTGTGTGTGTGTGTGTGTGTGCATGTGTGTGCGTGTGTGTGTGTGTGTGTGTGTGTGTGTGTGTAGTCTGAACCATGAGACAGGAGATGATATTACAGCACTCTAGAATTCGGATCAAATCTGACCGATTTACAATTTACACTTTTCCTAAATCATAAATATTGTGTTTTTCATCTGATTGCCTGATTGCCTCAAGATTGTTTGATTGTTTTCCTCCACACTGGGCATTTGAACATATACAATTGCTGATCACCACTTTCATTGAATTTTGAGTGGTTTAGTCAACTTTGTCACACCTGTGGGGTTCCGGGTCTAAAATGACTGCCATAGGAAATGAATGGGTAAGACTATATTATGTTCATCCAGCAGATGGAAAACACTCACCCACACATCCACAACCACAACCCCCTCACCCCCCACCCATCCGCCCCCACCCTTTCATCCATCCCCTCACTCCCTCCCCCTCCCCCCCACACACACACACACACTCAAATCTTATGTGCCCATCCCCCCACATGAACCACACCTTCCAGACTAAACAATGTATCATATCTTCTCACAGACGCCATATATAAAGCTTTCTTTGTGCCTTGCTCTCATTTTACTCTGTGAACACAATGAGTAGGCGACTGAGTAGGCGACTGTCTGTCAGAGAGGCTCTGGACCATATTTTTTAACCAAATAATGATGGAGAGGAGATTGAAATTGAACCAGAGATAGAGGAGGAAGTCTCGGAAATGGAAAACAACATCGATCCAGATTTCGATCCAGACTGTTATGAGACTGACCAACAGTCAACAGACGAGGAAGAGGCCCCTGAGGAAGAGGCCCTTGAGGTGACATTCCAGTCCAAGAATGACAGCTTGCTCTGATATTCATCCTCCCTGGACAGAGGAGGCAGAGCGAGAGTGGAAAACATAGTGAGGATGATCCCAGGGCCGACACGGTATGCCATGTCTCATGTGGATGATGAGGTGAGGAGTGTGCAGCCCCCAGCTGCTCCCCCAGGCGCCCCCCCCCCCCAAGGACAAGGACAGAAAAGGAAGAGGTGCAAGCTCTGGCCCCTAGAGAGATTAAAACCAGCCATATACGCCACAAATGCCATGCCTATGTTTGCAAGGCACACTCCAACCTTTGAGTACATTGCCACTCATGTGTGTAAACACACACACACACACACACACACACACACACACACACACACACACACACACTCACAGAGGAATGTTCTGTTGATATGGTCTTTGTTTTGAATTTGTTTTTTACAATAAATGTTCATTTAGAAATACATTTTCAGTGTCTGTTCTTTGTATATTCACTGCAGTTACTCATGTTAAGCACTAGCTGAAGACATTGTTTCACAACTTAAAAAGGTGTTAAACAAAATTTGGTGATGATTTATGGTTTTTGTGTTAATTATAAGAGCAGTTAAAACAGACCGGCCAAATTTGGAAAGGCTACAGCTGTTAAATTGGGTGTCTGTTAACAATAATGGAGTCCATCATTTCCAACAGCATCTGCATTGAACTCTGATCCGAAGTATTATGTACATCTGCAGATGGGGCATTGAGAACCACATCTTTATTTAAATGTATTACACCTGTTCTGTTCGGTTCTTTAAACTCATAAATTAATGTCGGCTTCAACTGTCATTTTGGCACTGTCATCGTCTTTGGCACTGTAGCAATGGATATTCTAATCATGCAGTAGTCTATACATCTTTCATACCTACCTCTGCTTTGAAATTACCATTTAATTGTAGGTCTCAATCACCCTGTATCCTCTACGTTCAATTGGTGAGATGTTAGCCTCAAATGGGCAGCCGCTTGCATTTCTCAGCTCATTTTTTCTTTTTTTGACTTTGGATAACTGGTCTACTCTGGGTGTGCCATTTATTTGACTGGGGTTGTCTACTCGGAAATAGGGAACATGCTGTCTTGGTGGGGAGCCAAAACAGTCAATTGCATTTCAAGGACAGATTGGAGCTACGTGGCACCAGCAGAATGAAGCCTTACCCACGGCGGATACCTGTGTTCGTGTCGAGGAGCTTATCTGAAATGAATCCGAAAATGTTCTCCTTATGCAACGTCCACCACGTCACCTCCAGTTTCACACATAATCAACACTATAACTGAATTTGGGACTTTGTGACATTTCTTAATAATATTTAATAAGTTTTTGAGTGCATCAGAATGTTGTGTAACACCGCTGGAATGTGAGTCTTGGCCATTCCGTATAGTTTTTGGCTCAAATTGAATAGATCATTGCAGTAAGATTGCTGCTCTGTGTGGACACAGCCTAATTGCATTTCACAGCATAATTCAACAGTGGGGAAATACGTACACAACACATTTGTGTTTCTGCATTGACTATAAGGAGGCTGCCTTCTCCCTCCAGACCCTGCTCTTTAACCCTTGGTAGAGGAAATACTTTCACCTGGCCATAGGAACTGCCCCAAGGGGACTAACAAAGTAGCCTTTCAATTGAATTATCGCATATACCCTAAAAGGATTAAAGTACAAAGAAAGTATTTTTTGAAGTGAATTGAATTAGAGAAGAGTAAAAAAAAGAGACAAAAATATGTGTCTTTTTTGCATTGTCAAAAAAGTCAAAAAGCCAAAAAGTTTTCTCTATGTTTTTATCTTGAACTATGTTTGTAATACAGTCTTGTCAGATTGACGTGCCACTCTGCGGCTGCTTTAAGCCCTTGAGTATGGTTAAAGTACAAATAAAGTATTTTTGAAGTGAATTGAATTAGAGGAGAGTCAGGTAAAACTCCCTATTCTCTCTTTGACATTTGAAAAAAAAAAAAAAAAAAACATCTCTGCTTTGCATTGTCAAAATTACGTCGTCTGATTCATTCTATGGGTTTTCTGTATGTTTATTATCTTGAACTATGTTTGTAATTCAGTCTTGTCAGATTGACGTGCTCCTCTCTGTGCCTGCTTTAAGCCCTTGAGTATGATTCAACAATATTAATTATTGTGTGCTTAGATGACAACATGATTTCTAAATCTCTTGTAAAGTGCTTTCTAAAGGTCTGTGGAAATAATAAGCTGTGTGGGCAGGGAGAGGAGGCTGGGGTTGTATAGGCAAGCAGGGGAGCACTCTCCTCTCTCTCTCTCTCTCTTTCTCTCTCTCACCCCCCATCTCTCTCTTTCTCTCTCTTTCTCTTTCTCTCTCTTTCTCTCTCTCACCCCCCCTCATCTCTCTCTTTCTCTTTCTCTCTCTCACCCCCCATCTCTCTCTTTCTCTCTCTCTTTCTCTTTCTCTCTCTTTCTCTCTCTCACCCCCCATCTCTCTCTTTCTCTCTCTCTTTCTCTTTCTCTCTCTTTCTCTCTCTCCCCCCCCCCTCATCTCTCTCTTTCTCTTTCTCTTTCTCTTTCTCTCTCTTTCTCCTTCTCTCTGTCAATAATTTAAGAATTAAATGATATCTATATATAATGAGAGAGATGAAGCCCAGCTCCCTTTTTTGCGCCCCCACCGACCCCCCCAGGGGTCATTGTAAGAGAGGCTCTTCCGGTGGTGGCAGTGTGTTTGGTTCTCAGGGAGGAGGGAATAAAGAAGGATTTAGGCAGAGAAGATCGAGGGATGATGAGGGATGGAGGGAGGGGTGATGGAGGGATGGAGGGAGAGAAAGAAAATGGAGGGATGGACGGAGGGAGGACAGAGGGATTATGGCTATGCATTGAAAATAACTCAGTGTTGAGCATGCTGATCTGGTGTAGCTTTGATAGGAAGATGAGATAGAGGTGAAGCCCAGAGTCAGGAGGGGTCTTATATATTGCTGGTATTGTTTTGTTTTGTCCTTTTAATGAGCACGTCATGCTCTGTACCAAACCTGCTCTCTCTCTCTCTCTGTAATGTCTCGTCCTGTTCCTTAGTCTTGTTTGCCTTTGTTTCATGTTATTTCATTTCTTGTTTTCTGTTTATTTTTGTCTCCCTCACCTTGTCTCTCGTTCCAGACACTTCACTACCTGCCTTTGTGTGTTTCCCGCCTGTGTCATCGTCGTCTACCTCGCCCTGATTGGATTCACCTGTGCCTCATCATCCTTCCCTGTGTATTTAGTCTTTTGTGTGTTTCCCCCCCCCGTCTCGTTGCCGGTTCGTCTTTGTCCCTTGTGTTAAGCCTTTCAGCGATTCTCCTCGTGTTTTTGTATTTCTGTTTTTCTGCGCTTGTTTTTCTGACGTTCCCTGTTGCCATCTCCCTGACGGATTGTTTACCTGCTATTCTGATTGAATACCTGTGTACCGAACCCTGCCTTGCCTACCCCTTACTGGATTATCTCTTTTACCTGTTTTACCTACTATTACCTACCCGTGTATCGAACCTATTTTTGGGGGGATTTTATGTTTTGGTCTCTGAGTTGTGCATTTGAGTGCCTGTGTACTATATTCATTACACTCTCTCTTTCTCTCTCTCTCTCTCTCTCTTTTTCTCTCTCTCTCTCTTTCTCTCTGATAGGCAAAATGAACAAAGCCCGGGGAACATTAAGAGTCCCTCGATGACCCCTTTCTCTGTTTGTTTGCTCAGTTTGTGCTTTTTTCTGGCA
>NC_139674.1:4835333-4842833 GCF_951799395.1 Argentina silus | reverse complement strand
GGAGAGAGGGTGAGATAGTATGTGAAAAGCAGGGGAGGCTGGTGGAGGTAGAAATCAGAGGACAGGCTCATTGTGTGTGTGTGTGTGTGTGTGTGTGTGTGTGTGTGTGTGTGCACGTGTGCGTGTGCGCGTGTGTGTGTGTGTGGAATGGAATGAGGAATGGTATCAAACACATATAATGAGCCCGTCCTCCGAGTTCTACCACGACCAGCCTCCCCTGGTGAGAAGCGCATGGCATGTTGAGGATGGCGTGCTGTCGCACTTGGCTGCTGAAGAGAGAGAGAGAGAGAGAGAGAGAGAGAGAGAGAGAGAGACAGAGAGAGAGAGAGAGAGAGAGAGATCAGACACGGCTCAGTGGCACAAACACAATCTTGTCGCACGCCGACACATCGCATGCATGTTCATGCCTCCAACATACGGACTGATAATGCCTTCCTGATAAAGCTGTGGGGGAAAGAATATTCTGTGATCTGTGAGAGATGGAGCTGAGCTGTGAGGGCGGTGCATTAGAAACATGTTGAAACTGAAACCACTCCACCCCCCCCCCACACACACACACACACACACCCTCCAGTGTCATTGCTGTGATTCAGCTTATACACACGCACGCACGCACGCACGCGCACACACACACACACAAACATTATCAACCAGCAAAATCTCCCCATGCTGGGAGCCTCAGGTATTGTAAGTGATAATAGGAGACCCCAGTAAAGGGTGTGTGTGTGTGTGTGTAACGTTTTGGTATAATAAGTGGACCCAGGTGCAGTGCAGATAAGTAGGTAGCGGTACCAAACAAAAGGATCTTTACTTCAAGAAGTGCAGACAACAAGGAAGCAATCTTCCGCCGTAGATTGAAAACCCATCTCTTCAGGCTACATCTTAACAGTCCCTCCTAAAGACCTCTTCACCCCCACTACCCACCCCTGTACTAACCCTACCCCATACCCTAGAGACCTCTTCACCCCCACTACCCCCTGTACAAGTTCTCTCCTGTTAATAATAAAAAATAAACAAATAAATTCATATATAAAGGCTTCTGGCATTACGACTGCCAATGGCCCCTGGTACGAGCATTGATAACTTTGTCTTATGACTGTTGGATGGATGATTCACTTGCTTAAACAAATGTATTTGTTGTAAGTCGCTTTGGATAAAGGTGTCTGCTAAATGCCATAAATGTAAAATGTAAATGTACACAACACAGGATACAAACACGGACTTAAGCTCGAAAACAAAAGGGGGAGAAAAACAGTCTCCAAAAACAGTACTCGTATATTCAAAGGCGTACGTTCTCAAAGCGACCAACAAACGCTGAACACACGGTGAAGACTCAGCGGGGAGTGAAGGGAAGTGAAGGTACATATAGCATCAGTGACAATTACACACAGGTGCAGGTGATAAGTCTGTGATTGAGGCGACACAGTGGACTTGCCTGAGGGAGACACCTAGGGACCACACTGGGGAGTGCGACCCCCATTCGTAACATTCATGCGCGCGCGTGTGTGTGTGTGTGTGTGTGTGTGTGTGTGTGTGTGTGTGTGTGTGTGTGTGTGTGTGTGTGTGTGTGTGTGTGTGTGTGTGTGTGTGTGTGTGTGTGTGTGTGTGTGTGAGTGTGTGTGTGTGTGCGTGCACATAGGTGCATGCGTGTGTGTGTGTAGCCCCTTAGGTTTGACATGTGCCACTGTGACCGATCTGATCTGAGCTAGACAAGTCTGTAATCAAGCCCGTAAGGCAGAGACCTCCTGCTAGCAAGGGGAGATAGCATGGAGCCAGGAGGACGCTTCCTATTCTCTCTCTCTCTCTCTCTCTCTCTCCCACCCTCTCTCTCCCTCCCCTATCTCTGTCTCTCTCTCTCCCACCCTCTCTCTCCCTCCCCTATCTCTGTCTCTCTCTCTCCCACCCTCTCTCTCCCTCCCCTATCTCTGTCTCTCTCTCCCTCTCCCTCTCTCTATATCATAGGGACTATCTCTCCCTCAACAGCCTTCACATACACAATGCCATGCTGTCTTTCTTTCACTGGAACAATACCAGGAGAAGACAAGCAGCGAGATGCAGCAGAGGAAGGCAGGAGATGCAGGCAGCAATTGGAATAGTACAGTACGTGATCACTTTGTTGATAACGTTTGCTGATAGCTAACATTACATTTTCCCATAGATACCACGGGTATAGTGGATGTGGAGTATATACAGTCCCTGGGTTGGTAAAGGGGAAGATGGTGGAGGTAGACCATGGGAGAAGGGCTCATTGTAATGTATGGAATGGAATAAGGAAAGGTACCAACCTCGTGTTGTGGAGGCTGTCCTGAATCCTTAAAGTTGCTTTTAGGAACATTTGTTACATACTGTAAACAACATTACCTGCCACCCACTCAAAATGGCCCTCATCCTTGCATAACTACGTCCATTTGTAATTTGTCGTTCCTCGATTTGGTGCATGAAGGCCATCGCCACAGTTAATGTTACTTTCAGGAATCGAAAACAACTTAACAAAGTGAACTCTTGCACAGACAAAGATGAGTCACCTCCTAATGGCATGTAGGAAGCGAGGATGCAAATTATATACAACATTGAGCTTGACATTTCGTGTAAGCCATTCATCTTTCAAATGTCTGCCATGGCGTAATAGCTTTCCCTAGTTTCAGAGAGAGAGTGACAGAGAGAGAAAGTGTGAGTGAGAGAGAGAGGGAGAGAGAGAGAGAGCAATAGAGATAGAACGTGTGAGTGAGAGAGAGAGTGATGGAGGGAGAGAGAGAGAGAGAGAGAGAGCAATAGAGAGAGAGAGAGAGAGAGAGAGCAATAGAGAGAGAAAGTGTGAGTGAGAGAGAGAGAGAGAGAGAGAGCAATAGAGAGAGAAAGTGTGAGTGAGAGAGAGAGAGAGAGAGAGCAATAGAGAGAGAGAGAGCAATAGAGAGAGAGAGAGAGAGAGAGCAATAGAGAGAGAAAGTGTGAGAGAGAGAGAGAGAGAGAGAGAGAGAGGCCGACCAGGGGAGGAAGTTGAGATGTCACAGTTTGCTTTTGATATTTAATCGGTACGGCAGATCATTAATCATCGAGTGGACGGACAGTTGAGAATGTACCATGAGAGATAATAGGAGGTGTGGAAGAGGGGGGGGGGGGCGTGGGGAGGGGGGGTAAGTTGCGGAGAGAGACACAGAGAGACAAAGACTTTCCTGCTGACTCATGGGAGCAGACCTCAGAGTAGAAGAAGAAGCTCGGCCAACTTTCTCCAGCAGCAGCAGAAGCAGCAGCAGGTCTGTGGAGGTGGAGGTGGAGCTGCAGAAAGAGTGGTGTGTACAGTGATAGTACGGTAGTATAGTACAGTAATTACATCTTGCTGCGTCAGTGCTTTGGGCTTTGGCTGGTTCTCCTGGAACACTGGGGGAGAGGCCATGGAGAGGTAATAGATGGAGAGGTAACGGACAGAGACAGAGGGAAAGAGAGATAGGGGGAGACAGGGAGAGGGAAAGAAAGAGAGAGAGGGGGGGGGGGGGGCAGAGAGAGGGACAGGGAGAGAGAAAGAGCCTAAAGTTGGAGAGCTCGGGTGGAACTTTTAAAGCTGTTAAAAGCAGCAAATGTCCCCCTCTCCTGTATTTGGCTGTGAAACAGAGCTGTGAAATATCGCCATTGAATTGAAATGTAGTGTATGTTTTGTTTTGTTTTGTTTTTTATTTCATTTGCATTCACTACAAAGCATCTATAGAGTCCCACTGGTGAAACATGACAACCATTGTGTAGAGTGTCAACGGTGGAAAGAGAACATGTTTGATTTGTAGAAGGTGTTTTCTGCGCCAGCGGTTTGGTTGTATTGTTAATGTGCTGTTGTGCTGCTGATATCGTGGTGTTTTGAGCAGCCATTGTTTTTGGAGTGCTTGGCTCAATACTCTCTCTCTCTCTCTCTCCCTCTCTCTCTCTCTCTCTCCCTCTCTCTCTCTCTCTCTCCCTCTCTCTCTCTCTCCATCTCCATCACTTTATCACTCACACACACACACACACACAACCGCACACTCACACTGGAGAGCTTGGCTCATTGCTGTCTCTCTCTCTCTCTCTCTCTCTCTATCCCACCCTCTCTCTCCCTCCCCTATCTCTGTCTCTCTCTCCCTCTCTCTAACATCTCAGTGGGCAGCAGTAGTAATGGGATTTGGACAAGGGATTGTTGTAACATCCCTGTTGAACACATCTCCCTTCAGAGATCCTAATGCCGGCCAGCTCAGTAGGGATGTGTGATGATGATGCAGCTTATATACAGTAATACTTTATCTTCTTCTACCAAGGGCCCCAACATCAACAAAAAAACAAAACACTTTTAATCCACCAAAAAAACATCCTTTTAGGACTAGCTGTTGAAAAGCAGCATGCTTGGTGCTGGAGTGGATTAGAAATGCATTATTACAAAATAATTTATACATCCAATGATTGTGCTCACAATTTATTAGCATTGATCTAAATCTTTTGTGAGGGTACTTCCAGGTACTTACCTCAGCAAATACAGCACAATTGGCACAGTAACTGACTTCATACCAGGTTGTAAAAACAAAGTGCTATCAAGTCGGGCTGTGTTGTTTCTGTCTTTGGTCAGGTCTGGTGAGAGTGGTTGACTGAGTGCTGACATTATTCCCCTCTGTCTGAGGGAGACAATCATGGTGGGGAAGGAGCAGGAGATCTCCCAGCTCTCCCTCCTGATCATTATGTCCTGCCAGGAGGAGTGAAGTGTTGGCTTTCACAAGTTTGAAGGTCTTCTGATTACTACATCTGTTTCAGAGTCCTTCCCTAATCACCCTCACCTTGGCACGTGGGGACTTAGCAATACGAGTGCATTACTGTAGTCAAGTAGTAAAACAAAAAAGAAGACTAAAGACTTGGGTATTAACCGGTGGCTCATTTCACTGTATCTTCCCTAATGAAGAATGTTCCCAGAGGCTAACCAGAGATTAATGACATATAAAATTCCTGCAGTCAGGAGATAGGCTCATTGCAATGCATGTCTGTGTGTGTGTGTGTGCGTGTGTGCGCATGTGTGTGTGTATGTGTGTGCGCGCATGTGTATGTGTGTGTGTGTGTGTGTGTGTGTGTGCGCATGTGCATGTGTATGTGTGTGTGTGTGTGTGTGTGTGTGTGCGCATGTGTATGTGTATGTGTGTGTGTGTGTGTGTGTGTGTGTGTGTGTGTGTGTAAGCCTCTTTCCAAATCTAGATAACACTGTCATCCCACACACCTCTGGGCCCTCACACACTAAACTAGGGAAGAATTTACGATACAGAACAGGGAGTCTTCTCTCTCTCTCTCTCTCTCTCTCTCTCTCTCTCTCTCTCTCTCTCTCTCTCTCTCTGCATCTGCCTTGTGTCAATCTCGTCCGACATGTTTAGTGATTCAGGCCCCGGTGGCACTCAAACCTTTACCGCGGCCAGCTTCGCCGCGGTTCGCGTGACTCTGTTACAACGAGGAGAGGTAGCGTGGACAGGTACCGTGTCGCTGCGTAGACAACACCTATGTACGAAGGACGGCGGCACTTCCACGAAGCACCCTCGGAGATTCCCCCGTGAAGGAGCGATGGTGAATTGACAGCGCGTGGGCTTCAGAGCTGTTGTGACTGATGTGTACAGCCTATAGTCTATCACACTGCATGTGTGAAATGCTTTAAAAATACATTCATAGCATCAGTTGCTTTCAAAGGCCATGTTTTAAAATATTCTTATAGTCTTATAATCATGCATATTGCATGGGTGATATAGGGACACTATAAATGTATCATACACAGGCAGTCATTAAAACGCTTTACAGCATTGGCGTTGTCCCTGGAGCTCACTGTCTCTCTCTCTTCTCTTCTCTTCTGTTCTCTTCTGTTCTCTTCTGTTCTCTTCTGTTCTCTCTCTCTCTCTCACGCTCTCTCTCTCTCTTTCCTCTCTTTCTCTATATCTCTCTCACACGCACACACGTGCACACACATACACACACACACACACACACACACACACACACACACACACACACACACTGGTAGTACCCTCAGTCATCAGCATAGTCATTAGGCCCACAGTCAATTACTGTCACGCCATTTGACGGGTCAGCACAGGGTCCTCTCTGGAGCTGTCAATCAAAGCCGGGGTCCTCCTCTCCATCATGTTTGTACTAATGGTCTCTGACAGAGACAGGGACCAAATACAGTTCAACCAATACAGTTCGTGTTTCGCTCTGAAGACTCAGCACAAAATAGTACAAGCCATGCAGTATAGTTCTGCATGGCATGTTTGGGCAACCCAATCTCGAATGAATACGTTCAGGGGGATCGTTTCTGCAGACCAAAGAATACGTTCTGTGCGAACATACTGTATTATCTAGCTATACTGGCAGGTAAATACGTGCACACAGAAGGTATTCTTTGGTCTGCAGAAGCGATCCCCCTGAACGTATTCCGTTGGAGACTATGTTGCGTTTGGGACACACTTTTACACACAACAGGGCCGACCGCTGGAATTCCTTGTACTTTTATTAACTTTCTGTGGCTCGCACACCGATGCAGCATTGCGTCTGATGAGACTGGAGCGTTTCTAGTGGGCAACCTTAACCTTGTACCCTACTGAGATCTCTGGAGGCAGGAAAAACAAAAGTGCCGCTCTCTAAGCCTTGAAACACTGTGCTGTTGTCCATAGGCTGTGGGGTGGTGTTGTGTGTTGTGTTTCAATGAAGGCCCTGGGGTGTGTGTGTGTGTGTGTGTGTGTGTGTGTGTGTGTGTGTGTGTGTGTGTGTGTGTGTGTGTGTCTGTGTGCGTGTGTGCGTGTGTGCATGTGTATCTGCGTGCGTGCGTGTGTGTGTGTGTGTGTGTGTGTGTGTGTGTGTGTGTGTTTGTTTGTTTGTGCCTGCGTGTGTAAGTGGCCTGTCCTCCCTGGCTGTGAGGATGGATGTCCTTGTCAGCAGTGATAGGCAGAGCCGTGTCAGCCTGTCGGGTAGGCAGCGCCAGCGTGAGTGTGCCATCACCGCATCTCAGCAATATCTCGCCACGTCTCTCTCCCTCCAACAATAGGAGGAGCAGCGGTGTGTGTCATCAAAATGTATGAGCTAGGACACCCCTGTCCCTCTCCCTCTCCCTCTCCCTCTCCCTCTCCCTCAACCCACCTCTGACAGAGAGATAGAGCACTGAGCTCAGCACCTGGAGCAGGGGAGAAAGGGATAAGAGAAGAGAAGAGAGGGATGAGAGGAGAGAGGGAGGGATGAGAGGAGAGAGGGATGAGAGGAGAGGAGGGATGAGAGGAGAGGGCAGGGTAGAGAGAGAGAGATAGGGAGATAATGAGAATAGATGGCAGTGATTGACTGTGTGTGTGTGTGTGTGTGTGTGTGTGTGTGTGTGTGTGTGTGTGTGTGTGTGTGTGTGTGTGTGTGTGTGTGTGTGTGTGCGCGTGCGTGACCCTGTGATGGAGTTTTCTTATCAGTGCCTGTAGAGTGTTATCTGCACAGTTAATAATCAAAAGAATGAAGCAGCAGTGTTTTATCTCTTTATTA
>NC_139674.1:4815333-4817833 GCF_951799395.1 Argentina silus | reverse complement strand
AGTTCTCGAGTTCACACGTTCCTTCCGGCTGTTAGACACACGACACTTTTCTGTAAACACGCCTGTCTGCCTTTACGCTCCTGACCTTTCTTCTCCTGGTTTAATCTGAGCTCCGGCTCCTCCAGGGTCCCCGTCTAAAACTGCCGGCACTTATACTTTCTGTTCCCCGCCCCCCGCCACCCTCCCCCGCCGCCCCACCACACACACACTCCCCGACGCCCGCAGGCGACACTGTTTGTTATTCGTCAGACAAGAAATTGTCAGGAATATTCAAAATGCTCCAATTTGCGTCGCCCCCGGCTTGGCGATTTAAGGAAAGAATTGTTGTTGTTCTTGCTCTCTCTTTTCTCTTTCATTCTCTTTTCTCTTTAGCTCCACTCTGTTTTCTTTCGTTTCTCCTCTCCTCTCTTTCGCTCTTCTCTACTCACTCTCTCCTCTCGTTTCCCCTTCAGTCTTTCATTTCTCTCCCACTTTCTCTCCTCTCTATCTCCTCCCTCTCTTCTCCATCTTCCCTCTTCTCCCTCTCTTCTCCCTTCTCCCTGTGTTCTCTCCCTTCTCCCTCTTCTCTCTCTTCTTTCTCCTCTCTAACTCCTCCCTCCCTCTTCTCCCTCTCTCTGCTCCCTCCATCTCAGAGACATTAATTCTTCCACCAGGCTGGTGTGTGTTCAGCGGAGATGAAGACGTGTTGTGTTTCCTGCTGCACCACTCTTAATTCATCAACACAGGCATGTTTTGATACATGCTGATGTAATGCTAATATCACAACATTCATCCTGATCCTCAGCGTGTGTGTGTGTGTGTGTGTGTGTGTGTGTGTGTGTGTGTGTGTGTGTGTGAGTGTGTGCCTGCGTGCCTGTGTGTGTGTGTGTGTGTGTGTGTGTGTGTGTGTGTGTGTGTGTGTGTGTGTGTGTGGTGTGTGTGTGTGTGTGTGTGTGTACTCCCTGCAGCTGTAAAAACTCTCCATTCCTCCCCATATCATATTGTTCTCACCTCCTCGACACAGAGTGAAAAGTCCCCTCTCTCTATCTTCAAAGACAAATAGACTTTCTTCCCAAGGTTTTGCTTCCTGCTGTTTTCTATTCATTCAAGGTTCTTTTCTGAAGGTGGAAAATAAACCTTAAGCTTAACTACAGCCCAGACATTTTCAACTCAATGTTCTACTCATAGGATTTATTCATAGCTTTGTAGGCTGTCTGTCTAGTCTGTAAATCCACCCATACACATCTCCCCTCTCTGTTTTTCCTCCTTGTCTTGGTAAATATTTGAATAGTGGCGGCTTGTGTGCTTTAAGTGCAGTTTGAAGAGAGTGTGTGACATCATGTATGAAATGATTTGCTGTTGTCTTCTCTTCTCTCTTCTCTCCTCTCTCTTCTCTCTCCTCTCTTCTCTCTCCTCTCCTCCCCTCTCTCCTCTCTTCTCTCTTCTCTCTTCTCTCTTCTCTCCTCTCTCCTCTCTTCTCTCTTCTCTCCTCTCTCTTCTCTCCTCTCCTCTCTCTTCTCTCCTCTCCTCTCTCTTCTCTCCTCTCTCTTCTCTCTTCTCTCTTCTCTCTTCTCTCCTCTCTCTTCTCTCCTCTCTTCTCTCTTCTCTCTTCTCTCTTCTCTCTTCTCTCCTCTCTTCTCTCTCCCCTCTCCTCTTCTCTCTTCTCTCCTCTCCCTCTCCTCTCCTCTCTCCTCCCTCCTCCCTCCTCCCTCCTCTCTCCTCCCTCCTCTCTCCTCTCTCCCCTCTCCTCTTTCTTCTCTCTGAGTGCCAGGCGGCGGTGTGCGGTCGCTCCCTCCCACTCAGCCGCTCACATCTGTTTATTCTGAAAAGTACAGGAACTGAGAGGCGACAGAACGTAAGACGCTCGGGAGAAGAGAGCAAATTAACGTCCCCGCCTTTCTGCCTGAAACATTACATCACTTTCTCGCACTTCGTGGAAGAACAGTTCAGCGAAATGGAGACAGTGCGGTTGTTTTTGGTCATGTGTGCATATGTGTGTGAGTGTGTGTGTGTGTGTGTGTGTGTGTGTGTGTGTGTGTGCATGTGTATGTGCATACGTGTATGTGCGTGTGCATGCGTCTGTGTGTGCATATGTGTGTGCACGCGTGCGCGTGCGCGTGCGTGCGTGTGTGTGTGTGAGTGTGCGCGTGCGTGCGTGCGTGCGTGTGTGTGTGTGTGTGTGTGTGTGTGTGAGTGTGTCAACAGCAGACTGATAGGTCATTCATCACTCTGTCTCCCGTCACTCTGCTCTGGTGACTTCCTACTATCCTCCATACATAAACCATTACCACCCTGACAGGATGTGAGATGGCCCAATACTCCAATTCACCTGAGTCAGACACGCACCCTGTCACACACACTCACCCTGTCACACACTCTCACCCTAATACACCTTCTGAAATGGGCTGACCAGTAGCTCGGCCACATCTGGCGACCCACGCGCACACACACTAACACACACACACACACGTGCACACACTCACACACACATACAGACACACACACACACATGTACACACAC
>NC_139674.1:4810333-4812833 GCF_951799395.1 Argentina silus | reverse complement strand
TCATTAGAAACAAGGTCTTAATAGACTGAAAGCAGGAATAGGTAATTTGTTTTTATTTCATTAGTGAAGTATTTGTATAGTGAAGTAGTTTTTCTTTTAGATGCTAATGACTTTGATGAGATGGATGATGTGCATAATCATGATATTGATTGAAACAGAATACTTTGGAGATAATGAGAACATATTCAGGACAAAGTTGAGAATGAGACAGTTATTAAAAAGCTTATCAGTGAAAATCTGAAAGTGGAGAGTGTAAAGGTCAGTGTCGTTTCTCCTCCAGAGACAGGCTGCTTGAGGGGTTGTCCTTGTAGTCACCCCAGCAATTGCTCTCCCTACTGTGGGCGTCTCTCTCTCAAGGCCAGGATTTGGTCGTGGAGCTCCACGCCAGGTCCTGGTCTGGTCGTGGAGCTCCACGCCAGGTCCTGGTCTGGTCGTGGAGCTCCATCACTGTGCCAGGGGTCAGGGCAGTGAGAATCTCTCTTAAGTCAGAGGGAGATAAACATCAAACCCATTATAACTGTTCACTCCCACTCCCTCACGCCCCCCTCCTCTCTCTCTCTCTCTCTTCCATCTCTATCTCTCTCCCTCCCTCCTTCCCTCCCTCCCTCCCCATTCCTCGGCTGTCTGCCAGTTGATACCAGTCTTCGCTTGATTTCATTTACTTTTTGTTTGTTAGGGAGGAATGAAGGTCACTCTGAGATGAAGTGCAGACTTATCTGTCTCTGATCTATTCACGTCGGATTGTTTTTTCATGCCCTCGAGTGAGATCCATAATTCATGTCTCATTCTCTCCCTCTCTCTCTCTCCCTCTCTCCCTCTCTCTCTCTCTCTCTCTCTCTCTGTCTTTGTGGTCATGTTAAGTCAATGGTCTGCTGATAAGCTGAAGGGCCGGTGAACTCCTGTATTTGGATCTGCAGAGATCTTTGTCTCCTTTTGGCTTTAGGAAGTGAAACTTGCCTCAGGAGAGAAAGAGAGACGAGGAGGGGAGAGGAAGAGATAGGAGAGGTGGAAGAAAGAAGAGGAGGAATAGGATGAAAAAGGATGGGAGAAAGGGAGAGGGAGGAGGAGAAAAAGTTAGAGGAGGATATGTGGTTATCGCTTGACACACACACACACACACACACACACACACACACACACACACACACACGGGTCAGCTGTTTGTTCACCCGTGGCCACCCAGCTGCTAATAACCCGTCGGCAACTGCCCAACTATATGTGATAAAGCGAAGCTTTGAGGCCTGCACCGACCCTAACCCTAACTCTAACCCTAACCCTAACCCTAACCCTAACCCTAACTCTAACCCTAACCCTAACTCTAACCCTAACCCTAACTCTAACCCTAACTCTAACCCGCAAATAGAGAAAATGCACCGTAGACTACAGCTCCCTTTTCATTTTCAACTCTCCATTTTGCAGCTTTTGTCGTATTGAATTAAACTCTGACATTGTCTTTTGTGCCTCAGTGGGTCGACGTTAACGTTTTCTGCCCAAGTTCCCTAAAGCCTTTGGCAATTAGCGTGTATTTGGCGCATGTACAGTTAGGTCCTAAAGCTTAGGCTTACGCACTAATGCCAGATAACATCAGTGTAGCCTATAGACTTGAATTGCACAAGAATTATACATTTCTGGATTTTTAATACATTGGCTCGTTTTTATTCAACCCTCTTGCCACCCGCTGGCCCGTCTTCCATACAAAATGTCATAACCCTAAACCCACCCGCCCACTCCACGGATGGAACCGCAGGGACTGTGGGTTGTGAATCTACCCGCACGTCAGTAACACACACACACACGCACACACACGCGCGCGCGCGCACACACACGCACGCGCGCACTCACACGCACGCTACACCAATATTGTATTGTAGCTCCTAGCTATGATACATGCAGTGTGTGTGCACGTGTGTGTATTCATAAAACGTTGCATAATGCCTCCTCATAACTCTCACACACACTTACCACGCTAATGTGGAGTTATACTTTCTCTTTATTGCTTCCTAATGTTCTGTGTTATCAAAAAAAATGAAGCCCGAAGTTTTCCTCCTTGCAACCACACTAAAGTATGCATCTCAGAGCCCCCGGGAAGCCCCCTAAGCGCTTAGTCTTCTGAAGGGTCCCTAACAAACGATGTGTAAGTACGGCTGTTTAAGTGTCGACGTGGCCCTTAATCATTCTGCAGGCTACGCTTATTGGATGCCATTCCTCCTCCTTTTCAGCCCGTTTTTCATGCAGGGCCTGTTATTGAATGATGCCTTCCCCTCGCTGTTTGTTTCATTACTGAACCAGATGTCTGCTGCGGAATGGGTTTTTGGAAATGTTTGTTTTTGGAGGGAAGAGCACCTTGGGCGCCATGTTGACTTCTGTGCTCAGCCTCCTGGGGACCTTTCAGTAAGAACCAGCAGACGGAATGACACACGTTGCTGTTTAGTTTTTTAACAATAACATTCTGGATCAAGTTTATTATCCTACGTCGTAGTCATTACTAATCTGAGGACAC
>NC_139674.1:4754737-4810133 GCF_951799395.1 Argentina silus | reverse complement strand
ACGTAAGGTTTTACCACCACCGGAGAGTACAAAGGAAACCCCTTTCCCTCTTGCTTGCTCCTAAACATCAATTGCTCCCAAACATCAATCCACCCCACAGAACATCCTGGTGTGTGTGTGTGTGTGTGTGTGTGTGTGTGTGGGTGTGTGGGTGTGTGTGTGGGTGTGTGGGTGTCTGTCTGTCTGTCTGTCTGTCTGCCTGTCATTCTGTCTGTGTGTATACATGCATGCTTTACACTGTATGGGGCATAGAGTATCATTTCAGTGAGTCAATTATGTAATTACTACATATTCTTTGCTCCACTTTGTCTTTGTGAGTGTGGGTGTGTGAGAGAGAGAGAGAGTACGAGAGAGAGCAAGAACCACCTACTCCCTCCAGAAGACGCAGCAAGACCTATGTTTACTGTGTGTGTGTGTGTGTGTGTGTGTGTGTGTGTGTGTGTGTGTCTGTGTGTGTGTGTGTCTGTGTGTCTGTGTGTGTGTGTGTGACTGCAGTCTTTTGGTAAATGTGAAACAGTTAACTGCTCAGGGGGTTCTGTTTGCACTTTAAGGCTTTTAGCATGACCAGGCTTTTCACACTTTCTGTGCACAGACCGCTGACATGTTGCTTAAGAGAACTGTGCAGCATGTGCGCGTGTGTGTGTGTGTGTGTGTGTGTGTGTGTGTGTGTGTGTGTGTGTGCGTGTGCGTGTCACAAAGGAAAATCCCAGCCAATCTTGATCCCGCCTTTTTCTTTAGCTGTTGCAATGTCAATCGTCCTATGTTTTCCCGACCTCATTGTGACATCATGTGGTTTTACTGTAGGTTACCGTAATAAAAAAGACACACACACACACACAGAAGTAATGGAGATATAAACTGTAACCAACGTGTTGTGTTTAGTTAGAGTATTTGCTCTTGCTTTTGAGCATCTGCCCTCATGTCAGAATCAACCACATTCGCTGTGAATCATTTTAAGTGGGAGACATTTAAAGTGCAGCCAATAAGGCCCAATGGCAGTATGATTATGAAACAACTTTAATTGCCCCTCTAAAAACATCGTTTGCCGCACCAACACGGTTGACTGTTTGACTCATAGTCCGTTCATAATGTAAATGAATATCCAAAAGCAATCAGAGTTTGGACGGGGCAAGTCTCACTCTCTCTCATAAATAATAACTAATGACATTCCTATATACCAGGTCATAAATGGTTCCATAATGAGATTCAGAGAAAGAGGAAGGAAGGGATGGAAGGATGGAGGGAGATATGGAGGGGTAAGAGGGCGGGGGAGGAGAGAGAGAGGGAGAGAGGGGGGGGGGAGTGAGAGAGAGAGGCGGGGGGGGGGGGGGGGGAGAGGTGGGGGGGGGGGAGAAAGAGCGGGGGAGGCAGCAGAGAGAGAGAGAGAGAGAGAGAGAACCAAAGAGAGAAATGTGAAATATATTGTGTCTTCCAGGCGTATGATTGAGAGAGGCAGAGAATAATCAGCTTTATACTTTGGAGGCCTGAACAATGACTTTCCAGGGAAGACCATTGTTGTACAAAGGATGATGGGTGAATGTCATTACGATCTGGCTTCAGTGGTCCCCCAGCCTTCCCTCACTAGTCTTTGTTCTCCCTCTCTGCTCAGCCCTCCGGGTAATTGAATTTTGAGCACACACATCGTTAAGGGTTATTGTTACATGTAAAAGAGGGAACAGGTGTTTGATAGAGTGGCAGAGATGAAACAGGGAGCAACTAGCCTGAAGTCAATGGCAATTGTGTGTGTGTGTGTGTGTGTGTGTGTGTGTGTGTGTGTGTGTGTGTGTGTGTGTGTGTGTGTGTGTGTGTGTGTGCGTGTGTGTGTGCGTGTGTGAGTGCGTGCGTGCGTGCGTGCGTGCGTCCATATCAGACAGCAGATAGACGGATACAGTCGTGTATGTGTGAATTCTACATCATAAACCACCTGATATGACCAGGAAAAGCACCTGGTCAGCTGAAGTGGTCTAGAAAACCTCATGGCCCTACAATCATTCCTTTGTATTAACTGTCAGCTCTTAGACCTGTTCTCTGTACTGCCACCAGGTGGCGTCTTTGAGCTGCAGTGGGATTCATACATTGTTGTTGATGAGGAGGATATTAGCAGCTGTACACACAGCATAGGGAATCTGATAATAACCCTGACTCTACCTACCTACCTACCTATTGTAAAATGTTATTCTTTAGCTCCAATACCATTACTGTGGCCATGACACATCCACTCTCCCATACCCCATCAGTATGTAAACTAGGCCATCTGTAAGAATAATATATTAAGACATATGAATATGCCATTTAGAAGAAGCTTTAATTCAAAGCCACTTATGCTTTAGTGAGTGCAGACCTATTTTGTATATATGGTCCCAGCAGGAATCGAACCCCCAACTTCAGCGTTGCTACCGTAGCACTGTGCTCTGCTCTACTCAACTGAGCCACAGGACCACAGGACCACAATACCGACTTACGCTTTTGTATTCAACATCGGAACATGAGTCATCGATGATGTACACTTCCATCCCCACTGTCCTGTGCCATCTATTGGAGACTCAGAGGTTGTCATCGGAAGTGAGACATTGTTCTGAAGTGGCTAACCTGTAGAAATGGAGGTGGCATTAACAGACACAGCCTTGCCCCGAGCCTCACATTCATCTCTCTGTCTCCCTGTGTTACTCTGCCAATGAGGAATAAAAATCAGTCATTCAAATGAAAAAAAAGGGTAACTACTGCCAAGGGAGCGATGAAGGGGTAAATTATTGAGGGTAGTAAAAGTCTAAAAGTCTCGGTGCCCCTCAGAAACAGAGACTAATCAAGTACGGACAGATCCATAATGCATTGGGACACGGTGCTAACCGAGACCTCCATGAAATCTTCATGGCCTTCCCATGTACTTCCTCCCTCACGCTTCAGTAAACTTATCATTATGACGTGACGCACGTGTGCGTGCGTGTGTGTGTGTGTGTGTGTGTGTGTGTGTGTGTCTGTGTGTGTGTGTGTGTGTGTGTGTGTCTCTGTTATCTGCTACTATACACGGCAAGCTTAACTGAGGGAAGGATTCTCAGGGGAACCTTACACACAATGAACATGTTAATTGGATGTAGCCATGTAATTCACCTGTTTTTTTGTTTTTTTTTAAATTTACCATAGCCTAGAAACTTCTTCTCAAGGTCAGATGGAAGTTTGGGAAGCTTCTCTCCATCAGTCTTACCTGTCTCCTTCATTCTCCCCTGGTAGGACTTGGCTCCAACCTCCCCTTTTGATCTAGAAAGGTCACTGACTACAGAATGATGCGTCTGCCAATTCACACAGCTCCCTCTCAGCACCTGCATATGGGTTCTAACACACGTCTGTTATTGCCAAGTCCTCTGTTTTATGATGCAGTAAGCTAGGATGGCTATTATATTGAGTGTGTGTGTGTGTGTGTGTGTGTGTGTGTGTGTGTGTGTGTGTGTGTGTGTGTGTGTGTGTGGTCTAATGTACTGTAATAGGCCTACTAATGGGATCATTTTAATTATCCTTAAAAGCCTCTTCCCATATTGATTTGTGTGCAGTATTGGCCACAGGTTATATATTATAAGGTAATATATTATATGGCTATACAGTATATACAATCGTACAAATGATAACAGACTGTTCCCAGTTTTGTCTGAGACTTATCTGTTTCAAAATCCCCCTCTTCCTCTATGAAGTGTTTCTCTTTCTGTTTCTGGGGCTGAGCCTGTTCCAGCTTGTCCATCTGCTCAAAACAAATTGTTTCCTTTAATTTAGAGCCAGAGGCAAATATCTTGTTAAACAACAATGCTCACACCTGAGAGGCCATGAAATTCCCTTTTTTCCAACGTCATAATCAACACAACATAATCTAATTGGGCTAATCGTGTTATCACCCCCGGCGCTTCATGAGGGAAGATGTCATGCATATTATGCATGCCTAGGTATGACAGTGCACATAAATCATGTCATATCATAATTAAACGTACAATGTGTGGGCCTACTGCTGTTATGTTATGCTAGACCCATTACCCTGGAAAAATACTCGAAATAGGAGAAAGTGGAGGCGGTATATGGTGATAAAGCCATGCGTATATTACCGATGATAATATATTTATTATCACGTCGGGCGTGGTTGGCTGCCAGCGGCAGTAGTCTGCAGGCTGGGTCTGATGGATATAGAGTGACAGATCAGGGTTAGCCGCCAGGGGAGTCCATCTTCCTCCCCACTACTCTCCCCGAGACGCCCTGCCCACCGCGGAGCTCCACGGAGCGGACAGAGAGAGCCAGAGCCGCGCCTCAGCTCACCGTGCCACAAACACAGAGATAAGCTACAGCCGCACCGACCGCACCTCACAGCCTCCGAGCCGACCCAGCACACAGCCCTCACAGACAGCGCTGCCTGCCCGGACACCAACACCAGGGAAACTCCCGGTTTGCGGTTTACGGAGATGCAACCATGTCGCCGTGAGATGAGTTTGCGTGTGGCACGTTTATCTCGGATGGGGACTTTGCAGGGATATCTAGCTTGGTAAGGCATGGCACTTTCTGCTACTTGACGAAACAGAGAAGGAATAAATCGCGGAGGAGGGGAAAAAGAGAATAACTGGCTTGCAGATTCTACAGTGGCGACCAAACCCCAAGCGTCAGACACAGATGCATTTGGATATAAGCTACAAGTTTGCAAACCATATGCGATGCTTTAGATTCAAGCTCAGCCTGTAAGTTATTTTTTGTTCTTGTCAGCATGGGTGTAGACTGAATGGGAGTTTTCCTTCACCCGACATAGGAGGATGCCTTTCTGAGGATCTCTTTGCGCTAAATGATCTGGACCATGCGGATTCTGCTCCTGGGGACGCTGCTTGTGTTGTTGGGGAATGTCCATGCATTATCTCTCAGAAATAATGGCGACATACGAACTAAAGAAACTGCAGGGGGTTACGTTAACGGCACATATAGGGCCGTTCACACAGCCACCAGAGCGGGTCCCCAAAACAAAGCCCATGACCGCGCTCTCTCCGGGGGGCACGCCACAGGTGCGTCCTCCAAAGAAGCGCTCCTACAGAGCATGATGGAGAGCTTTAACTCAACTTCTATGAAAATGACACGGATAATTGTCGGCGGGACGAGACGCGCTGGATACAAACACCACTCCAACAGAACAGAGACACCCGCGGATTCTGTAGGGACCCTGCGCAGGGACCCACGTCGCCGCAAGAGGAAAAAGTTGAATGGTGAGATTCCCGCTACCATGGGGACGGCAGGTGGATACAATGCCGCTAAGCCCCTTTCAATGGGCCTGAGATGGGAATACAACGACAGCGACAGACGCAAGAGAGGCACAAAAGACGAGCAGAAGAAACTGCTAAAGAAGGGGATAAAAAGGCTGAACAAAAGCTCAATGGCTTTAACTCTGCCTCAGACTTCCGCGGACGCTCTGCGCGCCCATCTCTCACCATGGGAACCGATGCCCAAGCCAATAGCTCTTACCTCCACCGATATACCGTTCGACTTCTTCACTAGGAAAAATGAGTTAATCACTTTCCGAGAGGAAAACCCATGGGACGCTACCCCTATGACACCCCCAAACACCCAGGATTTTGGAAACGAGCTCAAAAACCCATTTTACCCAGTGACTAGTGAAACTTATGGAGCGTACGCAATCACATGCGTCTCTGCCATCATCTTCATAGCTGGAATTGCAGGGAACATAGCCATTCTGTGCATCGTGTGCCAGAACTATTATATGAAGAGCATTTCCAATTCTCTCCTAGCTAACCTAGCTGTTTGGGATTTTACTGTCATCTTCTTCTGCTTGCCACTGGTCATTTTCCATGAGCTGACTAAGTCCTGGCTACTGGGAGAATTCACCTGTAAAATCGTGCCCTATATTGAGGTATTATATATATATATTATACTATTATTATTATATTACAGTATATTATATTATGATATGTTGACATTGTATTATATTGACACATATATTGACGTGCTCTGTTCTGGTTTATTCGGTTTCATTTGGAATATTGTGATATCCAAACATCCCATTCAATTGCAGATTATAAAAGGAGTACATGCATTTGCAGATGTCACCGAAAAGCCTGTAATGAGAGCATGAGACCGTAATTATCCCTGAACTCAGAATTTGGCCAATCAGCACAATGATTAGTGGAGTTCCTAAGCTCCAGAGTCACCTCAACTAATGACAGCCAGTGTTACACTAGTACACCTGCTACTGCAGAGGGCTGCCCTCACCCTCCCCTCAGGCTGTAACCATACACACAGACGTACACACACAATGTATACCCCCTCTCACTCACACACATAACAAAAATCTCTCTCTCTCTCTCTCTCTCTCTCTCTCTCTCTCTCTTTCTCATTCTCTCTCTGTCTATCTATATATGTGTCTATCTATATATTCCCCCTCTTTCTCTCTCTCTCTCTTTCTCATTCTCTCTCTGTCTATCTATATATGTATCTATCTATAAATTTCCCCCTTTCTCTCTCTCTCTCTCTCTCTCTCTCTCATTCCCTCTGTCTATCTATATATGTGTCTATCTATACATTCCCCCCTTTCTCTTCTCTCTCTCTCTCTCTCTCTCTCTCTCTCTCTCTCTCTCTTTCCCTGAGCTCACACACACCACGCCCCAGCTTACAGCCAGCTCGTTTTACTGTAGGTATCGGTGTGACGCGAAGCACAGCTTGTGTACAAGCAGTCTCAAGCCTCCCATTGTGAAATCACTGTGATAGAGCCAGGATCAGATTCACACAACGTCTTATCCCATTGTATGTGAGGGCACTAGTGAAACTGTGGGTGGGATTGGGTTGCTTCTGAGAGGCAGGATTGCTGAGGACTACTAGATATTGGATGAGAGGGGCTTGAGGCTGTAGACTCTCCGGCTAGTGTCTCTGTGTGTGTGTGTGTGTGTGTGTGTGTGTGTGTGTGTGTGTGTGTGTGTGTGTGTGTGTGTGTGTGTGTGTGTGTGTGCGTGCGTGTGTGCGCTCGCTCGCTCTCACACTGATGAATTGCTGTACTGTCACTGCATAGATCTGCACAGGGACCCCAGTCGATTTCTACCTCCACCAGCTTCCACTGGTGTACGTGTGTGAGTGTTCATGTATGTGCGTGTGCGTGTGCGTGTGCCTCAGCTCAGCTATGTGCTGGGCAGAACGCTGATCCACTGTGACTGTATTTGGGTTAAGTGGAGAGTAAAGTCAGTCCGTAGGCCGAGTGTGTGAGAGAACACTCCACAGGGAGAAGGAGCCTCAGGCTGCATTATTCACTGCCTGATCACACACACACACACACACACACACACACACATACATACATACATACATACACACACATACACATGCACATGCACACACACATATACACACGCACGCATGCACGCACACACACACACACACATACATACATACATACATACATACATACATACACACACACGCGCACACACACACACACACACACACACACACACACACACACACACACACACAGTAAGGAAGCTAACATGGTGAAGATAATGCATCCATGAGAGAGAGAGAGCCTATCGGGCCATGAATGATGTTTTCCGGATGGCTGTGGAGGACAATACATGCCCTCGCGCTGTCTGGGTCCCCCAGGGCTCCGATAGTGCACAGAGAACACGGGAGAGGTGGGGCATGGCATGGCTTGGTAGTCTCCAGCAGCTTCTCCATTGTCCATTTGAGGCAGAGAGGAGCTGTGATGCTGCCGCTGTCTAGAGTGAGATAAACTCATCCTAGGCTGCTGGAGGGAATTTAGCCCTTCTACTGGGAGCCATGCAAGCCGGAGGTGGAACATTGCATTGGGCAGAGATTGGTGGTAATAGCCAGACATACATCAGCCTGACACATTCTCGCACGCACGCACGCACGCACGCACGCACGCACGCACGCACGCACGCTCAATCACACACACTGTGCACACATTTACACACATTCTCACACGCACGCACGCACACACACACACACAAATTCACACACCACAGACATACAGTATATGTCAAAGAGAGCACACTCAGACAAGCACACACTTCAATACGGCTTTCTATCTCTCTCTTCCTCACACAATCAAATACTGTATACACGCGCGCACACACACACACACACACACACACACACACACACATCCACGGATGGGGCGTGCTCGGCTTCCAGATGGGTGGGATGGCCTGCCCTGCACTGAACGTTGCCCTCAGCTATTCTCTCTGCACGAGCTCTCTGTGATTAAAACCAACCCACAGAGGAAAGAGACACACACACACACACACACACACACACACACACACACACACACACACACACACACACACACACACACACAGACACTCTCTCTCTCTCTCTCTCTCTCTCTCTCTCGCTCTCTCTCCCCCAACAGCAGATCATCTGCCTTCCTATTACTTAGTCTGTCTAATGGGCACGAATTCATGATAGTTAATTGGACGATACAGTATGTAAATTATTCAGTATAATTAGGAGTGGTAAATAATGGATGTAGGCTGCTAATTATCCTATTTGGCTCTTTGTTAGTGATGAGTAGATGTTTTGTTTGGTGAAAGCACATCACAACCCAAAGATTATCAATTGAAAGATTAATAATATGAATCATTCAAGGCAGAAATCTAGTATTTAAGGACTTATTGTAGCTCTGTGTGAAACATAGTAAGACATGGCCATCCAGTTGAATAGAATAGAAGATAATAGAACAACATATAATATTAATTGACTGGATTGTGCATCTTGAATTTTGCCTGTGGCCTCGCCGTTGGAATCACATGTTGTGTTGAAAACAGTCAGCATTAAAGGGGCTCTCTGTAAGATGGAATTCGCTGGCCCACCATTCCGGGTAAACAATGTGGAAAACATGTCATTGAGCATAATGAAAGTAACCAGGGAGACAGTTTATTAACACGACAAGCCTGGAACATTTAGGTTTAAAGCAAAATTGTTGGTAGATAGCAGCGTAAAAGATTACCTGAGCGCAGTATGAATCTTCCTTGCTGCTCCACAGTCCGAGAGGTGTGTAAACAACAGCAAGTGTTACATATTGTCTGTGCTGCTGTAACCTCAAACCTCTGAGTTTACCTCTAAACTCACTGTTAAAGGGAAGTTGCTGAGCAAAACTGTCTTGATTACACCACGCATTTCACATTGTAAACAAAGTGTTGGGCCAGACAATTGGCAGCAGAGGGCAGCTTTAAAGGCCCCCTCCAGTGAAGGCCCCCCCCCCCATTCTACCGTCCTGCCTTTTGTATGGTATGCGCACAATGGGATATTGAATAAACCCTGTGAAAATGATGATTTGCGTCGTTTCACAAAACGTACATTTTGAAAACCATGCTCCTTTTTTTAGCTGTTTCTATAAGGTGTGTCATTGGCCCCATTCTTGACGCCACAACAAGGCTTCATTTTTACAGACCAATCACCGTTAGTCCTTGTGTGTTTAGCAACAGCGGGATATATGCAGTAAAATTTAATCTGCAACAATAAATCATTCATAGTTCTGAAGTAGCTAGCTAGCAAGCTGATTAGGGGAACAGAAATTGATTTTGAAAGCTGAAGCTAGCCCACTAATTAGCCAAAACGTACCACTGGGATACATGCAGGTCTCGATTTGTTGCAGTGATTCTGGTTAAGAATCTCTGTCTGGCTTTGCAGCATTGTGTCAGCTAGCTAGGGTGATTTCAGGTGGGGTTTGTTTTGGCTCTTGTGAAACGCTGAGGAAGTGACCATACTGTCAGCCAATCAGGGCTGTGGAACATGAGTATTAAAGGTTTATGGAAACACACCCACAGCAGCAGACTGTGTATTGCCAAGAGAAAAAGAGGCTAGGGAAAACTACGATTTTCCTTCAAAACAAATTAGTTTATGAGATGCTCAGGAATGAAACAAAATCAAACCAACTGCAGGGGACATTTAAGGTAATATTAATGTTCCAACACACAGTGTCATAAGTATAACTCCAGCCCGGTGCTCAGGTCCAGATTTAGCCCAGTGTGTCAGTAATGATCCATGTCCCTGTTCTGGGGGTAGTAGACTGATGGTCCCCTGTGGCTGGGCTTTTCCTATTAGAGTTATGGTCTGGGCTAGTCTGGAGGGTCACACACAGTCAGTCTGGGAAAGACTATGACCATAATAGCCTTTTGTCTCGTGTGTGTGTGTGTGTCTGTGTGTGTGTGTAGGTGTGTAGGTGTGTGGGTAGGTGTGGGTGGGTGGGTGGGTGTGTGTGTGTGTGTGTGTGTGTGTGTGTGTGTGGGTATGTGTGGGTGTGTGTGGGTGTGTGTGTGTGTGTGTGTGTGTGTGTGTGTGTGTGTGTGTGTGCCTGAGATTCGCTAGCCCATTTGTTAATAGATAAGACTCATTACCCTGACAGCTACTCAGGATCCAATATGGCTGGAGTGGGTCCCCCTGTCTCCCAGTCGCCATTAAACTCCAATTAATAGCATGGTCCTCTGTGTCACTGGCACAGAGGGCCATAATAAGCAAATTAATGGCCCGTTTTTAAAATCAACACCAGGGAAATGTCTCTATCACCTGCCATACAAGCACCTGACACAAATACAATACAAACCTACCTGTCACAAGGACACAGTGAACATGACAGGGGTTAGGTTCATGTAGGCAAGGCACCAAATTGGTCATTAATCATAATGAAGACATAGGCTGTCATATAGATAATTACGCTCTTTCTCTTTCTTTTTCTCAGACACACACACACACATGCAGGCACGGACGGACACACGCCTGCGAGCACGCACGCTCGCAGACACGCTCGCTCACTCACTCTCACTCTCTCTCTCTCTGTCTCCCTCTCTCTCTCTGTCTCACACACACATGCTGTACACTCACACACACACACACACACACACACACACACACACACACACACACACACACACACACACACACAGAGGCCTAACACTGTAATCTACATTTCTGCACACAAAGCTGGACTTGTTGTGTGCCTTCTCTCTTCCTTGTTGATGTGGGTGACGTGTTTAAAGCATTCTCCCCAGTCTGTTTGACACTGTTTAATGGCATTCCATCCCAGTGTTCAGGCTATGAAATATTCACCATGTTGGCACCTGTGTGTGCCAGCCAGAGTGGGTATCATGAAGCAGGGCTTGGTGAGGCTTAACCTGGCAGACAGAAACCTGAGGTATTGGAGGAGACGGTCTGTACTTGTCATGTCTTGGGAAAGTGACATTATTTACTAAATATTGGCTTTGTAAACGTTGTACGTTTTTTGCATTAGACTGTTGCTTGTAACCAGTCGCATTGGTTTTGTTGTAGTAACTGCCCTACCATTGGTTGGGTTAAATCATAGGCCTGTTGAAAATAAGTATTCATGGACACGCACATGATAATAATGTTCATTTGCAGTTACGTTTTCATTCATCATCAGAGTAACATGGATATGGACATTATTGCCACTCGTGTAACACCGATCATTTTAAATGTTTCCTGTTGAGGCTTGCTTATTACCCTTTAAAAAACAACTAATAATAATAATTCTAGCGGGGCTATTGTGACTGCCAATAGCCCCTGGTCCTAGCATAGATTACTTTTTCTTATGATGACTGATGGATAGAACAAACAAATGTATTTGACTTACTTAAACAAATGTATTTGTTGTAAGTCGCTTTGGATAAAGGCGTCTGCTAAATGCCATAAATGTAAATGTAAATGTACCCTAATCCACATTACAGAGCCGAACTGAGCTGAGCCACGCTGAGCTGTACAGGAGGGGCCTGCTTACTCTACGTATCCACCATAGTTTCTGAAACAGTGCTGGAAAGGACAATGTAAAAGAAGATAATCGAGGCAGCACAGTATGGTTTGGATGGGCTTTGTCAGCCGTATCGTGACCTCATATTGTTCCTTGATGGCTTTCTTTATTAGAGCAGAGTAGGTCTGGCTTAGATGACCCACGTGTGGTTTCTCCTCTCCTCTGTCTCTGCAGGATGTTTGGTTTTAGAGCCCTGTAGCCTGGCATCACAGGGCCATCTGCGACAGAGTCTTAATTAAGTAAGAAAGAAGGGCCACACACACATAGAGATAGAGATACACACACACACACACACACACACACACACACACACACACACACACACACACACACACAAACCTCTCTCTCCCTATCTCTCTCAAAAACACACACACATACACACACACACACACACACACACACAAACCTCTCTCTCTCTATCTCTCTCAAACACACACACACATGCACACACACACACACACACACACACACACACACACACACACACACACACACACACATACACAGTATATACACACACAGAGGTTTACTGGTCGTGGAGAAAGCTGCAGCAGCAGTTACCACCACAGCTGTGTTTCAACAAGACTAGGAGGAGACAGTTTTCCCTGTCGTAAACTGCTTGGCATCTCACACTACAACTCTGAAAGTGTTTCCAGCTGCAGATGAATATTTTCCTGTTTCTGCACTGTGCCAAGTGATTCATACTAACAACCAATCCAGAGTCCTGAGGCTATAAAATAGCAATAGAAGAAGAGTAGAAAGTGTGAAATTAGGCATTAAACTGTACAATAATACAATACCGGTTTCTCAGAATTGTAGGGATACGTCATGGTAACGGTCGATTACGCTACGGATCAGTTGGCATCTCTGGGCGATAGTGTCTGCTCAATGCTCAATATTGTCATGATATTATCAATATATTATCATGTTATCCAACATTGTTCTCTGCCTATGTGTCTGTCCAGGTGGCTTCTCTGGGCGTGACCACCTTCACTCTCTGCGCTCTGTGCATCGACCGTTTCCGCGCCGCCACCAACGTTCAGATGTACTACGAGATGATCGAGAACTGCACCTCCACCACCGCCAAACTCGCCGTCATCTGGATCGGCGCCCTGCTCCTGGCCCTCCCGGAGCTCCTGATCCGGCAGCTGGTGACAGACGAATCCGAGATCCCGGATGAGCCCCCAACGGAGCGGTGCGTGGTCCGCATCTCCACCACCCTCCCGGATACCCTCTATGTGCTGGGCCTGACCTACGAGGGCGCCCGCCTCTGGTGGTGCTTCGGCTGCTACTTCTGCCTCCCCACGCTCTTCACCATCGGCTGCTCCCTGGTCACCGCCCGCAAGATCCGCCGCGCCGAGCAGGCCAGCGTCCGCGGCAACAAGAAGCAGATCCGCCTGGAGAGCCAGATGAACTGCACCGTGGTGGCGCTGGCCATCGTCTACGGCGCCTGCGTGGTCCCGGAGAACATCTGTAACATCGTGTCCGTGTACATGGCGGCGGGCGTGCCGGAACACACCATGGCCGTCCTTCACCTCCTGTCCCAGCTCCTGCTGTTCTGCCGGGCCGCGGTGACGCCGGCCTTGCTGCTGTTGCTGTGCCGACCGCTCGGCAGGGCCTTCCTTGACTCCTGCTGCTGCTGCTGCTGCTGCTGCAACCACACGCACTCCTCCGCCACGGCCAGCGATGACAACGAACACGAGTGCACCACGGAGCTGGAGCTGTCGCCCTTCAGCACCATACGCAGGGAGCTGAGCAACTACACTCCGGCCGGGTCCAACTGCTAGGACTATACTACTACACAACTACACACCTGCAGGCTCGCACTGCAGAGGGGACTACACAATTACACACATGCAGGCTTGCACTGCAGAGGGGACTACACAATTACACACATGCCAGATGCTCATACTACACAACTGCACACCGGCCGGGTTCAACTTCTGGGACTATACAACTACACAACTACACAACTACACACCTGCAGACTGGCACTGCTGAGGGACTACACCACGACAGACCTGCCAGGGTCCCTCAGCTAGGACTACACAATTACACAACAGCCAAGTGGCACTTCTGAGGGGACGATACATTTAGCTACACACTTGCCGGCCGGGGTCCCTCCAACTACACAACTGCCAGAATCACACCGCTGAGGGGACTACATAACAACAACACAACACTACACAACTCAACCAATCACACGGACCGAAAATATATCACTGTCTGCTGAAGAGACTGGGCTCACAAAGGAGAAGACAAGACTGGACTTGACTGGGCTGGAACTGTGGCTGGGGCTGGGGTTAGGACTGGGGCTGGGACAAGGACTGGGACTTGGACTGGTGACTGGACTGGACTGGACTGGCGACTGGACTGGCGACTGGACCGGACTCACTCAAAGTCTGCACATACTCACGCCTTAGACTTTGGACTGTACATACTGTATGCTACACTCTCTGTCTCCCTTATGAAGGAAGGATATATACGTACCTCATAAGCTATGTTCTCTTTTGTGCTAATTAATATACTGTAATAGTTATTGCAGTTGATTTTACAGTTGACTCTGCACTGCCAAACACCTTCTTTTCTCTGTCTGTTTGTTGTGCCCTTATATTAGTGTCACTCAGAGGGTATCTGTCTCTGCTTCTTACTCAGAGTAACTTATTATAAATGGCTGAGTGTGTAGTGACGTGGTTCAAACTCTTGACGAAGTGATTCTTGTAAACCATTTGAAAACGTTGATTGAACTTTGTGCATATCTTCTTCTTCACTCTGAACCAATGTGTCTGTATTTGATACCAGAAGATGTATTGTAAGCACACACTATTGTCAGTCTAGTACTGTAACTGGTTTCTAAGTAGCTTTTTATATAGCCAAAAACCGTCCTTTTGATTAAAAGAAAAAGAGAAAAAAAAGAACTTTATCTTGAGAACTGTACATTAAATTTCTAAGTGTATGACTGGTTTTGTAATTCTGTTGCTGAACATACATTTTTATTCTTCTGGTGCGATTAGAATTCAGGTTATGCTTTCGCGCACACACACACACACCCAGGTATAAACATTCTACAGTTCTTAGGTGCCAAAGGTGGCCCCATATTTGTAATCTTTAGATAAGAGACGGTCTTTAAAAACATTCATCAATAGGCCCTATCCCTGCACATGATTCTCTCATACAGTATGTCCTTTCTCTGCAGTGTTATACAATGATGACGATACCAAAGCGTCTGGTTTTCCTTCATGAGTCTGTGTTCATTTGCGATAAGGGAAAGATGAATGTTTATCCCCATAACAGAATTAGCTGTCAGTGGTACGCTGAACAGACGCCAGACGTTTCCGGTAAAGTCTTATTTGGTCCACAGAGGCCTCAACTCCCACTGCTGTGAAGAGGTGGTCTTTCATTTCTCATATGCACACATCCGCTCTATTTGATGTGTTGGAGGAGAGAGATTTGCTATTTCTGTCTGTGCAGTGAACAGGCATCTCAGTAGAACTAGGCAGAACAGACCCCATAAACGTCTGTGTTAAAGGGATGTACCACTTTTTTTTCCTGGTTGCGACTTGGCTGTAGTTCATTAGCCCAGACAGTTTTTACTGACATATTTTCTTTCCTTAGGTACTGAGTAGTGAAGTAAAGGACGTTCTAGCAAAGGGAGTTTAATGTTCTGAAAAAAAACGTTTTTAAAATGGGTGGTTTTGGTGGTCAGTGACCTTTAGCGCCTCCCAGAGGCTGGGAGAGGTGATGGGCTGCATGGGAGTGGTCAGTGATGATGGTGCACATGATATACATAGAGCTCACTG
This sequence comes from Argentina silus, assembly GCF_951799395.1. Taxonomy (NCBI): domain Eukaryota; kingdom Metazoa; phylum Chordata; class Actinopteri; order Argentiniformes; family Argentinidae; genus Argentina; species Argentina silus. The sequence goes on along the minus strand of NC_139674.1, from coordinate 4,794,530 downwards.
AGGGAAGGTCACAGCCGTGGTCATTGAGTCTTTGGACACAAACTTCTCTAGTCTCTTTCTTGAATCGATGAAGTGTTCTGGTGTTCTGTTAGATGGCTTTTAAGAACTGGACCTAGTAGCAGTTGTTTGACCCTGTACTTTCTCAGCTGTCTGAGAAAGTACAGTCTCTGCTTGGCCTTCTTGATGGTGTGGTTGGTGGTCTCAGCAAGGGATTCTGTCATAGTATGAGTTGGATCAGAGTGTCTGCTAGGTGTTATTGCCCAACATATTCATACATAATTCAGTATCTAAGTAAGCAACATACATTCACAGAACACTATACTAATACTAGGTAGGGCCTCCATTTGCTCTCAAAACAGCTTTATGGCATTGATTCCACATGATGTTGGAAACATTGCTTTGAGATTCTGGTTCATGATGACATGATTGCATCACGCAATTCCTGTGGATTTTTCAGATGCACTTTCAAGCTGTGAATCTCCTGTTTTACCACATCCCAAAGGTGTTCTATTGGATTCAGATCCGGTGACTGGGAAGGCCACTGAAGAACAATGAACTCATTGTCATGTTCATGAAACCAGTTTGAGATGACTTTTGCTTTGTGACATGGTGCATTATCATGCTGGAAGTAGCCATTAGAAGATGGGTAAATTGTGGCCATGAAAGGATGCACATGGTCAGCAACAATACTCTAATAGGCTGTGGCATTCAAGCGATGATTGATTGGTATTAACAGGCCCAAAGTGTGCCAAGAAAACATTCCCCACACCATTACACCATGAGAAGGTGTACAGGTGTTCCTAATAAAGTGTTATGTAAGTGTATATGTAACTATAAACTGTCTGGTCTAATCAACGACAGCCAAGGTCAGGGCCAAACCAGGACATTTTTTGGAACATCAAGAAGTGGAACATCACTTTAATGCCAATCAACAGACAGTTGTTAGCAGACCAGAGTTATGCTATTTCTCATCTACGGTCTACGGTGTATGTATTAACATATTAGATTCTCATCAGGAGCAGTAACTGTGAATTAATAAATTCCATCTACGTCGATCACCTTTCAATCTCTAAATCAAAAAGCCCAATTAAAACAGCCTGATTGAAGAGACAGAATTATTTTCCTTGAAGCACACCATGAATCGGGCTTTTGTCTGTGCGTTTTTGTCATCTCTTCCCCTCTGAGATCAAACTGTATTGTGTGCTGTCGTCATGTCCCAGATAAGCTGACAAATGTTGCACCATTTATCCCGGTAATTTTTCTAAAACAGTGGGACACCAGTCATCACAACCGTTCAATCACACTCAATCAGAAACACCGGCTTCTTCTCTCTCTGTCACTGTGTGTCTTGTCTCCCTTAGGCACTAGGACTTAGAAAAGTCTTATTCAATTTCCTGCAATTTCCTGCGTCTAATATGTATACCCATTGAACAACATGTCCTATACTATAAGCAGTGCATGGTTAGTTCTAGTAAACAATATATTAATATTTCTGGCTGGGTGATATCACGGTGAGGTCATTAGACATCAGAGAATCACCGAGTGTGCCTTCTTGTCAGATGCTACTCATCATGATAATGTATTCAGAGACCAGTTAGAATGAGCACACAGCTCGTTAGCTAGGCGAAAGTAGCGCTATACACTCGATTTTGTCTTCCCATCACTGTCAACGCGGGCACTACTGTGTAACATCCCCGGTTCTCTGAGTTTATTCTATTTGCCAGAAATATGACTTCTGAGTCCTGCCCTTTGTCAACATTCATTACTGTCTTGTCTTGGTTCAGATATTGGACAGAAGAGTTTTACCTCATATTGAGGTTATGTATTTTAAGCGTGGTTTTCATTTTGAAGGTCATGTGTTTACGCTTGTTGGAGAATAATCACAAAAATATTGAGATATTCTTTGAGGAATATTCCCGTCTCTCTCTCTCTCTCTCTCTCTCTCTCTCTCTCCCCCTCCCTCCCCCCCCCCCTCTCTCTCTCTTTCTCTCTCTCTCTTTTTTTCCTCTCTCTCCTTTCTATCCCTCAGTGAGCAGCATGCTCGCTGATTCATTTTAATGGGCGCATTTTGATCTGACCAGGAAAAAAAATAACATTCAAATGTGTCCGGTTCCACAGCAGGATCAATGCATAATTCAGCAGTGCAAATGAACCAGCAGGCACTTGTATGGAACAGACAGGATAAATATTTCACGTCAAAAGAGTTGTGGTTGTAACAGGGTTTAGTTTGAGACGGAGTGCTGGGTTGTTGGCAGGGAATCACTTTATGTTTATGTCAGTCACGATCCGATTCACTGGCTCGAAACTTAATTTTCAACCGTTTCAAATCTCCGAGAGTATCTGTCAGCTACATTTGAGTTAACACGGGTGAGGGAGAGGGCATGCTGGGCTGCTCTGTGCATAGATGCTCTTCATCCATTTAAATCCTCGTCTGCAATTGGGAGTGTCAGTGCCTCCCTGTTCTCTCTCCTCTCAATCTCTGAGATTTGCTTGGCTTTGGTATTGTGTTCCTTTTTTGCTCTGATGTTGGTGCAATGCTCTCAATACGGTATACCAAGTGTATTAAGGTGCAGAAATTCTTCAAATCTCAATGCGCTTAAAATAAATGGTCTAACATAGACATTCCCCCAGCCCTTAAAAAGGAGTCATTGAAATGGAAAGGTAACAAACAGCACAGTTGATGTGTTTGTATTCTGTATGGGAACCCTATAACTACTTTTTTATTACTATTTTTTTTCTATGTGCATTTGGGTGGAAGGCTGTGTCTCCCAGTGTTAGAGTCACAGAGGCAAAACAAAACAAAAGAACTCGAATTTCGTAAATGCAAGGCAAATTAAAGACTGAGCATCCCAGATACCTGATCCTGCCGGCTGACTGAACAAGCGCCCACCTTGGGGAAGATAAGTGTTTTTTATTATTGTCTCCCTGGCTTTTGTTTGCCTTGTCAGTCATTTCTAGGTCACTGCCAGAGCTGAATGCTTGGGTGCATTTAGGATGTACTCACTGCAGAATTTCTCTCTCTATCTCTTTCTCTCTCTCTCTCTCTCTCTCTTTCTCTCTCTCTCTCTGCAGACCCCACTGAGCCTAACCCATTGCCTTGGAACTGTGGAGTGCCTTTCTATTCTTCACCTGCTGTTATCCATCCCTCCCTTCCTCCCTCTCAAGGCCTTTTTGCGGCTTTGTAAAAGCACTGCTGATGGGTGCTTGAGTTCCCTTCAAAGGATTTTTCTTCAGGGCTGAGATTGAACCATGCATGGACATCTCCAGGTCAGCAGCAGCCTGTAGTGATTATAGTTTGGCTTGGCTAGCTTTGTTAGCATTGCTGCCATTGACCTCTCCTAGCATTCTGGCTGACTTCAGCACACCACAGAGCTAGCAACACCTCTCTCTCCCCCTGCTGTGGACAATGATTACAGGAAGTCTTTGGAGGCAGATAGTGATACTGCGGCCCAACATACATTGAAAAGGGAGACTGGAGACTTCTCTTGCAAACCTCACATGCACATACAGTACACGCGCGCGCGCACACACACAAACACGCACACACACACACACAAACACACACACAAACACAAACACACACACACACACACACACACAAATTGCAACCTATTGCGCTGGAATGATCGAGGAGAGGTTATTTTTCAAGGCTTTTCCTTGAACTGTCTGATTATTATCCCATGTTTTTTTTATGAGAGTTATTCTCTATGTTTTTTTCGGCGATAAGTGGGTTTAAGCATGTTTGATTGCTCAACTGAAGCTGTAAATATTTTTTGCTGGTATTGCAGAACTCCTCTCCCAAGACTTACAGTTACATTGTCTTTTTAAAACTGAAAACCATCACTCATTTCATAATTTTAATCATTTTTTCCATTCCAAACGCTCTCTGGGTTGTTACTGACGACGGTAGAGACTGACTGCATCTGCTTACTGTCTAATACTGCCAGGGAACATACCAATGATGAATAGCAAGGTGTTTCCGCACTCTTAGAAGTGTATTCCCCATGAAAATGATCTGTGCAATATTGCACCCTGATACATAGTGTTGTTTTCCCCTCTCTATCCCGCTACCTTGATTAACTGGAGTTCCCACTGACAGTCAGATGTGTGAAAGAGAGCAACCCAGCGCTGCACCTCCCTGTGTGCTGACGCACACACACACACACACACACACACACACACACACACACACACACACACAGCAATGGGCTCCCCATGCTCAAGTGAGAGAAGGATTCTATGCAATTAGAGCTGGGATGACTGCGATGACGTGTGTGTGTGTGTGCGTGTGCGTGTGTGTGTGTGTGTGTGCGCTTGTGCACGTGAGTGAGGGGATGAAACACCTGCTGCTGCCTTGTTAATGAAGCTTCTCTAACGAGCAGAACTCATTTCCACGGTGACCCAGCGGGGGCAGGGAGGGCGGACGGGTGGTTGAGTCTGTCTGTCTGTCTGTCTGTCTGTCTGTCTGTCTGTCTGTCTGTCTGTGTCTTGGACTGCGTCTTGGACCATAATTTGAATTACTCCTTTGAAGCTGTTAATTAGCAAGTGTGATTGAGACGTCTGTCGATTCAGTGTCTAATTGAAAACCCAATATGTCTCTATTAGTATGCAGGGGCCGCAGTGCAGCAAATGTTATTTCATGAAGAGGTGAATTTTGTATCTGAAGTGATTTTTTTGGCACTTGATTCCCAAAAACCGCCTCCTTCCTTCTGCACAAAATGCCTTTATTGCACCAAGCAATCTGCTGCAATCTTTCATAGCAATTACTCACCGGCTTCCACGTCGATCGGAAAACACTGTCACTACGGCAACTCTGTGCTGTTGCCTTGGCGATCTCCATGGCGATTGTTAAGTCACAAAGCCAGAGTTTTGGAGGCAGTATGGACCCCCCCAGCCCCCTCAGCACTGTGGCGAGGTATATTATTAGCTGCCTGGCGCATTGCCTGTCCCCCTGTTGGGCCAGGCCCCGCCAAGCCCAGCTGCATAACTCACTTATTTCCACCATTCAATACAGCAGCAGAGAGCAGCGACAGAGTGAGCACACTCTCAGATAAGCTAACATTGATTTGATTTTCATGCGGACTGAGAGGCTGAATGCATTGTCCTCTCGCTGGGGGTGATTCTAAGCCTGAGCAGAGAGAGAGAGAGGGAGAGAGAGAGAGAGGGAGAGAGAAGGAGTGATGAAGAGACAAGAGGAGAGAGAGAGATTCAGTGACAGAGAGAGACAGAGAGAGAGGAGGAAGACAGAGAGACGACAGAAGAGAGAAAGAGAGAGGGACAGAGGAGTGATATCCCTCTGTTCCAGTGGTTTGTTAGTGATTGTTCCCCCCGACTGCGGCACTGCCTACCCCTGGAGCAGACTGCTGATGGAAACCTTCGCACGCTGGGTCTGTGTCTGGGAGGCGTGGAGAGACTGCCATTTCCCCCCCTAGCATGTCACGGCTCCCCCGCAGAGAGGGACCGGGGATGGGTTCGGTGACAATGACAACTGTTTGAGAACAGTGTTCTTAAGTCATGGTGCTAGGGATGCATACACAAGGCTGTGCACATTTTTGTTCAAGCCCAGCACTAGCACTACGATTCGACGACTAATCGACTCACCATTAAGACCTGTGGTCGTTGTTAGTATCTGTGTCGGAGATGCGGTGGAGCAAATATGTGGGCACCCACCGGTGATCTCCTGGACCAGGTTTGAATAACACTGCTTAGGGGAGAGCAGAGCTGGTCTCAGCAACAATAGCAACGCCCTAATGCTCAGCCCTGCATTATGGAACAGAAAGAGTCTTTCCAATCTTTTCTGTCTGTGTTTTTCAGGGCGAATCTAAGCTCTGGTCACACATAGTGCACGATGCAGGGAGTAGGCTGTCGTTGATGCCACAGCCTCTGTGTTCATGAGGAGGGATGCAGTGTGAGAAGGTTCTGGAAACTGGAGAGTAGCTTTGCCCTTCAGTAGGAGAACAGCAGGGCACCTTGGCAAAATGTCACTTCACCTTGCCAATGTGACACTGACTCTATCTCTCTGACACACACACACACACACACACACACACACACACACACACACACACACACACAGACACACACTCATGCACGCACGTATGCATGCACACACACACACACACACAAACACACACATTCTCTCTCTCTCTCTCTCCCTCTCTCTCCTCCCACACACAGAAAGTCTCTCCAAAGGAGCTGACAGGTTAAGGGGACCTCTGCCAAGATGTCCAGGAAAAAACCACAGAACCACAGTCACATAACTGTCCTATATGCAGTGTAATGCGTCATAGGACACTGCTAATATGACACATCCATTTGGATAAGTGATCTGTAATCCACTAAACCCTGTGTGCACTTTATACAGTACCACTTTATTCAGGGTCGTTTCTTGACACCTGGGCCAGTTTTAGAATGTCATCTATCAATAGTCCATTTTAGAAAGTGAAGTGTGTCCCATTTTCCAGACTTCATTTCTCATTACCAAATCCTGTGATACTTGATACTGAGCCGTCAACCGATCATCCTGGGCTTTGATGACAGCTTACTGCACCTGGGTGCAGGTCGGTAATGAGTTCCCTACTTTCGCAGGCTTAAAACGGGCAATTCAAAGGTTTGAGCAGACAAATATTCTTAACTTGTAAAGTACCCTCTCACTCCTCCACTCATTGTTTAGGCACCACTTTGGGTTTCTTGTCTAGAAATGTCTTCGAATATCTTTGACCACCTTAATTGCAAGGTGAAAAATAAGGCGACAAAATGTCACATTTCCAAATCAGATTAATCGGTAGATTTATCTATTTATTGGATAAAATGTATCAAAAATGTTTTGTATCAACTAACAGTCATACTAAATGTATATAAATACTGTGCTTGATACATTATATACAAATATTGGCTGAATGTGCCCTCTTTGCTCTATTGGTAGCAGGGGAGATGACAGTCTGATATTGTATGTCCTTTAAGGTACTGGACGACAGGAAAGCCTAATAGTAAAAATGTCATAGAAAATGAGGACTGTGTTGAGCTTGCGTCCGACCATATCTCCTACTAAAGCAACTGGAATGATCTGATGTAGCACTGGTTCTATGAGAAATTTCGCTGACCAGTAGCTCATGACATTGCTACATGCACACACGCACGCACACACACACCCAGCTGTTTGTGGCTTTGCTACCTCCATACATTGGAAAGGGGAAAAAAAAGTGTGCCCAGTCACAGCTCCAGGCAGGCACAGATAACAGCCGACTGGTTATTAAAATGTTGTGATAAACTGCAGCAAGTCTGTTCAGAAATACAACAGAACAAAAATGATGTAGTTGAAGATATCTTTGTTGTTTGAACTAGCACAGTGTTGTATTTTGCACGCTACGAATCAGACATTCCAATCTGACTTTCTAAGGGGGGCCTAAATTGATATTTAAATTCTCATGGGGGGGCCCTAATTTCTTTATGGGGGTGCTTGGCCATCCGGCCTGTTATTTGAACCGTGGGTGTATCCATCCTCATCTATTTCAGGCCATATTGATTTCACCCATCGAGTCCAATCAGATCTGTCAGAGAACATGAATGAGGGCGGAAGGATGCATTTGGAGACAACATTTGAAGAGACGTACAAGCCTGCCTGTCTGTATGCATCCTCCTTTCCTCCTAGGCTCAGGGCTCACTCACTGTCAGCGACTGTTACAGAGACAGACAGAAATGTCTGCAGCAGCATCCTATCTCCCCGACAGAAAATGTCAGCCAATATTTCACATTCTCCCATAATGTCAGTGCTTTGGCCCAGGCCGCTCCCAGACCTGTGCTTCTCTTCTATCTGTCTGGCACTTCCCAGACTAGGGTCAGAGAGAGAACGCATGAGTGCATCTTCAGACGGTGTCTGAGTGGGTTATATGGCTCTTGTTCAGAGGGGGCTGGTGTCTTTATTTCATCTGTTATCAAACGGGTAGGCTGTTATCTTTGTTTCATATGCAACCTTGTGATTTCCAAAAACATGACACTTTGAACCCTTAAAAAGGGTTCCAAAAGGGTTCTTTGGCTGTCCCTGTGAGAGACCCCTTGGGTTCCATATTTGTACTATAGAACCTTCTGTGCAAAGGGTTACATGGAACCCAAAAAGGTTCTAAAACCCCACAAGGTTCTTTCAAGGATTCTCCCACAAGCAAAAGACTTAAATTACTAGGTAGAGGCAAAACAATTAAAGGTGAAGAATGAGTTGACGTCTTTTTGGCATTTTATTCTACAAGGTTTGGTGTGCCGCCTGTTATGATTACAGGTTCACGTTAGGATTGTCTCACATCACAGATTGTCCTGCGTCTCCTCAGTCTGCTTTGAGCTGCATGTCTTTCCTCACATTCTGACAGCAGCTTCCTTCCACTGAAATAACTAACATTTGTTTTAAATTTAGCAACACAGCAGAGATGCATGACCCTGTCTGTCTGCCTGCAGACAGGAGCCATAGCTGCATGGGAGGGGTGTGCTGTCTGTCTCACCTCTGATCTGTTTTTAAAAAGCGCCTTCTGGTTTGATGTCTCTCTTCAGTGCTCATCTGATGGCTCATCTGTCTCACCTCCTGGTGGGGTACTGTTATCTAAACAAGGCCACCTTCTCCTGCTTCCAACTTGTACCTTGGCTCTCTCTTTGTGAGGATTATTATTCCAATCTGCAGGTATTTCACCTGATAAGTGGGACTTATTTCCTCCATGGCTGTTTTGGGGGAAAAACATCCCAGCTGCTGCCAGTGAAGCAGACACCAGCTAGTAAAACGGTTATCCATATTTAATGAGGATTCGGCACAGACAGTTTGACCTAGTATTCCTGTGTGCTGCAGTGGATGTGGAGATTCTGATTCAGAATAGAACATGGCCTCTAAAGCCTCCCTAAATTGAGTCATTTCTCCTCCTGCTTCATGCATACATACATGCACACACAGACACACCCACACACACACACACACACACACATACACACACACACACACACACACACACACACAAACACACGCACAAACACACACACACACTCTCTCATGCATGTACACTTACACACCCGCTCTCTCATGCATGTACACACACACAAACACACACACACACCCTCCCTCACTCTCTCTCTCTCTCCCTCTCTCTCTCTCTCTCATACTATAACACAACATGTATTAGTCACACACAGGCAGACATCCACGCAGAGCTTGCCCTCTTCATGCCCCTTCCATGGGGGCTTTACCATTCAAACCCCCGGAGCAACATTGGCTAGCCTGTGTCTCACAGCTGTAGAGCAGTTGGCTTACAGTCCACGTCTGCTGCCTAGAGTACGTGTCCACTGAGAGTGGGCAAGGACGAAGATTGGAGGTCAGTCTCCTAATCTCCCCTCACCTTAAACTAATCCACCAGAATTAGCAGCACACACATCCCTCATATGTCCCTCTGCCTCTCAGATCCACAAGCCCTTTGAAAAAAAAACAATGGATTAGAATTCCGCGCGAGTGCAAGGTCATCCGATGTTTATTCTGCCTCATATGCACAAAAAAGCATATTTATTTACACAACCTCGCAGACTAGCGAGCTTGGCTGAGCCAAAGCCAGCACACCGCATCCCTATAGGCAGTGGGGAGATGTGACTCACTGTTGTCAGGGGGTCTGGGGCAAAGCGAAGAGAGAGATAGAGTGAGAGGGTTAGAGAGAGAGAGAGAGAGAGAGAGAGAGAGAGAGAGAGAGAGAGAGAGAGAAGGGACGTTAACTGAACCATACAGAGCAGTTCATCCGAGGCTACATGTACTGTGCTAATGCTGAATATAGTCCAGCCTAGCATAGCCTCTAGCCAAGTAGAGGGTCAAGAGTCATTTCTTAGTCATGTTCACAAGACACATGAAAAGTATCTTCCTGATGCAAAAACACATAAAACAACAGCATAAAAAACTGTTTCTGGAGCGGTTCATCCAGGGTTTCAAGGCAACCAATTCTTCCTGCCTGGCAGGAGGTAAGTTCTGTGTAGCCGTTGGTGGTTCGTTGATGCCACAGTCACTAGCAGTAGCATCTCAAACAGACCATCTGTGACAGCGGCATCAGCTGAGTGCTTAGTAGAGCACACTCCACTTATGAGAATCACAGATGGGAAAATCAGCTGCTTATATTGGTCAAAGACTGCTACGGTAGAAACAAAGCTATAGTTTAGCTGAGGACAGATACAACAGCCAAGGGAAGATGAGAGGAGAACGTTAGCTACGTGATCCAAATAGCTAGAAAGCTAGTTATAACAAACCAACTGTCTAACAGGATTGGTTCGACAGCTCCGCCTCGTCTTAAGACTTTAAGATTTGACGTGTGGAATCTTGGAGACGACAAGAGCCGGCGTTCTAAAAGTGGGTCATTAAAAAAAGCGTTGCGTCGACTACGGCTGTGGCATCTGTACCAGGCTTTATAGGCTTTATTATTAAAGCTTTATTAGTATTTATAGGCTTTATTGTTATTATTATTTGCATTCAAGAATCAATCAGTAGCCAGAATGAATGTAATCAGAATTGAAATGATCAAAGAGAGAAAGTGATTCTTGTGAGAGGGGCACTGTACAGTGTAAGTGAATCACGTGTTGTGGGTTGTCAGGCGTTTGATGTGAACATGGATGAGCGCGTGAGAGTGGCAGGCCCGCCCTGCAACCGGTCAAAGAGAGGGGAAATAGTTGTGATGAGAGACGGTGGTACTGGAGCCTCTGTACAGACCACCGGCCTCTGACAAATCCTTCATTGTGTGTGTCTGTGTGAGTGTTTGTAATGTAGGGACAAACTTAGGGCAGGGTGGGGCAGAGTATGTCACTATGGAGTGGGTGGTGCGTACTATAGGCCCATAGGATCCTAGCATGAGCTATGCCATGGGTCGAGTGGGGCTAAGAAAGGGGAGTCGGTGTAGATTGCACACTTAGATATCTCAGGCCATATCTGATTCACATTTGGATTAGTAAATAAGCCTTGTTGCACAAACCAGAATGTGTCATAGCCTGTTTCTGTGGCTTGAGGCAGATTGATTTACACGTACACATCCTGGAGAAGATACTTATCCCCCGTCTGTCGATTGTTTCTCTGTCGATTGTTTGCGATATGATACGGCCCAGGATTGAACCCCCATCCTTCCGATCTCAGGGCAGAAGCACAAGGCCACTGTGTTGGTACACATTTGGATTAGGCGTAACTGTTTCACATGATTCAGATTTTTTCCACAGAAACTGATTAAGCAGCATGTTTGATGCTTTTAAAGATATTTAAAAGGCTGGTGTCACAGACATAGACTAAACAGACACAGTTGGTGGTTAGTTTAAAATGTCACTGGGGGTCATCAACATTGAGTTGCCCTCCACTGTAGCTCAACTTGGACGGCCAAGACAAAGGCGGTGGTTTGCGTCATAGTGAGAGTCACATGGAAAGGTTTGAACAATGGCCGCTGTGTGAGTGTGTTCCCTCCGTGGTGGCGAGTGGGAGAGGTCCAAATGAATCACCCGTTCCTGAGAGCACAGAGAGATGGGGGCACACACACACACACACATACACACACACACACACACAGGAAGGAAGTGAGTGAAGTTGGCACAGGCTGTTTCAGTGTGGGGCAACCAAAGCATCGCTTAGCCCTGACAGCCATTGTCCACCGTGGGTGTGTGAATGAATGAAGTGACTGAAGTGAATGAATGAAGGGGTTTAAAGTGGGGGGAATAATTTCAACCACATCAGAATGGGAAACAGCATAACGTAGGAATTTGATGAAATTCCTGTGTCAAATAATCACTTAATTCTGTAGACAGTTCCAACACCTACTGTATACATTCTCAATTCAAACCCTGTAATGGTGAATATATTTTTTTGGATGTAATGTCAATGTTTTCCTTTCTCTAGCACCGTGACTGCTTCCATTCTTATAGAAAGCCTTCCCGCGCTGATTGTGATGTATAGTTGTTTCACATACTTAAGGCAAATGTACTTATTGTGAATCGCTCTTGATTAGAGCATCTGCTAAATGACTGAAATTATAAACGGAAATGTAATGTGCTCCAGAAGTACATTCCTTTTAAGATATTTGACATGTTCTTGGCTGCGTTTCCCCGTACACCACAGTCCTTTTACCTCCTAACTCTTCCTAACGGAGATTACCCCAGCTTACTTAATGCTGCTGCTAATTTAGAAAAAATGCACTCATTAGAATCATGGAACTCTGCTGGCATATGTTCCTCCATATGTTCCAGGTAGTCCTGAAGGTTGAACAAAGGGCACTGCATCACAGTTAGACTCCGGCAACACATAGTCATTATGAATCTCATAACTAGCCACTGGGCCTGGTAAAGAAGCATGTGATGCCTGGTAAAGAAGCATGTGATGCCTGGTAAAGAAGTAAAGTGATTCACACAACAGCGGCAACCGTTCATGAAAATGATACAGTGGGAATTAAAAGACTGTCTGTGAGAATTAGCTGATTAGATAGTAAAGGCTCTTTGATATACAGTAGAGGGCTCTCTGCAGCTCTGATATACGAACACGGTGAAGGGGATAATGGAATTTAATGTTCCAGACGGGCTCTGTTAGAATCCGCATTGCATGCCATTTTACAGCTGAGTGGCTTGTGAATATCATGAAGTTTTAAAAGGTCAGATCCCCAGTTGGCAGTCTGGCCTCTCTGGGGCTGAGTGGGGTGAGGTTGTCCCCTAGACTTTGATATAAGGTCAGTTTTGTTCTGGAGGAGAACACAAAAGGGTTCTTTGGCTGTCTTTGGGGTTCTTTGGCTTCTGGAAAAGAGGAGCAGATATGCACAGAACCACTAGTTTCAGAGCTGACAGGTGGGTTTTGGAACCGATAGTCCTGGAGAGCTACATTGAAGATGATTTGTACATTAGTCGAATCAGAAGTGATAATGCTAGGCTGAATCATTGTAGCAAAGGTGAATTGGAATCACGCTTTTGTGATGGGTAGCCCTGCCTGCACCTTCTAAGCCCAAATGTAGCCCTCGTATTACAAGGCTTCCCTCTGGGTTTGACGGTTTAAGTCTGGTTCAAACCCTGCCGGTACACAAGACCTTTCTGGCAGTGTGATATAGGTCTATCCAGTCTGAGTATTAAAATGTGTCTTAAAGGAATAGTGCACTATTTTACACCTTATAATCAGATGTTTCCTTCCCCTGAGCGTAGTCTATGGGCCAGGAGAAACAGTTTTCCGTGCTTCAGATTTGTTTAAATAGCCACTACTTCACTAGCCACTAACTTCAGCTAACTTTACTCACTGCTAACAAAATAAACAAACATTGTTTTTTTTGTTAGCGGTCGCTAAACTTAGCTGAAATTAGTGGCTGTTTAACACTACAAGCAGCAGACCCTCAGCTCTAACCCATGTTGCCAGCGAATGTACAGTATTTTACCATCAGTTTTCTTTTTACGTTAGTGTGTGCCAGAGAGAGTGTTGCTCAGAGTGTGAATCTGCCTGCACGACTTAAAAGCACTTTAAAGGCTGCACCGTTCTGCTCCAGGGCCTCAGAAAGCATCTTTAGAGAGGGGTCACCAGTGTCATGGTTAAAATAAATTGCAAAACCAATCGTGGTATTATTGTTTGATAAAGAATACAGAAGACTGAAAAGACTTCTGTTGCAAACGTCAGATCTGTCTTTCTGAAGTCTGCAGACGTCAGATCTTGGCTTTATGAAAGAAACTGTCAGTCTCGCCAAACTCCAGGAAACGGAAGATTCTTAGATAAAGGAATGTTCCAGAATAGACAGTAAACAAACATCCACACACAAACAGCTCTTTCTGGGAGATAGGGGATGAGCTGAAAAGAGTGTCACCGTTCTTATACTATGAGCACCAGTCCCTCCACACTAACTTCACTTCATGCCGCCAGAGAAAGTATTTTACAGCTTTTATTTTGCATTAGTGTAACAGTGTAATCCTTCAATTACTGTAGATTAACTCGTGGCTGCAGCCCAAATAAAGATTTCCATGTTAGCCTAGCGCAAAACAAATTCTGAAATATTAGACGTAAGCATTTTGCTAATTACGAGCAACTGCAATGATTACGAGATTAGAAAAAATACCTATAAGTTTGGTATTCCCGGACATACCAGCAACAAGTTACACACGGAGCTGGGCAAGAACACGCCTGAGGCTCATACCTGACTATAAACCAGTTGCCCTGATTGGCTCCTGCCTACCTGGTCCTGACCTCCTACCCTTTAACACTTGTAATGGAATAGAATAGTACTGTAAAAAAATTCATTAAAAAAAAAGTCATTTGTTGATTTGATTGCACACAATATTGTGCTATTGTCCTTGAAATAGGCTAGACGCCTTTCCACACACACAGGAGCAGATGGGCTATGTCATGCTATATCACGCTTTGGCAGCAGCAATGGCTGTAAAATAATAATAAAATGCTTCCAGATATTTTTCTAAGTGTGATTTTGATATTCTAACAGTGCTAACATGTAAAAAACAATCATTGAGGAAAACACGTAACGTGTTAAACAACTCTGAACCATGAATTACAGTTTCTCCTGAACATGAACAGTTTCTCCTGAACATGAACAGTTTCTCCTGAACATGAACAGTTTCTCCTGGCCCATGGACTACTTTCAGGGTAAGGAACCATCTGACTATAACTATCTCTCTTATAACTATAACTAAAACTACAACTATAACTATAACTATCCCTTTAATGTAAAAGAGTTTGTTGAAATAACCTTTTCATTGCTGCCATTCATCTGCAGCGTTGTGTTCACCGTCAGGCCTCCTCTAAGGTTAGGGATGTGTGTGTGTGAGTGAGTGGTGGAGGTTAGTTCCGAATTATCTCTATCTATCTCAGTAATCACATTGAAATGTCTTCAATCTCGCTGCATTTATGAAGAGCGGTCGCATTCATATTGCTGTCATCGCCATAGTAACCGAAAGGTCTTTCTTGAATATATTTCCATGGATGCTTTCAGAGAAGCATGAGAGTCTTATCTACTGTCATCAGATCTGCTTAAAGACATCTAACTGAGCACAGGAGTGTGTGTGTGTGTGTGTGTGTGTGTGTGTGCGTGTGTCTCTGTGTGTATCTGTCTCAATTATTTTCTGTCTTTCATTGGGCTGAGCTTAGGTGAGACAGAATCCTCACCAGGGGAGCTGCTACTGCTATGTGAAGCAGAGAGGATGTCTGCTACGCTGGTAGCGACATTTTAGCGACAAGACTCAAATTACTGTGGCAAGACTGGAGAAGTGAACCCACACACAGGCTGGAGAGACTGATTATGATAGAAATAAAGAAAAGCTAGCCTACAAAGGCCCCAGCTAAAGGAGGCCAAGGCCATAGCCTCCCACTGTGTGTGAGTCATCAGAGCCCTGCTCTATCTGTTCCCAGGAGAGCACTGCACGCTGCAACAGACACACACACACACACACACACACACACGCACACACACACACACACACACACATACGCCACAGGGAGTTCACCATGGCAACCGTGAGAGCAGGGCAGCAGGACCTTGTCTCAGCCTGACACAGGTGTGGGAACAGATAACACACTCTGTCTCCTTATACACACTCAGATGTGGAAGAGATGGCATTGGGTGTGTTCTCTCTGTGACTCATGAATTATAAACTACACCCACCTGAAAAGTGTGTGTGTGTGTGTGTGTGTGTGTGTGTGTGTGTGTGTGTGTGTGTGTGTGTGTGTGTGTGTGCGTGTGTGCATGCGTGTGCGTGTGCGTGTGTGTACGTGCGTGTGTGCGTGCATGTGTGCACACCTGCTTGCTTGCGTGCGTGCGCACGTGCATGCATGCATATGAATGCATGTGCCCATGTGTCTGTGCATGTATGCATGTACTTATTTGTTTTTGTGTGTGTGTGTGTGTGTGTGTGTGTGTGTGTGTGTGTGTGTGTGTGTGTGTCTGTGTGTGTGTGTGTGTGTGTGTGTGTGTGTGTGTACTGTCTACTTGCCACTCCATTTTCACTCCAAGTTTCGCCTGACCCATATTTGCATGTCTTGCTCCAAAACACTGCTCAATATCCTGATTGCCTAGTCCAAGCCCCACCCCAGATACAGCTGTTACTAGCTCATATCTGTCAGGGAGATGGAATACGATCATAGAGAGAGGCTATTACTACCAGTGAATGAGACCGCGAGAAACGTCTAATTGGGCAGAAACACATCAGCTTGTGCCCAGTCCCATCCGATGACTACATTACTTTAGCCAAAGCCCAATGAATAGTAATGCATTACGTCGGATAATCAGCATAACTGATTCATCAATTAGAGCCCTTCGCTGTGTGTTTGCCGAGCTCAGTCCCGGGGATTCCTATGCGTGAGCGAATCTGAATTCAGTGTCAGAGTGCAGGAATCGTGGATATGAATAAGGAGGAGGAAACCTACAATGGATATGGTTCTGAATGAAAAGGGAGGGTGAGTTATTCAGAGGGTGAGTTATTCTGTTGCGGGGTAGGAGAGAAGTTACAGGGTTAACAGTGGGATGACGTCTGTCCGACACCACGTAGACCAGAATATCAGAGGGGGATCTGAATGACAACCCTCGAGCTTGGATACACTGATCTGAGGATCAGAAAGGAGTTTTTCCAGATCATGTCAGTTGCAAGGAAAAACTCCGGGCCCTGACGAGCAGATATATATATATATGATATACATGCTCACATGGGCACTTTAAAGGTGAAGCATGTCGTTTTGCCCTCTTTGGCCACCATGAACACCGTAAAACGTACATATGCTAGGTTTTCTAACAGTGATAAATATGTGCATATCCTTGGAAATAAACAACATGCAAAAATGGTAGGTCAGAGCCGGTGCTTGACGTGGACAGCAGATTTTAGAAAGCACTTTGTTTGGACCACAACAGCGCTCTAGATTGAAGGTTCTGTGCAAAACGACATACCGGGCCATTACACACACACACACACAAACACATACACACACACACACACACACACACACACACACACACACACACACAATGCACTGACAGTGTAATTTATATATATATATTTATTTATTTACATTTATTCTAATTTATAGTGTATATGCCCCACACCCATTTCACAGCTTCTAGCCTCATTGCCTCACACAGCCTACATCATTTATTGTTATTTTGTTAATATTTTGCTTTTTTGTATTTTTTTTGTTAATATTTTGCTTATATATTGTTGTTTTATGTCCTATGCACCAACCTCACCAAGTCAATTTCCTGTATGTGCAAATATACTTGGCCAAATAAAAGAATTCCGATTCTGATTCTGATTCTGATTCTGATTCTGATTCTGATTCTGATTCTGATTCTGATTCTGATGAATCTGTATATCAGTGGTTTCACTCCCTTCGTTCTCACTCAGGCACCTTACAGGACCTCTCTGTGCTTGAGTAGGAATGACCTACCTAGCTCTGTCTGGCTGTTCCAAATAACATGTTGGCAGATTCAACTTTATCTTTTCCATTTCTCACTTCCGAGGCTCCTCAATAATATATCAATAAGAGCTCAGAGGCAGAATAGGGAGACCTGCTCAGATGAGCTTTTACCAGATGTCATTTACTTATATATGAGAGAAAGAGAGAGAGAGAGTCAGGAGGAAAGAATGTTTTAATTTCCTTTTAGCTGTGAGGGCCTGATAAAAAGTGACAGTGTGGGCTAGGCAGTCTGGGGCACCTCTGGGATGGGACAGGCACAGGAGTAGATGCAGCGTCTGTGTGTGTGTGTGTGTGTGTGTGTGTGTGTGTGTGTGTGTGATTTAATTATTCAAAGATAGGCTGGGGCACAGTGAGTAAACATTAAGCCGGCTGAGAGATTCATCCTCACACACACACACACACACCACACACACACACACACACACACACACCACACACACACACACACACACACACACACACACACACACACACACACACACCACACACACACACCACAGACACACACACACACACACACACACCACACACACACACACACACACACACACCACACACACACACACACACACACACACACACACACACACACACACACACCACACACACACACCACAGACACACACACACATACACACACACCACACACACACACACACACACACACACACACACACACACCACACACACACACCACACACACACACCACACACACACACACACACAC
This sequence comes from Argentina silus, assembly GCF_951799395.1. Classification (NCBI taxonomy): domain Eukaryota; kingdom Metazoa; phylum Chordata; class Actinopteri; order Argentiniformes; family Argentinidae; genus Argentina; species Argentina silus. The sequence continues at coordinate 4,776,389 of NC_139674.1, read as the reverse complement.
ACACACACACACACACACCACACACACACACACACCACACACACACACACATACACACACACACCACACACACACACACACACACACACACACACACACACACACATACACTGTGATGTAAAGATCCCTCTGATGTTTTTGGGGAGACTGTACGCCCCACTCAGGCCTCCTCTGGGTCCTACAGACAGATGGCGGGAGAAGTGTGTCAGTGGGTCAAACACAACAGCATAGAGCAGAACAGAAGCGGCCATCTTGTGAGTGAGCGAGTCAACTGTCATCTTTGCTAACCCTGCATGGGGAAATGGATGACTTCATTCTGAAGCGTGTGTTCACAGATCCCATACTGCAAGTACTCGGGAGGTTCAAGCCATCCGATTTCTCCTTTTGACCTCTTTTGTTTCATTGTTCCCTTACGTTTGTTAGTTATGCTCTGTTTAATTGCTTCAGAGATGCACTGCAACATTGAGTAGTTCTCTGTCACCTGTAGAGATGGATGCACCCTGTGGAAATTAAAACCTGGATTATGCAAATCCAAATTGAACTGTTGAAAACGCCTCGGCTCATTGACCCCCGTCATCACACACACTGTCGCGCAGATGCATTGCGTGCACGGCAAACACACACACACATACACACACACGTACACACACACACACACACACACAGAGACGCCTACTCCTTTGCCTGTCCCATCAGAAAGGCATGAGGTGTGCATGCATGCGTGTGGTGCATGTGGTGCGTGTGTGCGTGCGTGCGTGTGTGCGTGCGTGTGTGTGTGCGTGCGTGTGTGTGTGCGTGCGTGTGTATGTGTGTTTATCCCCTGCCTGCTCTGTGTGTGAGGGGTGTGTGAGCTGCATGGCAATCTAGTCATTAGACCAGCGCCCCTGATTAACATAAACACACAGATAGTGACCTAGGGACACATCTACGGGACTACAATCAGCTGTGCTACAGTTAACTCTCTTTGTTAGCAGAAACGTTGGCGAAGAAATCATCAGGGAAAATACCTGATAAAGATACATAAAGCCTTGAATAATTTAGTGGTTTGGAAAGGGGTGTCTGGGTTGCGGTGAATATTAACATAACGCCAATACTCTTCTGCGGATGGCGGCTGAGGGTGTTCCTGGGTGAATCCGAGCTGATCGATGGTTATTCTAGATGAAGCAGAGAGGAGGAAGGGAGACGAGTAGGCAGGCCAGGGGCTTCAACACTAGATTAAAAGAGTTCTGGGTTTTCTACTTCAGAACACTAGACTCACAGGGCTCCCTATCCACAGAACCTGGCAGGCGAACAGTTCTAAGGAGAACTTCTCTATTCCGCCTTTGAATGAGTAGCTTACAGTTGTAGGCGTTTGAGACTCAGATGGGGCTCTGGGTTGACAGGTATACTGTATGTCTCCAACTATAAGTTTTCTCTGGTTTGAAAATGCATGTTAATAATGCAGCACCAGCTGACTGGGACTATGCGTTGGTGGAGTGTCACTGGAGACAGCCGAACAAATGACATGAAAACTGAACTATATAATAATATAACTGAATATTCTTCATTTCACTTTCCCCATCATCCCAGAAATGGAGACAATGTGTCAGACACAATTTTACACGATTTTTTAATTATTGCCACTAGGGGGTCAAGCAAATTGAGGATTGAGTTGCATTCTTTTTATAATATACTGTCTGTAGCCTCGAGGCAGCATGGAGGCAGCCACAACAGTAGAATAAAGATGAGCACAGTCACTATTGATTAAATGATTAAAAAAAAACATTTGTCCGCAAACTTTCCACAAACACATGATCGATTCGACAGGCGCAGTGTAAACCAGGTCAATTGACCGGTTTTGGGCAACGCGTTCAGAAGCTGGCTAAGTCACAGGCATGCTAGGTGACATTGCAATTGCCCTACAGTGTTTACCAACTAGAACAGTATGCACACACACACACATACTAGCATACACAGCAACACACTCACAGGTCCACCTCATTTATTGTTTATCATTGAATTCCATGGACAATACGTTACATTTCGATGATCTTTCAATCAACTCAAAGTCCTTATAGATGAGGGAGTGTTGAGAGGGTTGGATGCAGGTGCAGCTACAGTATGTGGGGTGGGGTGGGGTGGGGTGGGGTGGGGTGGGGTGGGGTTGGGGTGGGGTGGGGGGCATACGCCATGTATGTGTTTTAATTGCCATGTGTATAATGTTAATTGCCCTGAAAAAGCAAAACAAGTAAACCTTGGTTAAAAAAACAAGTAAAAATAGACAAATTCTAGCCATTTGTTGATATCAGCGGGAGAGGAGGGACAGAGAGACTGAGGAGGAGAGATTTCCATTCTTATCATCAGCATTCCAGTCGGTGTCCTTGCTCTGACAGACAGGTGATGCTTGTCTTGATGTTGTTTGGGATCTAATGGCTGACGTTAGCCTGACGTTCTCCTGACATTTCACTGGAGAGTGCTCAGGGAAGACACACACACTGTGTGTGTGTGTGTGTGTGTGTGTGTGTGTGTGTGTGTGTGTGTGTGTGTGTGTGCGTGCATCCTTAGACTCCCGCCTCATTGATAATCATAATACCATACACAGTGATTTTCATACATTCCTCTCAAAGCCTTTTCTCTCTTCAAGTGCATCCATCCATATAATATTAATCCTCCAGGAAGTGAGGGGATCAAATGCATCCCCCTGGTGAGCGTGCGTGCGTGCGTGCGTGCGTGCATGCGTGCGTGCGTGCGTGTGTAACTGGACACCAGTCACTGATGCTGTAGAGAGATAGTCCTACCCAACCCCCAGCTAGTTACTGATGCTACTGTGGATAGTCCTACTAGCCCCACCCCCCCCTCTGTGTAGTTACAGGGTCATTATGTCCTTAACACAGTCATTGACCTTCTGGCTCTCCTGTGACTGCTGACAGGCTCCTATCCACGGTTTTATTGGCACCACCCTAGTGCTGCCGTAGTCACATTAATTTTATGTTCCATTTTTCCGCCGGAGATTACTTTGCTATTACTGCCTTTGGTTCTCACTTGGAAGAAATAGGTAGCTTTAAACGTGATATAGACAACTTTGATTAAAAAAAAAACAAGAAATGAGAGACATAACTTCCATCCAAAAGGTTAAAGGTCGATAAAAGCGTGGGGCATGTGACAAGAGAGAGAAGCGTTCACATCCCCAGGTTGCGCGGAGACTGAGCGACGTTCTGAAATCAAACAGGCTGCATGCTTTAAACGTGCAGGAGAGCTACTTTTTGAAAATAGAACGAATGTATTCTATGATTCTATTTTCACAGAGTGACTGATCAGAGACAGCAACCCCTCTGAATTTGAGCGTAGCCTTTCCTTCACCCTGCTGAGTTGTCGTTTCACCAATACAAACACCAAAATCAAACAGAAACCATGAAAAACTGTCAGTGTGCTTTTCTGGAATCCTTGTGCTCCGGTTGCCATGGGAGCTCATTAAAAAGGGATGGGTGTGTTTTTGTATCTGGGGAGAGCAGAGGCACATCTCTATCTCCATCTCTATCTCCATCTCTATCTACATCTCTATTAAAAGATCCCACAGTTGCGTCTCTATCATGAGACTACTGTATGCGGGTTGAGCACATCGTGGGTGTTTTCAAGTCAGAGTAACTTCAAGTCAACAACTTACGTGAGGAACATAAAGCAACACCCACAGGTTGTTGGCTGCCACCCCCACAGTCAACCCCCCCCCCCCCCCCACACACACACACACACACACACACACACACACCACCCCCCCCGATCCAGTGTCTTCATCAGTACGGCTCAGGTGAAGAGAGAGAACTGGAGAGAACTGAAACTCCGCACCAGGAAGGCCTGACGGTGTGAGTCCGAGGGTGCTCAAAGTCTGCGCAGACCAGCTCTGTGGAGTACTCCAGTGCCTCTTTAACCTGAGCCTCAGTCTGGAAAAGGTCCCATCAATGTGGAAAACATCTTGCCTGGTACCGGTATCAAAGAAAAGGAACCCCAGTGTTCTGAATGACTATAGACCTGTAGCCTTGACATCCCACATCATGAAGACCATGGAAAGACTGGTGCTAGCACACATGAGGCGTCTGGTGAAGACATCCTTGGACCCCCTGCAGTTTGCCTACCAGGCAGACATTGGTGTGGATGATCTACCTGCTACACAGAGCTCACTCCCATTTAGATAAGGCTGGCAGCACTGTGAGGGTCATGTTCTTTGTCTTCTCCAGTGCATTTAACACCATACAGCCCTTATTACTTCTGGATAAGCTGCTGAGGATGCAGATGGACTTCCCCATTGTTTCCTGGATTACGAACTACCTGACCAACAGGCCACAGTTTGTACAGCTGCAAGGATGTGTGTTGTACTGGGTGATGAGCAGCACTGGAGCCCCCCCCAGGCGACAGTTCTGCCCCCCTTTCTCTTCACCCTCTATACCTCGGACTTCAGGCAAAACACAGATACTTGCCATCTGCAAAAGTTCTCGGATGATTCTGCTATTGTGGGATGTGTCAGTGGAAGCCAGGAGACTGAGTACAGAGGACTGGTGGACAGTTTTGTTGAGTGGTGTGAGCAGAACCACCTGCTACTCAACATCAGCAAGACAAAGGAGATGGTGGTGGGCTTTACAAGGACTAGGGTCCCCCTGTCTCCTGTTTCCATCCAGGGAGAGGATGTGGAGGTGGTCCAGAGCTACAAATACCTGGGGGTGCACCTGGACTATAAGCTGGACTGGACTGGTAACACAGATGTCCTGTACAAGAGGGGCCAGAGCCTGCTTTATTTCCTGAGGAGGCTCAGGCCCTTTGGCGGGTGCAGGACTCTGCTGAACATGTTCTACCAGACAGTGGTGGCCAGCGCAGTGCTGTATGCGGTGGTATACTGGGGGGGCAGCATCAAGGAAGGTGACACCAAAAGACTGAACAAGCTTATTAGGAAAGCTAGTTCTGTCCTCGGTGTCACCCTGGACACTGTGGAGGAGGTGGCCAATAAGAGGATGAGGACTCCTGGCCATCATGGTCAATCCCTCCCATCCCCTATATGACACTGTGGCAGAGCAGAGAAGCTCCTTTAGCAACAGACTACTACAACCACGTTGCACTAAGGGGGGCTATAGGAGATCTTTTCTGCCTGCCACAATAACACTGTTCAACTCCTCCTCCGGCTGGCTCGATTGGGGTGATCAGAGTCAGGCTGGGGGATGTTAAATCTTACTGGACTGTTCTTACTGTATATAATGTTGCAGATGTCTATTTTATTTGTATTCTATTATTCTATTGTCACTTTATTTAGCTCTTGTTGTTTGTGATGTGAGCTGCTGTAACACCTTAATTTCCCCTCGGGGATCAATAAAGTACCTATCTATCGATCTAGCTTCTTCAAACTCTGTTTACACCGAGGCATTTCCTGGTAATTTACCGGTATTTTACAGTAACTGTTGTCTGTGTAAACTGAGCTGGGATAGAACTTACCGCTGAATCTTGTGGCAGACATAGTCTGTCTCAATCTTGTGGCAGACCTAGTGCTACTGGTACATTCCCTGTATGGGGTCTGTATAAAGGAGGTCAGTCTCAGAACCTCAAGGTTTTCTATTGTGAAAGTTGCCCCCTGTCTACTTCTTCAGGGTCAGGTGTTTTGTCATCCCCTTATGGTTAAAGTAAACAATTGAGGTAAGATCCAAGATCTGTGGTTATAGGGATGGTTCACTATTTTTAGATATACTGTATATCTCCCATGTTGACGATCAACCCAGATGGTTTTTAAGTACCACCTTTGTTATTTAGTTATGTCTAGCAACCACGATCGCTCAACTTGGAGACAGAATGGGAGTAAATGGGGCAAGTAGCTTCTAGTAATCTACTTTGAACCTGTAGTGCAGTGCTGCCACTGAAGGCTGAAGGGTGAGGGCTTAGAGGTTAGAGGTCAAATTGGGGGTAAACATCCATCTCCACCATTTGCTGTGTTTGCACCCTGTGGTGGCACACATATTAACAAGGAGACACTTCATAATGTGCACCTGTACCAGCTGCCTTCATCACCAGGTAGACTTGATATCCTCAGAGCTTGTGAGGGGTGGGGTGGGGGGGGGGGGGTGAGTGAGAGAAAGCTTGGTCGATGTTTGGTTGATGATCCAGAACTGTATCACTACAAGGCTAATACAGGCCCCAGCTTAATGACATCAAGAGCCAACCAGAGCATGACACACGCTTGTACGGTGTTTGTATCCCATAGCAACGCCACTGATCCGCCTCACCTGCAGGCCCCTCTGTCAGAGGCGACCCAGAATGCAGTGGGAATGACAAAACACTGGGGATGTATCTCAAAATGAGATCCTTTTCCCCCCCGTGTAGGGAAATACTTTTTAGGCCAGGGTTACAAGACTCTGGCCAAACGCATAGTGCACAAATACACACAAAAAACCCTTTTGAAGAAATCGTTCGGGTTCCATGTGGGGAATTTGGTGCTATTTTCGACAGAGCCACTGAGAGATTCAGCACACGGGAGCATCCCCCAGCACCTGACCCCCGGGGTGAGACTCAAACAGTCCTGTCCTCTGATGCTGCCCTGGCTGTCTAGACAGAGGGAGACAGAGGCCACAAGGCTAGTTAACTGGGGGTAGATAGAGAGGTCAGATGCCTGACTGTAATTGCCTGACGTGGACAGTTTTGAGCTGATTAAATATGCAAGGGGTGGGAGTGAGGAGGAGGAGGAGGAGGAGGAGGGTGAGGGGGTGAGGAGGAAGGTGAAGAGGGGCGAAGAGGGGTGTGTTGGAAGATGAGGAGGGGGTGAGGGGGGGATGAGGAGGGGGTGAGGGGGTGTCAGTGGGAGTGCTGTGTTTCTGTGACCGTGCCCTCGAGGCTCCCGGAGGTGAGCAGAATTCCGAATGAGGAAGGAACTGTAAACAAGACTTGAGATCCACACTCGGGAATTCTACACTCTATCAGGAAGTGTGTAGAGAGAAATGTCTCTTTGCATACTCACACACACAAACACACACACACACACACACATACATTACCGAGCCCACCCTCTCTGAGACAATGCTAGGCGCTAGGCTAGTCCAACCAATAAGAGCATAATTGGAGGAAGTGGGATCTAAAATTACATTTCAGATGTAGCATTCAGTGGCTCAATATCCTTTGGGATATTTGAAATATTAGTTAGGCATCACGGAGCAATATATCATCTTCCCATTCACACCCCTTTATCCTGTTAAAGAGACAGACAGACTGAGAAAATGTTAAGATAATGAGATTAGGTTTACAATATTAAGCACCAAATCGATCATCTTCAGAGTCAGACTAAAATAGCTAGGCTACTATTGTGATGAAATGAAAGAAGGGCAGCCACACCTCTCCCATATTTTGGTTCCAAAACCACATCGAGTCATGTCTGCATGAGGATCAGCATAAATAATGTCTTACTATAATTCCATAATACATAAAGCATGTGAGTGTAACCAAAGTGATTTCATGTGTCAGTGAGTTAGTGGTTAGTGCTGCAGTGAGGAGAGGACCCAACCCTGGCCCACAAAGAAATGTCACACTGCTGCCATCTACTGGTCAAAATGTATAAAACAGATGCAGTTGGGTACTGATGTCGTTACTTCCCTGTTTTTAGTTTTCTTATTTCCTTGTTTGTTTTCTCCTTGTGACAGGCTTTGTAGCCTGCCTCGAAAAGTGTTCTATAAACTATTATTATTATTAGTTATTATAAAAGTAACAAAAAAAAAAATACAAGACATCCATCATAAAATGCAGTGGCTCAATTGCAACCAAAATTCTGAATGTGATAACCATAAGCTGCTCTTTTGTTAAATCAGATACAGGTGTGAAAGTGATGATCAAGATTGCAACTAAGATTTCCCCTGTGACAAGAGCACTGGATTTATCAATTAGTATAAAGCTGGGGCTCATCTTCTCATTAGATAATCCCAATTTCTCCCATACATTCGCAAGAGACATGCCCCCTCCAGGCCTAAACAGGCCTAACCTTAAAACTGCTTTTTTACCAGACCAGTGGTTCCCAAACTTTTAACAGTCATGTATCCTCTGTTGGTTATTTTGTAGCCTAATTGATATTCTATGAACATTATCCCTTACATATTAGACTACATATTTATTTTTGGTACTGAAACTGCAGTCGGCTATTCAACAGGACTGTTTGGGAAGATAAATCACAGATTTATTTCTCGTACCCCCTAGATTGATCCACATACCCCCGGGGGTACGCGTAGCCCACTTTGACAATAGTGGGACCAGACCATAGATGCCTTTCAACACAGTTGGAGAAAATCCTCTGCCCATTTTCGCATCTATTTTATTGAATAAAAATAGCTTATTTGCATGTCTTGTCTGTGAGGACTTGGGGGAAGCACAGTAGCAGGCCTATGTTTCATTGTAAACCCTTTACTTTACTTTATTAATCCTCCGTGGCGGTAAAACACTGAAATACATGGTTATTCGTAACAATAGGGAGTCCGTCTGTTTACGTTTCTGCTGTGTCAGGTTCTATCTCAGTCCTGCTGACCAGGGCTGTGTGGTGTGTGGTGTTTTCCGTTGTCTTTTAAGCAGAAGCAGGTTGTTATCTCTTCAGCCCAGACCAAGCTACAAATATCTCTCTTTTTCCTCTGAGTGCATACACACACACACACACACACACACACACACACACACACACACACACACACACACACACAAACACAAACACACACAAACACACACATACACACTCTGTTCAGGGCCTGACTTATCGTAACCACATGCTCTCCGAAACCAGCCACCTCATGGTTCTGCCCGTCTGTCTCTGCAGGAAACCCACAGGAACCCCATGGCGCTGTCTGTTTGTCTGTCTGTCTGTCTGTCTGTCTGTCCAGGAAACCCACAAGAACACAGTGAAACTCAGATAGCACTTTTTTCAAGTTTCAACTGTATGATGTGCACCACAGCTATGCAGGAGAATTCAACCAGCACAGAATCACCTTATTTGACACCAACTCAAGCAGTGAAGTTGCCCTTATAGACACAGATCTACTGTATGATCAGCTTGCCTTTGCTCAATTTTCACTATAGCCATTGGGAGGGCCCGATGTCAACTGACCCTAGGTCATTGCCAAGGATAAAATTCATACATCTGCCTTATTCTATTCCAGGCTGTCTCAACAGCATTACCCAGTGGAGGACAGGGCACACTGCACTCTGCAGATGCCGAGCTACATGTCTGGTTGGAAGGACAGTTGTAGCATAAGGGCCAGGGCAGGTTCAAGCATCCACAGTATGTTGTGTAGCCTCCATAAAAAAGCATGTCTGGCATTGATATTGACAGCCAGGGTACAGATACAGCCAATTTAGAGTGGCTCAAAGCAATGTGTCATCTGTGACAAGCTGGCAGAGGCTGTTTATAACTAAGTAATACCAGTTCCCAGTGGGTGCTTATGACATACTTAGAACACGTCCCAGTAGGTGTTTATAATACAGTCACAGTAATGCAGGTCCCAGTGAGAGAATTTAGTGTTGGTAGCGGCTCACATGAAGGCTGTGGAAAAATATGGTTTAGTTACCTTGGAAACGGAACCTGCAGAGCAGGTTGTCCCAAACTGAACTCTAGAGACCGGGCTATAGTGGGGGTTTTTTTTATATAGGTCAGCATTTGTCTGGGTCTGTGCGCTAGAGTAGACACGGTAATTGCTCAGGGAGCCATACTGTAGTTTAGCCCTAGTTTGGGAATGTAGGCTTTAATTATTCACACAATCACACACTCCTTCATTACACCTCAGCCGTCAAAATTAGTCATGCCGAGCGACAGGTTTTTTCAGGTGGCGAAATTATAGCTTAATTAAACAAGTAGGACGTCACTGTAGGACCGTGAAGTTTGTGAGCGTCACATGCGACTTGCTGCTTTTTCTCACATCACGCCCCCTCTCGCAGTTCTGGCTGCGGATTAGTCGCGCTGTCAGGTGCCGGCCTTCAGATTATTGCATCCTGTTTCTCAGCGCGGCCACACCGCTAAAATACACAATGCACCGTGAGTTGAATAGAGAATAGATTTAATTGAATTCACTCTGGAGAGAGTGACTATGGCCAGTCGGCGGAGAGAGAGCCCGCGGATCCGCGTTGGAGACAGCAGCACCGGTGGAAAAGCACCGAGGAAACCCCGGCAGAGGGATCCATCCAGCGAGGCTGGGGACGCCTGCGAATCAATGACGGAACTACCACAATGGATGCGCCTCTATTTCTATGGGATGCACGGTGTCACACTGGACATTATTCTGTCCTCGGTACAAGGGTTACTAAATAACAGTGACCCAAAACTACTGGGCTTCTCTTCCCCGTATCTGTGTATCATGCATTCACTGACCCACTTCGCGTTGGAGAAAATCTATTTGCAGAAAAAGTGTTTTAAAGGTCGGCCCGTAGTTTTTCACCTCGTTTTCTACCCATCGGTGTACATCGGGTTGCAGATCTTGATCGGGAATATAAACACATTGACCGAGCATGTCAGAATCGTCTCTGCGACGCAACTCGCTGTTCAATACATACTGGCACTGTATTTCACTCAAGTGTTTCACAAGGGACTGTCGCGTCTCCAGTACCGCTGCCCCAACGAACGGACCCCGGCAGATGCCACTCGGGGTCCGCGGGCCGCTAACGGGCTGCCCGACGTCGTGCGGTTCATGTTCTTCGGAATGCAAGGCTTACTGGATGAGGTGGTTTTCACCTCAATATTCAACCTCATCGAGAAATCGGACAGGACATTGAGCGGCCACACGTCCCTGTGGTCGTTCCTTATGTACGGAAGCTGCAGCTTCGTGGTGGAGAAACTTTACCTGCATTTGCACTTCAGAAGAGGATGGGGAACGTGGAGGAGACTGCCTATTTACATCTGTTTTATCTACGTCTGGGAGTTCACCTGGGGCCTGGCTCTGCGCCAGTACGATGCGTGTTCGTGGGACTATTCACACTATCCTCTCAATTTCATGGGTCTGATCACCCTTCTCTACTTACCCGGATGGGTCTGTCTCAGTCTGTACCAGGACGTTCTGTCCAATGTCCTTCTGCGGGTTGTGGTGTGTACCAAAGATGAGGAGAGAGATCAGGGCGCATCAGGCGTCAACGGGCGCCCGGTGCTCAAGAAGAAGCAGATGTAGATTTATTAGTAAAACTTCCATTTGAGGCACGCTCTTATGAAGTGCAATTAAAGCACTTATAAACATACACAAATAGATGCAGTCACAGATCTTTAAGATACTTTATAGGAAAGGAATAGTCTAAGGCACAAGAGGCCCCAGCTGAGCTGTGATACATTATGAATATATTCCAGCCTCAGGCATATTTCAATTAGCAAGAATATACACTTTCTTCATGCTATAAGACTACACCTATAAGGTTCTATGAATGTATATAAGGCTGTATGATACTTTAAAAAGAGTTATATATGTATGTTTCGTAGTTACTGACTGTTGCTACCTAATATACAAATCATAAAGTTGGCATTTATGACCATGAAAGGTGTAAGCACACTTTTAAAAAGTGGAATTTCCCCAGTGGAATATAAGTAGCTGTGTCAACAGCTTTAATGTGATTCTAACTATCAGTGCGTAGACTGCCAGGTAGACAGCCTGGGCATATCTGATGACTTGAAAACAACTGCCGTTTCTTACCTATTGGATGTAAATGATAGCCTATGAGATGAATATTTTAAACTTTGCATTTCACTGCTCATGATTTGGGAGCTGTGTGAATACAGCCATGTATATGCATGGTGGCATTTAGTTTGGGACAAGCTTTCTCTTCATGCCTTTTGCATTAGTAAGCATGCTTTTAACTCATTTCTGCATGACAGAACAGATGCACATACACACTTCTTGGCACACCATATATGCATTTGAAAAATGCATGACTATAGAATTAGTATAGCTCAGTAGCACATGTAGCAATCTAAGTTGACCGAAATCATTTTACTGTGAATCTTTTGATGAACCAAACCTTAACTATGTTGGAGTGCCTTTCAGAGCAACCTTAGGCAGCTCGACGAAACTAAACATTTTTGTGTCACGCAAACCGTCAAACAGCCATATCTCTGCCTGCAGCATCTGCACAACTAACAACACACTCCCATCTTTATCAAGGGAGGTGTCAGGCCTTAGGCTTGTGTGAAGTTTACAAAACAGCAGAGCACTATGGTGTGTGCAGTCTATGTTTTACAACACCTTAGATTGACGTACTGTAGAGGTCGGGTAAAGATATGGAATGACTACAGTAGGGCCCTGAGACTTTCCTGGTCGGGTCATGTAGTCCGGGAAAATCTCCTGGCCCCTAGTAATGAATAAGACCAATGCAAGCCCAGAGATCTCTGTCGGGATCTCTGTAGAGCTCAGCTCAGGAGTGAAGGAGGAGGGGAGAGAATGTTTTGGAGATGGCTGTTCTGTTCTGTAATCCTGGCTACTAGATCTCTTGCCTCTTTGAGCGGGTAGAGTCTAAAGGGACCTTTCTGACTTCTGTCCCCTATACAGCCCAACTAGGACCATGACCGTAACCTTAACCTTAACCTTAACTAAATCTGAACGTAAATTCAACATTGGAAATTCAACATTATTTTTCTGGTCAGAAATTCAATATTGTTTTGCTGGTAAGGGTCCCCTTAGTTTTCACCCGCTGTGCAAGGCTGCAGAAATTGTCTTTAGAATGATTGTGTGGTTATCTTTTAGCAGTTGGATGATTGAGAACCTGCACTGGTTTTGAAACATTACAGAACGACACATATCCTTGAGATTTGTGTACTACCTCTTTTATTCCCTCATATGACCTTGTATGACTTCCCTCGTATGAGTTCCCTCGTATGACTTCCCTCGTATGAGTTCCCTTGTATGCACTGACACCACAATCTAGAGTCTCCTGTTGTTTGTTTCAGAGGGCCCAAACCAGGGACCCAAGTCTGAATACCTTGCACTGTGATTTCACTAGCAACGTGAACTGAGATTCTATACTTTGGAGATATATATTTTGTGTCGCAAATGTTTGTTTTGATCAAGGCGTAGTTGTACAGATTTTATGATTCTCTATCTCGCATGTTTTCATGAATTATGGTGCCTGGACTTTTTTGGGGATACATTTCGAAGGTTTGGTAATTGGGCAAGCTCCTACAGTAATACTTTTGTAGATGAACAGATAACTACAGGTTTTTCTTGTGCAGGTCACATGATCAAGAAAAACTCTATGGCCCTACCCGTAACATTTTACTTTTGACAAGATTTCAAATGTTTGCAGCATAACATATGTTGTTTTTCGGACTATTATGGACTCTCTTTATATACATTACATTCATGGCATTTAGCAGACGCTTTTATCCAAAGCGACTAACAACAAATACACTTGTCTAAGTGAGTGAATCATCTATCCATCAGTCATCATAAGAAAAAGTAATCTATTCTAGGACCAGTCACAATGCTAGGAGAAAGGAAGATTTTTTCATTGTTTTTATTTTCAGGAGAGAAACTTGTACAGGGGGGTAATGGGGATGAAGAGGTCTTTAGGCGGGACATATGCATCATGCCCTTTTAATTTATTTGCACAAACAATTGTCTCCTGTTGCTTGGAGACCCAGATTGGATTGAATGAAAGAGCTTGCTTTATGCTGTGTATGGTCGAAACAGTGGTTTACAATAACTATGACTCATAACTTGATAAGTTTACTGTTCTCCTTTTGGTTTGCTAAAATGATTTGATGTGCAACAAAAATAATACAGTAACACAGACAGCCATTGTAAGAGAGAGCTGTCGAGTGATTTATACATGGGCCGACAGATTATGCAGAATCTGCCTCAGTTATTGATTTTTATTATTGATTATTATGGAATCATTCTGACCAACTCTAAGAATCCAATTGATTACATAAAGCTTATGGGATATCTTCAAATAGGGCAGCTAAAGATACATGTGTAGGTATACAAATTACTTATTTTAGTTTTTCAGACTATGAACAAAAATATGTCAACTTTGAGTGGGGAGTCAAGGAGACTCATGGGCACTTCATATAAGCATCTCTTTTAAAACAAATCTTTTAACTCAACTCTTCAATCAGCTGTGTTTTGATAATATATATATATATATATAATACATCATATTCTTTATGGCTCACCAGAGGAGGGAAAAATATATATTTTTCAGCATATGTAACAGTAAAGAAGTCTTGGTGCAGATGTACTGTACATCACTGGATGATAATATCATATGTATGTTACTGATTATTACTTTATTAAATCTGAAAGAATTATAAATTGGATCACTAAAGTTGTTCTTGTTTTTGGTCATTTGCTTTGATTGATATTGTAAAGTAATGTACTGATGTAAGTAATGTACTGTATGGTCACTGAATCCTTTCTGTCCTGTCACCTCTCCCTAGCTGTTATAGGGCTGGTTCTACACAGGGAACTGGAAATGTTGCGCAATATCGGCATAAACCATACCCTGTACAGTACAGGAAACCACACCTCACCCAACCTGCTCTGGTTGGATGAACAGATAGTTAGTAAACAGACAAACAATGTCTGATTGAGCCTGATGTCGCGACCTAGCAATCCAACCCAAGTGCCTGAATTGAAGAACAAACTCAGTGTTTAAAGATACATTCAGCCCTTCTTAGAAGACAATATCGTACGCTTCTTTATTTCTTCCCTCTTTATCTTTTATTCAGCACTTAATGTCAAGATTGACCCTGCATTAAAGGGCAAGGGACATTTATTTTTTAGGGTTTTATTTCCTTGTGAGGAAAAAAAAAAAATGTCGTTTTTTTCCCACCACACTCAGGAATGTTTCCTGTCGCCGTGCGTAGCCATGGAAAGTTGTCAAGGTGACGGCGGTTCAGCGTTTTTCTCCGTCACATCAGCAGTGTGTCCCACTTTAGGGACCTGCTGTGGTCCCATATCGCACACTTAAGGACACAATATCCCCCTATTTAATAGGCTGGCTACACTTAACGACTCAACATCCCCTATCTGATAGGCTGGCTACACTCCCACGAGACAGATGTGCCTTTACGATGCCATCTGGGCTCATTAGCTCTCGACACTTCCTCTGTTTGAGAGCAATGTTTAATATACTTATGCTAGTACTTAGAAAACCCCTCGTACCGCCTTGAGTGCTGACTTCACACTACTCGCCCCACTCCTGGTTCTCTGTCTTCTGGATTACTCATCTGCTTCCAGAAATACTGTAGGGGTCTGGTCTGTGACCCAGAGTTCTGGGTCGAATTCAAGGTTATTCTCTAGTCTACTACAACCTGAGCAACTCTCAAATACCATTTTTCCACACAGTAATCCGCTCTAACGCTCGGTAGGGCTCTGTCCAACAATAACCTCCCCACAAGTTTTAAATAGTGAGGAACATTCCACCAATAGTTAGCATAGTTAGCATAATCATCAAACCAATGTTTGGTTTGCAATTGGAGATTTTTATTCCAAGATGCCCTTATCCTAACCCTAAACTTAACCCTAGCCTTAACCCAAACTTTAACCTAAACCTTAACCCTGACACACCCCTACTCAACCCTTAAACCTAACCCTAACTGTCACCCTAACAAGCTGTCGCACATCAACAGAGTTGCATTTGATAGTTTGTTGATAGTTTGATCAACTGTAGATCATCTATAGGGAACTATCCACAAAAGGTGGAACCCACAGCAGTGAGAGCCAGAGAGAAGCACTGATAGTGTAGAATAGTATGTCGTGTATTTTTTATTTACATATACAGTCAAATGATATACAAATGTCTACAGGAACAATGTTTTCACAGATAAGCATTCTACACTCGGAACTCTGAACAGCTGTGTCTTTGTTTCTGTTGGTATTCTTACAAACTGCTAAATGATGATAATAATAGTAATATTAATAATAATAATATTAACCAATTGTATTTGTAAATCGCTTTTGATTTGTACAATCGCAAAGCGCATACAGTTGAGTGCATTGAAAACAGAAAAATAATATGTATTATGATGATCATATGTAATATGACAGAAGGTATATGAAGCTGTATTAATATTGCAATGGGAACATACAGTACAGTACATAAGTTATAAAGCACGAGAAGACACCCAAGGTTCTATAACATAGGCACTTACAGGATGGCATTGTCCTATGTGTGAGGCAGTCCTTCAAATGTCACACGTTTCAATCCTTTCAAAGTCACAGCACGTATGGTGGTTACATCATCACCATCCACTAGGTAACCAGGCAGACCCTCTCAAGGCTGATCAAGAATCACTGTTTACGGTTCTTCTCCTTAATACTACTGGACTGCTCCATATCGATGATCATTTTATTCAGAGTTTTGGTTTTCTTGGAGAGGCCGTGCTTCAGGCGAAACACCAGGGCCTTGGAGAGGTGCCTGGGCAGCTTGGGGGCGCAGGTGAGCCCCACGTAGCACTGGCAGGTGAAGCGTCTGGAGAAGAAGCTCAGGTCGGCCAGAGTGGGCCGCCCCAGAGCCAGGTACCTGCCTCGGGCTCGCAGGATCCGGAAGTTACCTGAGCTCAGGTGGAGGTAGTGGTCCGAGTCGTAGCGCTTCCGCACGCAGCGCCCGTTCCCCTGGCACAGGAAGTCGCTGCACAGCTGGGCGGCCGCCGTCACGTTGGCGATGTAAGGGTTGAGCGTGGCGGTGAGGTAAGAGGAGAGAGCCTCGCAAGAGGCCTGGATGGGAGAGAGGGAGGGAGAGAGAAAGAGGGGGAGGGGGGGGGGAGAAGGAGAGAGGGGAGGAATAAGAGAAATCACTTTAATATATGATATCATAACGACATATCATCAGTATGTAGAAGTATGTAAAACAGTAATAAGGCCATAGTGATCCTTCTTTGCTGCTGTAGGGAATTTTTTGCACTGCATCATTGAGCTATATAGGAGATTTGTAGGAGTCTGGTGGAGTATTGAAAATATGATTTCAGACCCCTGCTGTTGTCAACATATTTGTGGTATAATTGTGCACCCTTGGCAGTAACTTACTCTCATCGTGTTTATCCATTGGTCTATAGCTGTACTATATTCTGTCAGCACTTCTCCCATGGGGGTCAGTTACCTTGTCATCGTAGTCAGCACTGGCCCCCCACAGCACAGCTCCTGAGGCTCCTACAGAAGCACTCTCCCCAATGGTGCTGACCAGGTCCCCCTGGAGACACACACACACACATATGCACACACACACATACACCCGCATGCACGCACACACACACACACACACACACACACACACACACACACACACGCACGCGCACACACACACACGGGATAGTTAGGGTGAGGATTAGGGTTACCTAAGTGTGGCCTTACACTTAGAAACCAAACCCCTGTACAACTGAACTTCCAGACAGCACAGGTTTACCCTGCAACACGTGTCGGGTATGAAGGTCAACTTCAGCAACTTCGATTCTAATGTACTGTGTTCAAACAGCCCAACCTATGTTTGCTAAGTGGATTTATCCTGCATCAGTGCATTATCCATTAGTGCATTAGTCAGGACCAAGCCTCAGTAGCTCTCAATTCAATTCAATCCATTTTATTGGCATGATAATACAACTTAGCTGTTGGCAAAATAAACATCTAGGAACATATAAATATATTAATGATGACAGAAAGGGAAAGGGATGTTATATGTAAAATATGGTATATACTGTATGGTTATATACTGTAAAATGAACTATAACAGTTACATTCCTGGTCTCACTGTCTCTCTCACACCTGACTGAGGAAACGTCTGTTCTGGTCTACGAAGACAGGCCGTGTGTAGACAAAAACCGGAGCGGTGGCTGGTTTGTCGGGTAGGGCCGACACCCTCAGAGCCTCGTAGACACGGTTTCTCACCAGCAGGGCGGCGCTGCGGCTGTTCCCCAGAGACGCCTGCAGGGAGGGGGGGGGTGACAGTAGACTGATGTAGCATGGTGATATCAAATTATAAAATGGCATTACCTAATATAATTTGAGTATTGTAATCGACATTGGAACCACTATAATACTACTCTCGGATCCCAGAATGGAGAGTCTGATTTTGTGAGATTACTATAATACAATGAATATACCACAGATCTAGACAGATCTATCTAATATATGCCATTTAGCTGACGCTTTTATCCAAAGCGACTTACATTGCAGTGAGTGCGTACATTTCAGTAGATATGGTCCCAGCAGGAATCAAAACCACAACCTAAGCGTTGTTAACACCATGCTGTACCAACTGAGCCACAGAGGACCACATCTAGCTGACCCTGTATCAGATAAGGCAGGTACAGTAAACTGGCCTTCATCACAGGCATGTGTATCAACCAACTTCTTTTTAACCAGCACGGACAATGTCACGTAGCCAAATGTTTTTCCATTTCTACGCTACTCACAAAAGCAGGAAGCACTGTACGCGTGTGATAAAGGCCGATGCCGCCCACTCTGAATAACTCATAATGTCCCATCCCAGACTGCCAGCCCAGTAGTACCTGTAGGTAGATGGAGGGGTAGAGGGCAGTGCTGGCCTGCCACAGCCAGAGGAGCTGGTCGTTCAGCCCCCTCACCTCCTTGGAGCACCTCCCTGTGTACCCAGGCTCCAGCCAGCCGTAGTTGTAACAGTTGGGGAACAGGTAGAAACCCCACAGGTAGTTAGGCCTCAGCCTGTTGCCCAGGGCCAGGGTCTCTTCCATGTAGCTCCGCGCTGCAGCCTGGGAGGAAGGGAAGGGAGGAGTGGAAGGATGAAGGAGGGAGGGATGGAGAGATTGAGGGATGAAGAAAGGAAGATTGGAAGGAAGGAAGCAGAAAGGGAGGTAGGGAGAGATGGAGGAATTGGGGTGGGGAGGGAGGAAGGAAGGAAATAAGAAAGGAAGATAGGATAGATACTTTATGTAAATCTATCCCTTTAGGGAATTATTACACACCTTATAATAATTATTTCAGCCATTATCTCATCTATTTCAAATAAAGAAAATTACCTGGAACTGGTGCTTGGCTTTGGCAACAGCCTGCTGTGGGGTGAGAGAGCGGTCTCTCACCCGGGCTAGGGCCACAGACAGGGTCTTGTAGATCCGCTTGGAGCCCCAGTTCCTGTCCCACAGGGGGCGCCATTCCTCCCAGTCGATCACAGCCAGGCCTCTGCTGGTCCTGGAGGGGAGGTATCAGAGCAGGATGAAGTCCATCCCAGACACTGATGTAGTGCTCGGTCAAAAGTTCTCCTAAAACTCCTTGAAAATTGACACTTACAGGCCCTTGTCATCTCCATTGTCCATCAATGGATGACTTCCATAGAGAAACCATTAGTTCAATCCATAATTTACGGGTATAACGTACTAGTGTGGCCAGAACCTAATGTTTAGGGTTAGCATTCAGAGAGGGCAAGCTGATCCCGGATCTGTGCATAAAGGGCATGTTGTACCTGGAGGGGATGTAGTAGTTGATGTCCGCCCGTGCCTTGGCCAGGCTGGCCCTCAGGTTGCCCTTCTGGGGGATGCCACCATAGAACTGCTGCTTAGCAACCAGGTCCACGTGGGGGTACAGACCCAGACGGTCGGTGTAGAACAGAGACAAGAACTGACCAGGCACCTTGGCAGGAGTGGAGGAAGTGAATAATGTCAAAAAACAGACATGGGCTTTTCTCAGTCTCAACAGTGATTGGTTGGTGAGATACCATAAGACATGGTTGTTTCAGTTCCCTTAGGGATAACAATGTCTTGTGTGTTACACCATTTAATCATCGTTGGGAACATATCGATGTTGCAGTTACTGCTTTTTTGCTCTTCATCATGCTATCCAGCGACTTAACCATTGAAATGTGCATGTGTCAATATCCATAGAAATGGGATTCTATGTCAATATTATTTCTTCTTACCTTGGCAGGTGTGGTCACACCTTTGAAGGGCGAGGTGTCCAGTGTGACGTTGTACCTGTTGCACACCAGGTTCGGAATGTTCCAACTGACGATAAAGGGCTGGCGGTCAAACAACGGGGGGGAGGTGTGGGGGAGAGGACGGGGGGAGGGTTTTGGGGGAGGTGTTTTTGACAGGGGCCTGGGGGGGGTTGTTTTTGGAAGCGGTCGGGGTGAGGTTGATGGGATCGCTGTGGGTGAGGTTGTTGAGAACGGTTGGGGGGAGGTTGTTGTAGGTGGAGAAGGCTTGGTTGTCGGAAGAGGAGAGGGTGAAGTTTTTGGTAGGGGGGGAGATGAGGAGGTTTTGGGGAGAGGAGGCAAAGAGGTTTTGGGGAGAGGAGACAAGGAGGTTATGGGGGGGAGAGGCGAGGAGGTTTTGGGGAGAGGAGGCGAGGAGGTTTTGGGGAGAGGAGATAAGGATGTTTTGGGAAGAGGAGGTGGGGAGGTTTTGGGGAGAGGAGAAAAGGAGGTTTTGGGGAGAGGAGGTGAAGACGTTTTGCGGAGAGGAGGCGAGGAGGTTTTCTGGAGAGGAGGCAAAGAGGTTTTGGGGAGAAGAGACAAGGAAGTTTTGGGGGGGGGAGGCAAGGAGGTTTTGGAGAGAGGAGGTGAAGACGTTTTGCGGAGAGGAGGCGAGGAGGTTTTGGGGAGAGGAGGCGAGGAGGTTTTGGGGAGAGGGGACAAGGAGGTTTTGGGAAAAGGAGGCGAGGAGGTTTTGGGGAGAGGAGGCGAAGAGGTTTTGGGGAGAGGAGGCAAGGAGGTTTTGGGGAGAGGAGGCAAGGAGGTTTTGGGGAGAGGAGGCGAAGAGGTTTTGCGGAGAGGAGACAAGGGGGTTTTGGAGAGAGGAGGCGAGGAGGTTTTGGGGAGAGGAGACAAGGAGACTTTGGGAAAAGGAGGCGAGGAGGTTTTGGGGAGAGGAGGCAAAGAGGTTTTGGGGAGAGGAGATGGGGAGGTTTTGGGAAGAGGAGGCGAGGTGCTTTTGGGGAGGGGTGGGGAGGACATTTTT
This sequence comes from Argentina silus, assembly GCF_951799395.1. NCBI lineage: Eukaryota > Metazoa > Chordata > Actinopteri > Argentiniformes > Argentinidae > Argentina > Argentina silus. The sequence continues at coordinate 4,755,520 of NC_139674.1, read as the reverse complement.
GGGAGAGGAGGAGTGGCAGTGAGGGAGAAGGGAGTGATGGTGGTATAAGGTAGTGGAGGGATGGTGGAGTTGTGGAAGTGAGAGGTGGAGGTGGAGGTGGAGGTGGAGGGTGAGGTGGAGGTGAGGGTACCCAGTAGAGAGAGGGCAAGAGTGGGCAGGAGAGAGAGGGTGAGGGTTGGAAGCAGCAGCACACAGCCTCTGCTCTTCTGGATATACCAATCCATTCTTTCCCCTGGGGGAGGAAAAACACACATCACATCACATCTCCATCAGCACTACAACTAGAGTTTAGCACTGCCAGCTATGGACGGACTGTGCTGCACATAGAAAACACCTATGTTAACAAATGCAGTGACTACAATCAATATCCAGATGATGGTCTTCGAGATATCTAGTTGTTTGTGACATTTACTCTGCACATGTGTATTTCTTTCAAGAAAAGATTCTGTCTAGTTTCCCCAAATCACGACTATATATCTTTCCACACACACACACACACACACACACACACACACACACACACACACACACACACACACACACACACACACACTGTATTTAAATCCCTGTGTCTGGTCTTTGAATGACAGTTAACAATATGAGAATCTCTGAGAGGCCTGTTGACAAGGCTGTGGCAACACTCTGTCAAAGTGCTGGCGATGGCAGCTACAGTAAGCGCCAGCCACAAAGATGGCCATGAGGATGGCGGTGGCAGCGGCGGCCACAATCCCACAATGCCCCCTTCCCCGTCCTGCCAACCAACCCTCACCCGCAGAACCTAAC
>NC_139674.1:4694737-4747237 GCF_951799395.1 Argentina silus | reverse complement strand
ACACATTCCATAGTTTAGGATCTACCGTGACCTAAATATCATTCCATATCAACAGTTTCTACAGTACAGTATGATCATATTTCTGTCATTTGCTTGTTTATCGACAGTTACTCTTTGAATGTAAAACACTTTTGAATTCATAGTGAATAAATATACCCTCCTTGGCACACCTTGTGTGTATATATGTGTGTGTGTGTTTGAATGCCATGTGCCATTGATTCCAGAGACATAAAACATAATGAGAGAAAAAACAACACAAAAGAGAGTTTGTGAATGTTGATAGCTGTCCTGGCTAACATACGCAGGCCTGTCCCTAATTTGATACAGCTGTAATTCGTGTGTACATTCCAGGACGAGCTGTCAGCGTTGACCATAAAAACTGAGCTCATTTCTCTGAATAGAGAGGCTGTGTGTTCAACTCAGTACCAACCGCATGGCAACACACAGGTAAGAACTGAGAATATTGAGGGATCTGAAACTTTTCTAACTTCTCTAAGATGGTGTTCCCTTTGCCACAAACAGTGACCTTAAGGTACAATGAATGTCATTATAGCATTGGTTTCAACATTCATTATCATCATCATCATCATCATCATCATCATTATATGTGACATGAATTCTTATAACTCCGGTGATTTATTGTATAACTAAAATCATCATCATCATCATTGTTTCCTTAAACCTAACTGACATATTGTTCTCCCATTTCTTCCAAGTGACAATATATGATTGTCTCTGTCCAGCATTGAAACTTACAAATTCTCTCTCTCTCTCTCTCTCTCTCTCTCTCTCTCTCTCTCTCTCTCTCTCTCTCTCTGTGTGTGTTTTGGCAGGCTTCTGCACAGGCATGTTATGGGGCCTTGCTCACTCACTGGCCCAGATTAGAGAACTCTACTGTTCCCTTTAAAGAGGATGTTGGTGAGGTGGAATCTGATCTTAGATCTGTGGTTAAAGGCAACTTCTACACTGAGTTTACATATGAGAAGGATCCCTGCTTGCCAGGCTGGTTCTTCTGGTTGTACAAGTGAGTAAAACCCCTTGAAGGGAAGGCTGCCTGCTTAACCATGCACTAGAAATGGAAAAAAACCCTCAAAGTATGTAAGTAGCTAACATATAGTTAATTTAACTACATTCAAGTACAGGTACTCTCAAATTCCCCAAAACGGAAATCAGATCAGATCAGAAATTGTCTGACGTGACCCAGCAGATAAATGGCTTAACACGTTGAGCCAACAAAGTCTTTCTTCAGGCAGCCTTGTGTTGAGATACACTGTGAAAACAAAACGCAAAACAGCATTGCTTCCTCGATCTACGCCACTGAAAAGCTAGCAGTTCAATGGCGCGGCTGGGTGTATTTCAGTTTGAGGAATGAGTTTACCACGATTCATCCGTATAACTTACTCTAAACATTTTGGATTTGCTCTGCTCTGCTCATCCTCAGGTTCAGCCCTTTGCGCATTGTCTCATCACACAACCATGCCGAGCTGAAGGAGTGGCATGTGTTGCTACCATGTGACAGTCACACTGAAAGTGATCACTGTGGTGTAGGCTCAGAAATAAAACAATGGAGACCTTTTGTACTCATGCTTTGCTCATCAAACAGTATGAGTAAGTATTCTGTGATGAGGGCTGACAGCGGGGAGGGGAGAAATGTGTAATTCTGCGAAAAGGCAAAGGCTTATGGGAAAATGATTGACACTCATGTGATGAGTACTATGATTAAAATACTGTACATGCTTGGATAAGCTGCTCGGAGACGCCTGTATCAGTCAACCTGCATCAGTCAACCTGAGTTTTAATTAGCGCCTGGGCGTTGGGGTGGTATAATAACAGGTAGCACCTCATATAAGCATAGTGGTGTGTATAAATCAGTCTTAGGTCTTATGTAATGCTGCATTCAAATGCACCTCAGAAATCGGAAACTTGGAAAATTCTGACTCATGTACCTCTGATATCTCCATGTTTCCCCACGCAGAGCTATCTCAGAATTAGCCAATAGGGAGCTTTACGCAAAGTCTTACACTAAATCTGGTTTTCTGAGAAGCACTTGAATGTACCATAAGTGGCATATTTTAGGCAGCTTCATGGACCCATTGTTGAGAGTTCTCTTGGCTGGGAGCAACATTACTCACACTGTCCAAGGCTGCGGTTTGAAGCCAGATAGTGCATATTGCATGCATCTTTAGGGCATCATGATCAAATATGTAGACATGCTGTGCACATGCTGCCCTTGTAGGCCTACTTTAGCCTGCTTCATTGTTAAGTGCAATAAAATCAAAGATGCAGTGTGTTCTGTGAGGTAACTGTGTGATATGTCATGCGGTGTGTTCAACAAGGTTAATAAGCTCAACAACCTCTGACAGAAATCTGTGAATGCATAAAAGTGGTGGGTCATGCCTGCGTGCACAATTATTCCAACAATATCTTGTGCACACTATTGCCCCCAAGGCGATGTGTAGTAACTGGAGCAGACTCAAATTCTTGAGTTTTATTTATATATTTAGGATTTTATTATAATAAAAGAACACCCTCTGCGTCATGCATGGCACTATTACAGCAGGCCCGTACCCTGAAAATGAACCTTTCAGACAATGTTGACAGCGAATAGCTACCTATTTAAAAATGATCAATTATTATTACTGACTTTCAATTATCAAAACATAGCATTTCATTAAGTGCTCTTGTACACGTTAATTAGCCCATTAAGCGATTAGCTCCTATTCTCCTCTACGGATAAATAACATAGCATCATCTTGGCAACCTGCCCCCTTTACCCCCGCCCCACTCTGTGCTCGCTTTGCATTCCTGGACCGTACCATCCCGACATAAATGTATTTTTTATTGGTAATCATTGTGGACGTATTTGAATACTTTTCATTCCGTTCAGAATGTTTTTCAAATCATACCATCTTGTTTTATGTAGCCGTTTATGCTCTCAAAATGTTCTATTACGGCCTCTGAAAAGTGTGGACTCCCCCCACCATGCGATTAGATTCGTCCTCATACTGCCATGTTGGATAGAGCCGTCTCTACTGCTGGCGCTGGAGTTCCCATGAAAGTTTAGTATTTATCGTCTTCAAGACGTCGCAGCAATTTTGTTATATTTCAAAGTGAAGGAAGGCATTGCGTTGTGCTTCTAACCTACGGACATAGGCCTATTAGGACACTACAGTTGTATTTAAGCCCGGGTCGTATACAGACCCGCACCGATGTGAGGGTTCGGCAGCAGGCCACGGGTGATCAATGACTGTTTATTCTATCTCTTGGATTTCATATACCGCTTTAGAGTCATAATACACTTGTTTATTGATTGTCAACTATGAGTGGACATCCGCCGCAACGGCGGCCCCCTAATATCGGCTCTATTCTGCTCACACCGCAAGAGAACGAATGCCTTTTCAACTACCTTGGCAGGAAATGCATCGTAAGTTTATCAGTTGTTGTTACTTTCTTAGCATGCATGATGATTCTCCTCTCTCCGGGATGAAACGTTACCAGCTACCTTTATGTGCTTGATTTCTTACATTCTGATGTGTTTGGAATCGTAACGCATTGCCACTGACACGTCCCTCTTTTGGCTGCATTGGGAAAACCGGGGAACAAGGGCAGGGAGTGTTATATCCCGGGACAGTGGCATTTGGGCGGTAGAAAGTTTCAGTCAAGCCCCGAGGCCTCGATTGTTCTTGACACACCTGAAAGTACTTCGTCAACATGACCAAATGCAAGTTTCTACAGCCCTTTTTTTAAAGGAGTTTTTGGCGTATGCTGGATGAGTCAGTGTTCTGTTATGTCCATCAAGGGGCAAACGAATTATTTTGTTCTGACATTACATAACATAGCTTTGGCAGGTTTCGGGTCAGTGTGTTTAGAACATTTGCCTACCAGACATGACCTAAACATTGCTGTCAAAAAGCATTCCTCGCTAAGCCAGGCTAAACTACCTGCTTTGTGTGATTCAGCAACCTATAATCTCTCAACGGTAAAGCATCAGTGTAGCTACGCAATGTAGCAAATGACAAGGATAGGGTGGCTTCTTATAGCACGATTTAATGTGACAGGCTGAAATTGATATTATGTAACGCGTTGAGAGTTCATATATAGGGAGTTTGATTTTAGGAATGATATATTAAGTGGCTTTATTATGTCTAGCTATGGGCGTTTCTCCTTGTCCTTGGCAGGGGTTGTAGCTTACATTACACTTCTGAAAATATTGTGTGATATCTCTTTTATACCCACTAATATATACATTAAATGTCAGTACATTACACTTCTGAAAATATAGTGTGATATCTCTTTTATACCCACTAATATATACATTAAGTGTCAGTAGAAACTGTTCAATAACAGTTTAGATAGGATCCTTGTATGGAATAGTCACCTGGTGAGTCAGTCAGGAAGAATACAATTCATTGTTGTATTTCCCTCTCCTGACAGGTATTTCTGTGTGTAAACAAACACCGGTTTGGTTGATATGAAGTGAAGTTATTTTATTGTTTGTTTGTTCATCAGGAATAGGGCCTAATCAGATTTTCCCATGGATATGGGTCAGTGAGGGTGTTGTGTAATGTAGGACTACATTTTTCTCCACAGTCTGCTGTAGTTACTCTCCTATGCCACTTCTTATTTAACTTCCTCCTATCAACTTTGTCTATGTTACCTTTGTTAGCTTGTGTTCACTAAAGGAAGGCGATGTTGAGGAAGTGTAAATGTCTCTTCCTCCTCTCACTAGGAGAGAAGTTCCGCCTCCTTTCTGTCAGTCACACCCTTACCTGTCCCAGGTTCCTCTGAGGTGTGTCACTCTCTCCACACCTGTACACCTGTATAAACAGCCAATGACGACGTTCCTCAGACATTCAGGCCATGTCACTCCCCATGTGACACAGTGGCATGAGGAATATTCTCAACATCTTTGTGTGTGTGTGTGGAGAAATCTAATTAGAATGCCCACGAGTGAGGTGAGTGAGTGTGTGTTACGCAACAGCCTTGTTATGTCGAAAATGTCTAAATCACCAAATCAACGCTGCCTGTTGCTACTGCTCCTCCACACCAAACACTCCCTGCTTTTAACCTTTGATTCACTGGAGTTGTAAAAGGCCGGCGTGCTAGGCTAGCTGTTAGCCAGCAGGGAAAGCTCCCCTTGTCTGCCACATACATTCCCTGAGCAGCCTGTTGATACACGGCTGACGTGACGGGGCTGTGGGTGTATTGTTTTATTAAGACTATCCTGGGTTCTGAGGATCTCATCAGCCCAGGCAGAGCGCAGGCAGCAGCCTGAAACGCAGCCCTTTGCCAGAACATGATGAATCATGGATCTCACATCAGAGTGGTCCAACCTGTGCTGTGGTTCACTCACTCATTAGTATTCCTGCTGCAGTATTCACTATCAGCGCTCAGTCGGCAAATGGGTGGTGGAAGGCATCCAATTCACACACTTGCCACGCTGTGTGTGTGTGTGTGTGTGTGTGTGTGTGTGTGTGTGTGTGTGTGTGTGTGTGTGTGTGTGTGTGTGTGTGTGTGTGTGTGTGTGTGTCAGAGAGAGGGGGAGAGGGAAAGCGAGAGAGAGAGAGAGACACAGAGACTGCCTGCTCAGCAGTCCTCTCCAGCAGGAAGTGCAGTGGTCGACCTCCTCTGGTGTTTTGTGCTGGAGCGGCGGAACGTGCCTTTCCTCCCTCTCCCCCAACTCCAGCCAGCCTTCTCTCTCTCTCTCTCTCTGACTCCTGTCCAACCCGACTCTGTGCCCCCTGCTCTTCCTCCGGAGCCTCCACACCAGCCTCTTCCTCTCCTTCCCAGTTCCTAACCCCAGCTCCCTCCACAAATCCCTGGACAGGCCCAGTCCTGCAACCCTAAGGCCCTCAGATGGTCCTCATCACGACAGCTCTGGGACTGGTGTGATTAATATGTTGGTGGGGAGTCAGGTTACAGTAGTTAGTGAAGGGCATTGGGTCTTTTTCTCTCTCTCCCCCTGTGTAGTACGGATGTCCAACAGGGAAGCTGATGTCGAGGTTTTGCCCTCTACTAGATAAATAGAGCCACATGCGTAGCCTAAGGACGAAGCGAATAAACCTTGGTCGCTAAACATATGTAAAGAGAGGCGAATCAGCAGTCAGTGTGAGGATGCAGGCCTCTCATACAATATTCCAAGGCTCCGCCGCTGTGCCCTCTTGAGGCTCTGTCAGTGGACTATATCTTCTTACCTGTCAGAGAGCAGCTGAAGGTCTCAGCTCAGCTTCCCCTGGCTCTGCTCTGCAATGCACCCATTACCCCCTCTAGAGTTACTGTCAGGAGGAAGAGGGCCTGGCGATCAATAAGGCATTTCCTGGCCCTTTGCTGGCCCCTAGAGAGGTGTGTGTGTGTGTGTGTGTGTGTGTGTGTGTGTGCGAGAGTGAGCTCATCTCTGGCCCCATCTCTGCTATGACTTAGTTAATGTATGGTAATTTGCCTAGCTTCTTTTGTCTCACAGGGGAAGCAATAGCTGATCCAGACCAGTCCAGCAGGCTGTGAAGCTGGAGAGGGTCAGGTTATGATGACGTCACCCTCACTGCTTCCGACAGCCTGTAGGGTAGGCCTATTTTCCGGGCTGTGCCACTGATGATCAAAGCTGGCGGGGGGGGACAAAGCTCTGCTACGAGATAGCAGATCTTATCTCCTCAGCTGTACTCTGTGAACCCAGCCAGCGAGGCTCTGTATGAACAGAGAGATCATCTCCTATTCAGCTGAATGGCTCGGCTTCTTCCTCATTCTGGAAGCCAAGAATAGAGGGTTTAACAGACCAGCTCCAGTAGCTTGTCTGTGATTCGTTAGTCAGTGCATCATTAGCCTAGCTTGTGTTGGAGCTGCAGAGATCTTTGTGTCCCCAGACAGTGTGCAGCCTTCACTCATCTGTATGTAGTTAGGCTACTACTGCTCCCAGCTTCCAGACCAGTTTTACTGCACTCTGCCCTGCCTTTCATCTCTGTGTTAATGGGCCTGGACCCCTCAGGAGAGGAGAGGGGGAGAGAGAGGGGAAGAGAGAGCCCAGGAGGACCCCTTAATGCAGTCTGTCTGCGGGGGACACTTATCTTTTGGCTAACTCCTCAAAGCTACGTTTCAGCTAGAGCGAGTCTTGTTCCCAGACACTCCCGCCCAAATGCGCCAAAGGTCTGGTGTCTGGGACTGTTGAAAACCGGACGGCGCACAACCATTGGCTTTAGTTTGCATCAATCAATTCCCACAGCACTAACCCCCCCCCCCCCCCCCAGTGCTTGCACACGACACGTTTCTGATTCGGAGCTACCCCTCACAGCTATGGGATTTGCTGAAACCAAATAATAACAAATAATTTGCTCAATAAATTCACTCCCCATGAGGCCACGTTTGAGTAAACTGTTATCCCAGGGTTATATGCGCTGTGCTCAATAGCCTGGGGATGAGGCTAGGCTAGAGCTAGTCCTTTATCTATTACAGCTAGCCTTCTGGCTTCACAAGAAGGGCTTTCTCATAAAAGAGCTGCTGAGATTCTTCACATTGCTGCAGCAGATTCACGAGGTAGGCTAACCACCAGCGGCCACACGCGTCTCTTCCTAGTCGGAAGCTACTTGTCGTACAGATCCAGAGGCAGATGTGGTTACCGATGGCGTCCTTGACCCGGGACGTCGTATGAACTTCCTATGGACGTTCGGGACATATCAGAGACCCGATTTGGGTAATATGAAAAGTTCTCCGGATGTGTTTTATGGGCTCTGCGACGATTGGCATCAGTCAGCTGATCAATATCAAAACAGGTTTGATATTTGAATGTGCCCAATACGCATTCGGCTCTCCAGTTGTTAAACGCGTCCTGCGATGGAATTTTCTCCCACTTGCGTAATGTCAAAGTCCAGTCCGCCTCTCGTTGCGTTAAGTGAGCGTGTGAGTGTGTTCACCTCAGTCAAGCCCCTGTACCGCGTGAGGAGATTTCTAAGACATACGGTCTGTAAGTAGATTCATAGATGACAGGAGGAGGACAGGGTGACATTGGCCCAATGATGAACAGCACTGCAGTGGCAGCTAACTGCTGTCTGCCGTGCCTCTGTGTTTACCGTGAGCAGATAGGGACGCTCTGTCATTGTCACCGTCTCTGTCAGGCTTCGCAGTCGACTCAGCACGACTAAATTAGGGTTTGTCACCTGAAGGTTTTTTTTTATTGAGAAAAATGATTGACAGAGTTTCTAGTCATGAGCCTGGGTCATCATAAAGCATGTCAGCGAAATGCATGCTTACACACACACACACACACAACTGGATCCATGATTGTGACGTATAGTTGTTTCACTTACTTTAGTCGAATGTGTTGCTCTGGTTAAGAGCATCTGCAAAATGGCTAAAATGTTAATGTCTAATGTTAACATGGTGTGTGTGTGTGTGTGTGTGTGTGTGTGTGTGTGTGTGTGTGTGTGTGTGTGTCTCCTCCTGTAGACGCTGTGTTCAGCGGTGGTGCAGGTGTATTCTGCAGACAGGAACTCCTCCTGGACCAAGAGGTGTTGTGGCGTGGCCTGCCTGGTCAAAGATAACCCCGCGCGCTCCTACTTCATCAGGGTGTTTGACATCAAGGTGAGTTTACACATGAAACACGACGGGGCTGAAGACTTACTGCAAGGACGATGGGCTGATTAGGATGTACACTCTCTGTGGACACTCTGTCTCGTCTACGCAATCTTCTCTAATTCCTGTGCACTTTCACCCACAATCCCCCCCTCTCTCTCTCTCTCACACACACACACACACACACACACACAATGTTCTCTCATCTCTCTCGCACAATCTTTCGATAATACCTACACACATTCTCACACTCACTCTCTCCCTCTAATACCTACTTTCATACTCACCCACAATCTGTCTCTCTCTCTCTCTCTCTCTCTCTCTGTGACTCTCTCCCTCCGTTTGTCCACAGGAGGGAAAAACCATGTTTGAACAGGAACTCTACAACAACTTCATCATCAGCACCTCCAAATCGTACTTCATAACATTCGCAGGAGACGTGAGTGTGGCCTTCTTCTGTCTGACTTAGTTTTCTCTTAAGAATGAATGAATGACATTTTTTTACACTTTTTAAATATGTATATAGAGTTGCCTCAGCCATTTGAGTACAACAATGCACACACAAAAATTATCAAGGATTACATTTTATAACAATAATTCCCGAATAAGTCAGTCGACACACACGTGTGCTGTGCAGGTAAGACTTCAGCAGACATAAGGTATGTGGGACAGGTACATTGTTCATGGTCATAAGGACCGTTCAAGGGCATAAGGACCGTTCAGGGGCATAATCATGGTCATAGGGACCGTTCAGGGTCAGAAGAGTCGGAGTCAGGTCAGCACCATGCATGTTGCCACTGATCTGGGTGCTGTAGTTCTTACACAATGATTTTAAGCCTCTGTTTATATTTGTCGTCTTATCTAACTGTTCTCAGGTGTGTGTGTGTGTGTGTGTAAGATGTAGTTAAATTAATGGTGTGTGTCTGTGTGTGTGTGTTTGTCTCTCTCTCCCTGAGTAGACATGCCAGATGGGGCTGAACTTCGCCAGCGAGGAGGAGGCGAAGCGTTTCCGTAGCGTGGCGGGAGAGCTGCTGGGAAGGCGACAAAGGAAATCTGGTACCTGACCGACGCCATCTTTGATTCTCCTGCACTCTGATTTCTTCTGCTCTGTGAAAGCTGTCCAAGCCATCTCCTTTCTCTCTCTGTCTGGTCTGCTACTGGTCAGAAAGTCTCTCTCTCTCTCTTTCATTATATTAATATTAATACCTGATCAATGCACAAGTCCAACTCCTGCGTGTCTATCTCAAGTTAGATTTCAGCCCTCGTCCCCCCCCCCCCCCCCCCCACCCACCCCTCTCTCTCTCCATCGGGGTTGGGGTCAATTCCATTTCCCTTGAGTCAATTCAGGAATTAAACTGGAATTCCAATTGTAATTGTCCTCTATGCTCTTCAATGAGGAACATTTTAGAATTGAATTTCAGCTAACTTCTTGAATTGAAATGGAGTTGACCCGCCAACACTGCTCTCCATGTTACATATCTGTCTTTGACCCCCCTGACTGTACTGTGGTCTCTCTCTCTCTCTCCCCCCTCTCCCCCCTCCCCCCAGCCCACTGTAATAGGCAACTCCTCCTCTGGCCTCCAGCCCCAGTCAACTCCTCTCCTATGCTGCTCTGCAGTAACTCCCAAGTCTCTGTGCTCCATTAACAGGCGTTGTGCTTGGTTTGAGTCTCCTAACCACCTCCTGTACGTAGAGGGCTGTGTGTCTCCTCAGGCCCGGCCCGCTGGTGTGAGGGAGGTACAGGGTGTAGGGGTCGGTGTGTGTGTGATCATATGATGATGATTCTCTCTCCCTACGGAGGACGGACGGGGCTTCGCTCCTCTCTGAACCTCACATCCGTTCTGTCCGTCTGTCTGTCTGTGTGCCGCTTACACTCTAACTCCCAATCCTAGGCTCACCGATCAGTAAACACCAGACACACGCACACACACACTCACACTCTCTCTCTCTCTCTCTCTCTGTGTTCCTCCATGCGCTACTACACATTAACTCAGAAACCTACACATGCCCATCAGTACACACACACACACTCTTTCTCTCTCTCTCCCTCTCTCCCTCTCTCTCTCTCTCTCTCTCTCTCTGTGTTCCTCCGTGCGCTACTACACACTAACTCAGAAACCTACACTTGCCGATCAGTACAGACACACACACACTCTCTCTCTCTCTCTTTCTCTGTGTGTGTGTGTTCCTCCATGCCCTACTATACACTAACTCAGAAACCTCACTTGCCGATCAGTACACACACACACACGCACACACACACACACACGCACACTCTCACGCACACTCTCTTCCTCCCTGCGCTGCTTACACAATAACCTCAGAGTCCTATGCTTGCAGATCGCTGTACACTTCAGGCACACCTGTGTCCTCGCCCACCCACTCACACCTTCCCCCTTCACTAACGCATACCGCTCAGACCACTCCTGAATATTAATTATCTTAATTTTGTTTTGCAGAAAAAAGACGCGACCCTCTAAATGGTAGGTCATCTGTTGCTATTGAAATTCACTACTGAGTACTATTTTGGTCAAGTTAATCGTCTTGATTTAGAATTTGAAATTGACTTCAGATTGCCAAAATAACTCAATCAACCAACCTGTGCTGATTTTTAAACCAACAACTCCTTCACTGACAGAGCTATCCATGCACTTATGTAATGATGACATAGTTCTGTGGTAATATTTGGCCCTCTCCCCTATTTACCCAGACGGGTTTGATTGATGTTTACGCTCCTCCGTGAAGTGCAGGGATCATCGCAGGGAGCTGGGTGTCTGTACGATATGCAACCTAGCCTAAGCTCAGAATGCCTTAGCCCCACCCCCAACCCCCAACACACACACACACACAGAAGATACCCCTCCCCACAAGTCTAGGATCAGATTACCCCCCCCCCCCCCCCCCCCCAGTCCTAACCTGAACCATATAGCGGATTAAAAATAAATGACTCTTTAACAGATTGTAGGGGCTTCTAACCCCCCCCCCCCCACCACCACCACCACCACATACACACACAGCAACCTGCCCTATAAGCTTTCTTCTTACTGTGCCTGTGACCATTCAGCATGCACGCAAACGCACACGCACACGCACACAGACAGACATGTGCCACACACACACCTGACAGCAGGGAGCCAGTTCTACAGGAAGGGTAAATACCAACCCTCTGATCCAGCATGGTAGGTGTGCTCAGCATGGGACACACAGCAAACATCTGTTTACCAGCTTATCTCTAGGTCTGGTATTGGTGTTGTAAAGCAGTACGCACACACACCTGCTTACCAGCCTGTTTAAAGGTCTGGTGTTAAAACAGTATCCTCAGTCTTCTTGGTAAATACTGACTACCATCACAACACTCCAACCTTTCCATATTTATACATACAAACACACACGTTAAATAGAAAGTGCACACCGTTTTCATACACACAATTTTTGGGTGTAGGTTGAAGCTGACTCACTTAATGCCCAGCCCTTATTTAGTGCAGATACTTTAATAGCTCTTTAAACATGTAATCTGACTGGTTGGATTGGTGCTGTACTGTATATCACATTTACTGTGACATGTAGACCTGTCTTATAAATCGTGGAATGCGGAAATATAGCGCCTTCGCGTCAGATCAGCAAACTAAGCTAGTTTTCGTCCTCATCGCCTCAACTTAAATAAATAAATACCGCACACTCAACTAGCTGACTTTGCTAGTGTAATGTACCTAAGAAATTCACCGGGAAAAAAACTTGAAAATCATGTATGGATTTATTGTTTCGTTGAGTAGTCATGACTGGTTTGAGGTTGAAAAGTTTGTCTGTCCCACTGTAATCGTGGTCACTTTGACAGCGCATATTTTAGCCGGGCTACTTTCCGTCCTTCCCGTAATTGCTTGCGAGTTCTCAGACAGATCAATGTGGACAGAGTCATGCTATCTGTCGTAAAAAAAATAGACTGTATCCTTGTGTAACAGTGACTGGTATTGAACCCTGTTCAACTTCACAGTGTAGCGTACCCCAGAGGGAGTTGTTCAAACCTTTAGGCTGTAAAAGTTGGGTACACTCGATTTGTGCCGTACACAACACTACCTCCCTCTCCCTGACTCTTTATGATGTCCCTGTACTAGTGTGTGTGTGTGTGTGAGAGACAGGCAGGCAGACAGACAGACATTACAGATGACTCTTCATTATGTCCCTGTAGTAGCCTGGCTCTGTGAACAGGTGTGTGTGTGTGACAGGTAGACAGACAGGCAGACGGACATTACAGATGTGGTGTGTGTTGGACATACGGATAGCGCCGTCCAGGTTTTTTCTGTTGTTGTTGTTGTTTTTGTGCCACTTGTGGTCACGGGAGGTACCCTCTGCCCCTGGTTATTGGGTTAAGAGGATTCAAATTCAGAGGCTAATGGAACTTTACCCAACACACACAACTCTGACCCTCCCATCCGAGCACTGCCTACTGTACGTAGCGAGGGAGAGGGAGATGGTCGCTATCTGTGGGATATAAAAGCTTTATCAGACCTGTCGACAGTTGGGTGATTTTTGGGGTGTTTTCACTTTTCACTCCACATTTACCTGGCCTATGAACTCTCACTTCCTCCATGTAACTGGTTTTACTGCGTCAGTGATGTAGTCAGTGTTATTGATCTCTCTCCTCTAGCCCCTAGATTCTCTCTCTCTCTCTCTCTCTCTCTGTCACTGTCTCTGTCTCCCTCTTTTTCTCTCTCTCCCCCCTTGGACCACCATGCTGTCTCTCTGTGTGCTGCCCTGCTCCCTCCCAGCCGTTGCCCCGCCTGATGCAGATTCCTAATGTTTAAGAGAACTGCGGGGATTAACGTGGATTAGCGAGAATGGGTTTTAACGGTTATGTAAAAATCCAGCCAGCGGCGTAATATGATGGGATTAGAGTTGGGCTGGGGCTGGGGATGGGGGGGGGGCTTCTGATGGAGATGGGTGGGGTCAGAGACAGACCAGGAGAGCGGTGGCCTGAAAATGCTCCATGAGGGAGGGAGGGAGGGAGGTGAGAGAGCGCTACATAGGGGGTAGGGAGGCGGGGCTAGGCGGGGCGAGCTTTAGAGAGGGTTCCAGTCCAACTCTGGGCACCGCCACTCTGAGCATGAGTCTCCCTGGCACTGCTCTCTGTTTGGACATCCCTCCATGTTCCACGCTCGCCTATGTGGATAACCGGCTCTGTCTGTGGCTCTGACGACCTACGCTGCTGCCCTGGCCGATGAGGACATCTCTCTAACACGTGTAATGTATGGACTTATTGAGGAGGACCATTGAAGGGAGCTGCTGTCCAGACACGTTTCTCCTCTGGTTCTCCCAATCCTTTTTGGACGCTCGCGTTTTCCTTCTGGCATTCCCTGGTTTTGTAATCTCAGACCAGAAGGCCCCCCCTGACCCCCTCCCACCCTCCGGTTCTCTAAACTCAGACGGACAGCCTAAGTTCCTGCCCTGTCAGAGAGCGGCCTTCCTATTGGTCCTCCCCCCCCCATGCTGACGCGGTGAGATGATGTTCTGCACCACCTTCCTGTCGGCTCCCTCCGAGGAGCTTGGCGATGGCGGTGGAGGAGGAGGAGGGGGGGGGGTGAGGCCGGGTGGATGTCTCAGCTCCCTGCACTGCCTGGTCCTCCCTCAGGAGGAATTCTACGCGCCCCTCTCCGACGCCGCCTCCCGCCTCTCCCTGCGCCACGGCGGCAGGGCCTGCGGCATGGTGGGTAAGATGCTGCTGGACGTCAACATGGCCACTTGCGGGCGGGGGGAGAGGAGGGAGGTGAGACCCCCCGCCAGTCCCTCTGTATCCCCGTCGCTCAGAAAGAGCCTCCGTGCGACAGCGGTGGTGGTGGCGGCATCCACCGGTCACAAAGGTAGGTTGCACATAGGACGCATAGGGACAGGACATCTCATCTCGAATAACACCCTATACTGCACTATTTTGGACCGAAAGAGGAAGGAATCAACTCCAGCATGGATGGTCGGCGTTGGGAGTTGTTGTGTGTGTGTCTGTGTGTATCCTCAGCTCACTGATGGTGTGTGTCGTTGGAGTTGTAGTAGTGTTGTAAGTGTTTGTGTCCAGTGTGTGGCATAACCCTGCTAGCAGTGTGTCTGAAAACTGGGGGGGGGGGGGGGGGGGGGTCTCTGTGCCAAGCCCTGATGGAGGCTTTACGGAGAGGAGAGGAGAGGAGAGGAGAGGAGAGGAGAGGAGAGGAGAGGAGAGGAGAGGAGAGGAGAGGAGAGGAGAGGAGATGGATGGGCTGAGCTTTGTGGGAATGAGACTGGGATGCTGCAGCAAGGTGATGACAGCATGCAGCGTGATGTTGGCTGAACTCCGTGTCTTGTTTCAATCCTTTTTTTTATTCACCACACAAAAGCCCCTTTCTTTCACTTACATGCTTGAAACCAGACAACACACTAACACAGGCTGCTTAATGAGAGTGTGCAGCAAGGATTTGTTGGAGAGAGTGGTCCTCACAGCGTTTGGTGACAGAGTAGAGAGAACATCTGCATGTCCCGCAGAACCTTCTCAAAGTTGTGCCCTATAGAAGGTCCTGCGTCCCCAAGATGTTAACGTGTGTGGCGTCTGTACTTCTGGAGATGTGTGTGATGATTGTGCTCTACAAGCATCATCGTCAACCCGTTTGGTGTGCAGAAATGCACAGCATGGTTTTATCTGTCATACGTGATCTGATCAGGACCCACACTGGAAGGAGCATGCACCATTGGCATTCTAGTTTGTAGTTTCTGAGTCTTTCTTTCTCTCTCTCTCTCCCTCTCAGGCCCAGCTCTTCTGCCCATGGCGACCGTGGACATCAAGAACCCGGAGATCACTAACGTGACACGTTTCCACAACAACAACTCTCAGGTCAACAACATGATGCACTCCTCCTTCAACAGGAAGGAGAAGAAGGTGAAGGGCAAGAAGGGGAAGAAGCTGACCAAGGCCGACATCGGGACGCCCAGCAACTTCCAGTGAGTCTCACTACTCGTGGGGTCATTGGGGGTCATTATACTGGGAGAGACTACTGGGACCATCATGACCAGTATCCCATTAATCACGTCCCTAGACACTTCTGCCTAATATGCTCGGAAGGTCTGGTGGACTAATGCGCCAAACTTGGCCTTCGTTTACCCAATACAAAGAGCGTTAAAAACTTCAGACGCACAGTTGTTGGCTTTACCTCGCACCAATCATCTCCCACAGCACTTCCCCATGTTTCCCCTCTAATCCCATGTAATATGTAGCTGGCATTGATTGATGGCGATGTGAGGATAATCTGGCCCATGTTTTCAGGAATAGGGTCGCAGTATAGGGATACAGCTCTGTGGTAATGCACAGTCAGCGATGCCTCTAGTCATGATGGGATATGTACCCCCGTTGCAACATAACCTAATTCACACTCCTGAGCCGTACTGGGCTGGCCTAGTTACCCATCCACCATCGTTGCTGAAACAGGGCTGGAGAGGGAATTGTGAGCGGAAAACATCTTGAGCCAGCTCAGTACAGTTCAGGTCAGCCCTGTAGTGTGTAAAGCAACATAGAGACTCTCTTTACGCTCCCTGGCCCTAATTTGACCCCTTTCACTACGTCCACCTATCTTCTCCAACACTCTACTGTATGTGTTGCTTTAGTAGGGGGCACACACTACAGGGATGACCCAAACCATGCTGTGCTGACACTGATGTTTTCCTTCAACACCGTCCTTTCCAGCACTGTCTCAGCAAATATGGTGGATGCTTTACCAGGCCAGCACAGGACAGTACAGCTCAGCTTAAATCGGTTCTCTGGAGGGGCTCGGGGGGGGGGGGGGGGTCATAGAATTAGAATTTGAAGAATATGCTAAGTTGCTCTGAATTCTTAGCTTCTCCCTGTGTTTTGCACATGCAATAATAATGATTACCATGGTAATAATGTATTACAATTCCATATCAGCCATCATTGGTGTACTAGCCAAATTGCCACGGTCTGAGGGAGCCTGTCCATTCTACTCATTATATTTCTATGCTGAGGGTTGATGTGGGGTTGAGTATCCTTTGATTCAGTGTGTTGTTTCAGTCTGTGTGTGTGTGTGTGTGTGATCAGTTCCCCAGGGTTAGGGTTATTCACCTCTCTCTACCCTGTTTCCTTCCAGACACATTGGACACGTGGGCTGGGACCCCAACACAGGCTTTGATGTGAGTATGAGTGACTGTGTGTGTGTGTGTGCGCGCGAGTGTGTGAAATATTCAGTCTGCCTGCCGCTTAAGTCATCGTCACAGTTACACAAGAAGATTTTAGAAAATAAAACCTGTATCTGCATAATCCACTGCCTCATTTCCCCAAAAAAGGAATGATTTAAGTAATTATGCTGGATGTGTCTGTAGGAAATCATGCAGGCAGGGACGGACAGGGGGGATTTATCTTTAGTCAGAATGAAAAAATGAGTTTTAATGCTTTCAAGAACTTGAAGGGCGGATCGTTTGGAATATAGTTTTCAACATGCTCTTGACTAAAATCTAGAATAAACCCCCAAAAAACAATAAACTTTATTTAAAGATGCATAACAATTATATAGACACAATGAAACCAGATTGAAAATGTTAGAAGCTGATTATTTGGCAAAGCTCTGAAGGTACTTAAGAAATTCATTATATAGACCTCACAAACAGAACAAGCTGTGCTGTTTGTATCTGTGCCCAAACTGAGATATATATATATATATAATAAAATAAGCCTGCTTAATCTGGGGCAGTGGTGGGCATCGAGGTAGTAATCACGCACAGCTCAATTCTAGAGTATTCCACTCTGCTTGACGGGCAGTGCCAACTTGGCAACGCTCCCTTACTGCCACAGGGTGGCGATAAAGGGGCTGTCTTCGTAAAGTATATTTGTGCATCGTTTTCTTGTATACGGATCATGGTATACGTTTGTGTGTATATTTACAATAATAACGGCACTAATCTGTCTCCATATGTAATGCTTTAAGAGAGAACAACAAAACAGAGAGAGACTCATGAGGTGAGGTTCTGACCCGCGTTCTCTCCCCTCTCGCTCAGCTTAACAACCTGGACCCGGAGCTAAAAAACCTGTTTGACATGTGTGGCATCTCGGAGGCCCAACTGAAAGACAAGGAGACCTCCAAAGTCATCTACGACTTCATTGAGAAGAAGGGCGGAGTGGAGGCCG
Organism: Argentina silus; assembly: GCF_951799395.1. NCBI lineage: Eukaryota > Metazoa > Chordata > Actinopteri > Argentiniformes > Argentinidae > Argentina > Argentina silus. Next base: position 4,729,527 of record NC_139674.1, on the reverse strand, counting down.
TGAAGAATGAGCTCCGGAGACAAGGTGAGATGTGTGTGTGTGTGTGTGTGAGCGTGCGTGCAGACGGAGGAACATTGTATAGTGAGACTCCCAAGTGTTGGTGTGCGGTTACATTATTTGTTTGTATGTTTACTGGGTGACAACAGGAAATGTGGTGGTTGTGTGTTTACTGTTTAGCATCAGTTAGCCACAGCGCCATGTTTCCTCAGGAGCTGCATAGGTTACAGACCCTGTGTTGCCTAGGTTACAGACCCTATGTTGCATAAGTTACAGACCCTGTGTTGCCACTGTAGTGCTCTAACCAGCAGGTTTGGGGTCAATCCCATTTCAATTCACTCAATTTAGGAAGCAAATTCAAATTCCAACTGCAACTTCATTTTCCTCATTGAAAAACATAGAGGAAATTTGGAATTGAAATCAGTTTAATTCCTGAATTGACTGAATTGAAATGGAATTTACCCCAACCCTGCTAACCGGTGTGGTGAACGGTCGGTCATAGCCTCTGATGCTCTATAACCGTGGTTGTGGTTGTGTTCCTCAGGTCCTCCACGGTGGAGTGGTAGGTCTCTGTGTTTCTGCATGGCTCTGCTGTGTCAGACTGCCAGACAACTCACAGGCTCACACTCACAACACTGACTGTGTGGTTTCACTCCGTAGGGACAGTATGAGTCCATGTTTTTGGCATAGTGTAACATGCATGGGTCCGAACACCAGACCAGGAGTGGGTTTGCAGTGTGCTGAAGTGCTATGTGTGTTCTCCTCTGTCTAGGACAGCAGCTTTCTACAGCCAGCAATGTCACTTGTGTGGGATACAACACAATATTAACCTCTGGATATTTTAGGGCAGTGTTGTTAATCTGCATAGATTATAATTACATACCTCAGATTTATTTTTTGTTGCTCAGCAGGATTGGGGTGAATTTCATTTCAATTCAGGAAGTTGCCTGTAATTCCAATTCCCAATTCAATTAAAAAGCATAGAGGAAATATTGAATCAGTTTACCTGAATTGACTGACTGAATTGAAATGGAATTGACTCCCAACTCTTGCTCAGTCAGGTTAGGAGAATAACATGAATGAAGCGATGCTGCCCCTAGTGGCTAAAAGTATTACTGCGTAATGTAATGGAAGAACTTTGTCCCCCTTGGAGCAGTGGTCTTCGAACCCTGATTCAGGAGAGTTGTGCCTGCTTCAGTTCTAGTCTAGCACTAACACATGCCGATTCAACCAATGGAGGTCTGAAGTAGTCCGAATCAGGTTTGTTGGTGGTGCTGGGCTGGAAACACAAGCCAGCGCACATCCTGCGGGTCTCCAGAACCAGGTTTGCAGATCACTGCCCTTAGAGGTGTCACTAATGCAGTGATACTCAGTCCTGGTTCTGGAGAGGCCCATAGTGGGTCCAGGTTGTTTCCCAGCCTAGTATGATCACACCTGATTGAAATAATCAACTGATCTTAAAAAAAATAATCTTCAAAAGCCTGTACTTTCTGCGGCTCTCCAGGACCAGGGTTGAGTATCACTGCTCTGATGCATGTTTTGTGTGCAGGATGTCCAGTGGTAGGTCTTATGCTGATGATGATTTTCCTCCTCTCTCTTTTCCAGCCCCCCCACCTCCTCCCTCCAGAGGCGGCCCCCCTCCCCACCACAGCTCCGGCCCCCCTCCTCCTCCACCTCCCCACCACAGCTCCGGCCCCCCTCCTCCACCACCCCCAGCCCGGGGCAGAGGAGCGCCCCCGCCCCCTCCCCCCTCCAGAGCCCCCACCTCCGCCCCTCCCCCACCTCCCCCCTCCAGACCGGGCATGGGAGCCCCCCCACCACCGCCTCCCCCCATCCGAGGCCCTCTCCCCCCTCCACCACAGCCCTGCCATGCCTCCGCCCCCCAGGCACCCCCTCCTCCCCCGCCACCCTCCGCCCCAGCAGGTATGGGCGCCGGAGCTCCCCCACCTCCACCTCCCCCTCCTCCTCCTCCTGGCCCTCCTCCCCCCGGTCCTCCCCCGTTGTCCGACTCTAACGGAGGAGATGCCTCCCCCGTGGGTACGGGTGCGTTGCTGAGTCAGATCAGACTGGGCACTCAGCTGAAGAAGGTAGAGGCCAAAGAAAGACCTGTGTCCAACAGCGGTGGGAGAGACTCTCTACTGGAGCAGATCAGACAGGGGACCAAGCTCAAGACGGTGAGTGGACATGATTCCTTAGCCCCTATCCCCTACCTGTACCCCCAGATCATGATTCCTTAGCCCCTATCCCCTACCTGTACCCCCAGATCATGATTCCTTAGCCCCTATCCCCTACCTGTACCCCCAGATCATGATTCCTTAGCCCCTATACCCTGCCCCTACCCCAGATATCCACCTGGGCTCCAAACTAAGTGGCACGAAACATCTGAACACTAAGCGGCTTTTATCCCTATCCCTGTACACCCTACCTGCCTAGACACTTCCCTTACCTCCTAAACACACACTTGTTGAGTGTGCGTGAGCTCACTGGTGCATGTCCCATGTGTGTGTATTGCAGGTGACCGACTCAGAATCGGGCCAGAACACCCCTGCTCCTTCGGCTGGCATCGTAGGGGCTCTGATGGAGGTGATGCAGAAAAGGAGCAAGGCAATTCACTCCTCAGGTACACACACACACACACACACACACACACACACACACACACACGCACTCTCTCCCCTCCGGTCAGCAACAAATAGAAAACAGAACAACAGCTCTGGATGGTGCATTTCAGATCCAGCTGTTCATCTACATAAATCATCTACTTAATCCCATCCTTACTTTTTTTTTTATCTTTAGGTTAATGAACCAGTGTTTGTTTGTGTGTAAATGTGTTTCTCTCTCCCTCATCCCCTCTCTCTCTCTCTCACTCTCCAGATGAGGATGATGATGATGATGAAGAGGAGGACTTTGAGGATGACGATGAGTGGGATGACTAATGATCTTCCTCAGCCCCCAGATGATTACGACACTAAATTGTTCCTGTCCTTCAAAAATCGTATTCAAATTATAATGTAAATGTTCTATCAATTTGCTGTATATTTTTGTTGCCTTTATGCTTTTTTTTTTTTCTTTTTTTTTTTTTTATTAATCTGTGCAATACCTCATTTAATCTGTAAAGGTTTGTCATGTATCTTTCTGTAAAGGTTATTATTTTTCTCTCTCCTGAATTAACATGGGCAATTTTACATCAAGCCTCTCTTGATCTGTAGAGTTGAATGTTTCTTTTCTTTTCTCTGTCAGCAATTGAAGGGAGATCTAAGGAACGAACTGACAGAATTCGTAACGTTGTAATTGCTAGTTCAAATCGAGAACACTATTTTCATACCCTCACTTCTCTATCTACTTTATTTTTACTTATTCAAATACTAGTTTATCGCTCATATTTTCTTAAGAATCAGCTCTACTTTTTGGAATATTTAGCCCCCATTCGTTGTCAACTGTAAATTTACCTGTTATATTTTTGAGCCTGTTATATTTTTGCACGAATCGAAAGAGGAAACTCACTACTACGTGAATACTGACTATGTGCAGCATATGCTTCAAAAGCTGAGGAGGATTCACCTCGACATCTAGCACTCCTCACCAGGACACTACACACACACACACACACACACATAATAGCCTGTGACATAATGGCTGTCCGTTCTGTATTTTTGTTTGTTTTATTGTTATCACACTATAGCGTACCAGAGGTAATACACAAATACATTTTCCGTTGATCTTCTTTTTTTTTTTTTTTTTCTCTCCTTTTTTTTTTTTCCAGTAGCAATCAGTGTCAGTAAGGCGTTAAAAGTTTGAATCAGGTCAGTGTTCGTGCGAAACCTAATTTTGACCGATCTGCAGCTTACTGCCACTTAATGACTCGATCCTACTAACGGCTGTCGTACAGAAACAGAGAACTAAGTTAACACTCATCTGCTATCCAGTAAACACTAACATGACGCCATGCAGAGTAATACTGCATCTTCAGGAGGAACCAATGCTGTTTTATTTTTTTGCAGTATTGTCTCTCAGTTTTACCGTTTGTTCAAACGGTTTGCGCTCGATACATACAGTAAACAGGATAAGGACATCAAACCTTTCAAAAGTAGGTTGGACAAATAATGGACTCATAAATTGTACACTCAAATAAATGGTAATATTTACATACTCTTTGTCTTTCTTTGTTTGCATGTTTGTTATATTCTGTCTGTGTTTGTTTGGGCAGAGGGAATCACTTGGGCAGAGTTTACATAATATGTAGCGTGTTTGCAAGCCTGTGTACACACACACACACACACATTTGCAGACCTGTGTGCTCTGCACGTGAGTATGACACACTAGCTCTGCTTTTAACTTCCTGTCCTCCAGGGGCAGAGGTCCCACTGGCAATGGTGTATGTGTGTGTGTGTGTTTTGCCCACTGCCAGAGGTGCCTGGCAACCCCCTAGCATCACCACAACAGAGGAGTGATGAATGACGCTCTCACCACCTGCAGCACAGAGACAAAATGGCAGATATGGGAACAGCTGGGGGTTATTCTGTGGGGTGCTATCACAACATAGAAATGTAATGGATAGAGCAAACATGAATCTTTATTCTTTACAGGAGGGAGTCTGGTTTAGTCTACACTTGGCATGTTCTGTTATGTTCACTCATATCAGGAGGCTATCAGCCATCAGATTTGCTGCTTTATAGTTTGATTTTAATTACAGTTAGACTTTTATTATAATCCAGGCCCCATATTTTAAAAATGTAACTGATCGGATTTTGGCTATTGGATTGCATTACATCATAGAATTGGGTATTTCAAAACAGAAAGATTTGATTCTGATCATTCAGATTTGGATTTGGTAATCCAATCTGACCTTTAATCAAGATTGAATGTTGTTTTTGCGTATTTCAAAACTCAAAGGTAGCGATTAGGATCGTTTTGATGCTGAAAATCAGGATAATATTGATTCCGCTGGAAGGGGAGATTCAGGGTGGATTTGAAAGGTGAAAGTCACTGTAACCAATAAAAATAACATGGAGTTGTTGGGGGGAAAAAATAATATACATATTACATACAGGTTAGTAATAGTATTTAATGTGGTGTGAGTTGTCCAGTGAGATGTTGAATTTTGTTAATGCGTCATATGAGTTATTCAGATAAGTTAATACATTTTCTTACAAGTGACATACAAGCTGTCTTTTTTGTCTTTGCTACAGTACCTTTGTTTGTGTAGTTCACTCATGTATTTTTGGCGAAACAAAATGTAACATTACGTCGCCCAGTAGATGGCAAGATAGAGGGCTTTACAGAGCACTGAAAATCCAGATTCTGTGATCTTGATCTTGTGTTATCTGGATCAGAATGATCCTCACCGTTATCAAATATGTTTTGAAATACCGGCTCAAATTCAGCCAAATCTATCTGATCCTGGATAGTAAAAAAAGGGGATTACAGAATCATTCTGATCCAGATTTTAAAAATGTAAATACCGGACCCAGGAGAATCTAGCTCCCATGCTAGGTAGATTGTTAACGTGAAGAGTGTGTCCTGAATTAAGTGCAAGTCTTGGTGGTTGTAAGCTATCAGCTCTTGGTAACTTCAGATCCCAAGGACATATGGCTCCATTATTATCAAGTATTATCTGTTACACAGGGCTCCTGTTGGCGAAACACACGTGAAGCTCTGAGGCTGTAAAAGTGTACAAGAGATTAAGTTTGAATGATCGGATCGAGGGAGATTTGTTTTCAATGTTTTAAAATGACTTGGCTTAGTTACTTCAGATGATTTCTATGATTTTCAGAGGACATTTTACAGAGTGTTTTTTTGTTTATGATTTATGTTGGATGGGTTATTATTAGTGTTAAGAGTGACCAGATTGTTGAGGCACTTGACAATGTAGTGAAGAATGGTTTTAGGAAGTACTCCTGTCACTGCTCAGATTGTTTCCATTCTATGCGTGCCGTGTCCCTCCTTCCAGTTATTGATTGACAGATGACAATAAAGTGCTGTTGTGGGAGAATGACAAGCCACAGTATGCATTCTTTACTCAGGAGACTCAACAAGTTAGCTAATGTGTCTATGTTGTATCCTTTTCAATTCCTGTAAATGTGTAAATGAAGAACATTGTCTTCATTTCATTCTCAAGCTTGTCTCAGAAGTTCCTCAATTGTGAATAGTGAGAACTCAATAGTGAGTTCTGCATCAGTTGTTCAGTGAGGTGGAGTTCACATACTTTTTTGAGGAGTCAGATCAGATGTCTTTTCCATGTGGGATGCTGGAATGGTTCATCAGGGCAAGCTGCTAAAAACATTTCAGTGTTTTGCTTTGAACAGCTGCAGAGTGGATTTAGGACCAGGGAAGTCTTCCAAGACACACAAATGCACAGGACCTGGATTAAGAGCTACACATATCAGTAATACTCTCCCTCAGATAAGTCATTGGGGTCCTGTGGTCGTGCGACCTGCAAAGCTAATCTTCAGACCCCTATTAAGTCTGGAATGCTTTTGGACAGTACCTCTAGGGTACTACAGTACATATACTGTAGGTCAGTACCCATAGGTCAGGGTTCATAGGACACAGTATCCATTGGACATTATCTAAAGGGCAGAACCCATAGGACTTTTACCGTATAAAATGGTCCAATCCAAAAAGGGCATGCAATGTTGACCAGTTACCACAGTTGTCGCGTTATCCAGTCCAATTAAACGACACATCAGCAAACTGCTTTGTCCCCTATCCGCATGTTCACATGTGAAGCTGATGGTGACAGACTGACAGGCAGAGCAATGGGCAAAAATCCATTTCATTTGCCTACAAAAATATCAGCTAAAGACTGTGCAAAACTATTTCCCAATGTTTTACACGACAGTTGGGACAAATTGTTTAGTACTCCGTGTAATATGGTGCTAGAGAAAGCAAATCTGATATATAAATATTGCTTAAGTGAAATTAAAGCTCCACTCCAGTCGGTTTATTTACATTTTGTATGATTCCTAAGTATGTGGTCATTTGTTTTAAAACAAAATCTTCAATAACTATTTTTAATTCCTTATTTTCCCAATCCTCTTTTTCTCTTGTACAGCTGTGAGTGTGTTTACATAAGTGATTAATATTCATGTTCCACAGCCCTGACTGGCTGACAGCCTTTCAGGAGAATCGAACCCAACATCATGAAGTGACGCTAGCTAGCGAACACGATGGCGCAAAGCCAGCCAGAGATGTTTTAGCTATGTATTACCCTGAGTCTGAACCTCAATAGGAAGACCTTTAAAATGCAAATTCACTGCACCTGATAGAGCCCTGCATGTATCTCAATGGTAAGTTGTGTCTAATTCAAATAGTTAGCGAACTTGCAGACCTTGCAAACTGAAAACCGCTAACATTTTCCGTTTTTTTTTAATTTTTATTTATTTGTGTAAATTGCAGATGTGCGCCCTAGATAACTTATCAAACCAATCGAATTTTCCATTAATTTCAGTGAGATGGCTCGGAATTTCAACCTCCGCCGCTAAGTTGTGGAAAAAAGCCTTTTGGCGGTTTTCGGGTATTTGTTTAACGTAAATGGAAACTAATCAAACATGATATGGGCACCAATATTTGAAGTCTGTTAGTTTTACTGTATATTTCTATATGTGTGTGTGTGTGTGTGTATATATATATAGTCGAAATGACTGAACAGTTGAATAGCAAAAACCGTTGCATTGAAAATGGCACCTGACCCGGCGAACGGGAAGAAAACAGGAAGCGTAGCGTGAAATCAAAATCATTATGTTAAGGATATTAAAAGGTCGTTTTAAAGTGAGTTTGAGATTTATATTTGTTTTTTTGATGCAAATACTGTTGTTAAATACCAAAATATATCATGGTTTTACAGTTTAAATGTTATTTCCCAGAAATTGTCAAAACGTGTTTGACCGGCCTATATATAGTTTAGCAGCTCCTAATTGACTATTCATTTTGGGGGATAAAATGCCTTGCTTACAAATGGCTCCACATCCTCACATCTACATCTGTTCTTTTCTCTTCTTGGAGAAAGAAGTGACATTGGAGAGACTCCTACCTGTGTTGAAGAAGGGCACACATATTTTGCATCATCAACCTTTGAAACATCAGGCCAAGTCTCAGGAGAAACTATCTGAAGATAGACAGAGGGCAAGGATTGACATAAATGAAAGGCAGCAAGAATATTCCCATAGCTAGCTAACTTCAGGCTAACATTAACATCTTATGTTCAGTGTTAATAAGAATCCAAACATGTTACGTAGTTACCTTTCTTCTTGAACGTCATCGCCGTCCATAGAAATTGCGATGAGCAGCACAAATATGTTGTATTAGTCATGTTTGGATGCCGAAGTAGGCTCACAAAGGCAGGAGCAACACTTGTAAAGTGATGATGTCGTCTGCTATTGTTGTTGTGCTTGAAGTTTGCGTTAGCCTTGTGTGTGAACGTGTTCTTTATTTGAAGGAGAAGACAAACTACTTCTTACTTTTAGCTATTTATTTATATGTCAGAATTCCAGGCTTGTACAAGGACCACTTTTGGCGAAGAAAATCACAGTCAGCAAGCTGTTAATCTGTAACCAACCTTCCAAAAATTGATCCATTCAAACAGTCAAACAAAGCATTTACAGTAAACAAAATGATTGTGATTGGCTATTTGGTTGGGGAGGAACCGCGGTTTAGACTTGGCTCATCCCTTGTTGTTCACGGGCTGGTCACACCATTCTCCCATCTGCGGAGTCAGCACCCTGTTAGAGATAAGATACCTACTTTGGTATGTCCTCCCTAGCCTGGTACTTTTCCACTATAGCTCTTTGTGTAAGCGTGTGTTGCAACATCTTTCTTGATGACCTGGCTTAACCTCTCCATGTATTAATCCGTACTAAATTAACGTACTATGGGACTAATGCTTGATTCATCTCTCATTTATCAACAGGCCATCACATTAGTAAATTTAGCACACTGCAGTAGTGTATTTTTCTTATAGCAATAATAAGCTGTTTTTATAAAAATAAATTCTAACACTTGCTAGGCAAACAGGCGAATACAGTGACGCAATGACTTGGCTCTCTAGCCCGTGGAAAAGCACTTGGATTGGGAGAGGGAGAAAGCTAGAGAGGGAATTCAAAATAGGAGGGTAGTTGATGAGGACTTAGACTGGGAGAGGGAGAAAGCTAGAGAGGGAGCTTGAAATAGGGGGGTAGTTGATGAGAACTTACATTGGGAGAGGGAGAATAAGTGGGAAAGGTCTAGAGAAAAGTATGTTTCAAGAGATAAGAGAAGACAGGAACATGACAGCTCAGGGACTGACTTGGGAGGGACAGCTCAAACTTGCACGTAGCAAGTGCCAGGTAGCAGCAGTAGTAGAATAATGTCTTGGGAACCTTCACGTACATCGGTCGCAAGTCCCCCTCAATCAAGCAAGCTACTGCAGGCGTAAACTACTGCAGCTAAACAACAATTGAATATGCTTTTGACACTGTGATGACCTAAATGTACTTCTCAGCAAGTGCAATTAACCTGCGTGTGATGAGACAACTGTACTAAATATTGATAAAGGTAAATCATACCTCTGCTAACTCCAAAATAGCTTAGAAGCTTTGCATTCATTCATTCAGAAATGTGCTGTGCTCTTTTTCTTTTTTTTTTTCATAACATCCGGGTGATTGGTACATGTTTGCGGCCCGGAAGCAGTCAGCGATTCGCTTGTATCTAGGCAACAGATACCAACAAAACAAGAGCCAGCTCACAACATACGTGCAACTGCATACAATATTTTGGAGATATTCACAACCTAATTTCAAAGCAGATGTCTACAAATTAGTCACGACTGGGAGTAGCCATCGCCAGGCAGAGCTGTGAAATGCTGAAAGAGAATCATAATGGGAAATCTGCCAAGTCAAGAGGGAGAGATGGTAAGTCTGGATAGCTATTGGTAAAATCAGCAGCTATACAGGTCATATATAGTAGCGTGGTCAAACGTTCTGGCCACAATACTATCCCAATGGGGACGAGTTGAGAGTTCTAAGTCCGCTGTCAAGCAAAATAGCCGTAACCCTAACCCTAACCCTAACACGGACTGTTTTCGGGAACTGTTCACAATGATTTCCCACTTTTGGTGTATAGAGGCAAAACAAGAAAAAATTCTCATATTCCATAGATGGTATATATAGCCTTTTAGTATCATTGCCTATGTTTACCCCAGAAGGACAGCTTGGTTTTGGGGACAGCATGTACTGCCTCCACGACCAGAGCAGCCGTCAAACTCTGCCTCAGGCACTAGCAGAATTTCATTATCACACCTAGGAATTGATGTGACCCTCTGCGGCCACCCAAGCGGACATGGGTGGAGGCGGGGTGACGACCTTTAGACCAGTCATGGTAGTTATTTCAGAACCATAGTTGTGCATGAGGCATTGCTCTGCTGGTGCTCCTCTTCATCCTCACTGTCCAACACTATTATCTCGCCAGGCTCATCATCCTCATTGGCATATTCCATTTCCTCTTCCTCCTCATTATCACCACTATCATCTTCAGATAAGATGATCAGTGGTGGAGGGGCATGGAATACAGACTCCCTCACCAGAGAATTCTCTCTGGTTGGTCAATGGATCTGTCTCTGGGGGTCAAAGTTGACGCCAGGTGAAGATCAACGGGCGCCTCATGGCAGTTACTTCAGCAAATATGCTAGAAAGTTGTAAGTATTTGTTGACAGGTGAATATCAACAATGGGATACATATCTGTTAATTTCATCCTTATTTGTACTATCAAATGTGGCTGGGGGGACGACAACTATGATTCGATCTCTGTACATTTGTATGTCACTTTTTCTCTGACACCACTGGGACAGTTGTGATGAAATGTGGGTGAATGATGGGTCTTTGCGTACAGATGCGGCATTTATGAAATTACAATGATTGGGCCAATTTTTTAATTTTGAAACTATGGTGAAAGATGTGTCTTGCCATAGAGATTGTTTAGGAGTTTTGAGGTGACACCGATTCATCATTTAAAACGTCATAATAGGGTGCAATGTGGAGAGCTAGGAGAGTGTAGCCTAATGGAATAGGCCTAAATGCTAGCAAGCTAACACTCTCATTGACTAGCTATTCTGCAAGCCATGACCACCAGTGCTGTAGCTTTTTTAATTAAAGACTAGACACTTTATAGAACTTGAACTGGAAGGATCTGCACATCAGATTTGCCATTGGGATTCAAGAGCAGCATTGTGAACTCCTGGGGAAATATTTATGGACTACTACTAAATGTTCCTAGGGAGAAATTTCCCCTAGAAACATTTTTAACAAGTGGTAATAGTGGAATAAGCCTGTCACAATTACAGCCTATGTGCGGGAGAAATTTGAGGGAACTATAATTACGTGGCGTATTAACACTGCAGAATTCCAAGGTGTCATAGTGTGTGTAGAACACTAAAATTTGGTGAGGGACTTTTTCCCACTTCACAGTTTATTGTATTTTTTCCAATGACCATATATCTTGTGAGATGACTAAATTGCTCAATTATTCCGCTGCTTTTCAAAGTGCATGGGTGCAATTTCAGTGACCCACCCCAATAAAACACCATGACACGTAATTGTAACTTTTTACTTTTAAATGTCAACACATATTCCTCACACAGCACAGGAACTATTTACAATTGTACAAGGATGATGTATAATTACAAAAGATTGCCTTAGTAAACAAACAAAGAAGACAACAGAAATACTCTTATTCAAAATCAGAATTCATACAAAAAAAAAATAAAGAAAATAAAAATGTATTCTGGATATTTCTTGAAATGTAAAGGTATTTTTACAGTGCAAATTTCCAGTTTCTTCTCCCATGAAAGTCCAGTTCACTGAATGTATTGTCCAATCGTCTCTCGGTCAGTGGTCTCTTGTGCTTTCAGCTCAACTGGTCTCTCCCATTATTGAAGATACTGTGGAACCTCCACCTGGAATTGAAAAACACGGTCAGTCTTTTCATATCCACTTACATAGGTCCTGTGTGGTTCAGTTGGTAGAGCATTGTCCCAATTTCAATTCCCACTGGGATCATATATAATAAAAACTGTACACACCGTACTATAAGTTGCTTTGGATTAAAAAACGTATGCTAAATGGCACATGTATATAAACAGTATGTAGCATATAGGGTAGTATGTACAGTTCAAAATTAGATACAGCCAGAAGATACAGGGAATACTGTAGTGTACATGTTAAGCAGATAGCAATGAGTATTTTTACCATCACTTTGAACATGAAGGGATCCCGACGAGTATTAGTAGCCTCCCTTGTTGACTTTGTGCTATGGTAACATAAGGCATGTCTCTTATCGAAACAGCAGTCAAATGAGAGTCTATTTATAACTGCATTAAGTGGCAGGAATTCACAGCCCGGTGACCCTGCCATCTGAGGGCAACGCAGATTTTCCACAGTAACGACATAGCGAGACACGCAGTGACATTAGAGGAACTATTCTTTACTCTCTCTGTTTCTCTCACTATTTTTTTCTCTCACTCTCCTCCCTCTCTCTCTATCCTGGGAGCGCTCTTTGTTTTGTTTAGGGGGGGGGGGGGCTAGTGCTGACTTTTTCAAAGCTTGGTGGCAGAATGACATTGGAATGGATTTCACTGTTTCATTGGAACATACCACTTCAACCACAGGGGATGACTCAGAGTATGATGGTCCTCTGTCACCAGTTTAAATGAGACTGAAATCTGAGGAATGACAGCTGGAATGTACTGTAGGCGAGGTATTTGTACTTTTCCAAGATGACATACTGTCTGCTGGCTTGCTTAGATGGATAAATGTAGTTAGTTATTTTCCACAGTTTTTAGACTTGTGGTGAAGTGTTAGAGCAGATAGCATGCTGGCCATGTTCCCCAATGATGTGTGAGACTGGGAACTCTCAGTGGTGTCTGTTTTTGTTTTTGCCTGCATCTCTAACCTGCTGGTTGGACCAGGAGTGTGACCCAACTACGAAAACATCTGGGCTGAATGGAGGGCACACACACACACAGTCCACACACACTCACGCGTCGGAGGGAGCGCGTGCTGCTGTTGCGAATCGAGTCCATGAGCTGGTCGTGCGCAGAGCGCAGCGGGGTGGATGGCCTGCTCGCCTCCTCTCCTCTCTTCTCCGCCACGGGTCTCAGAGCGTTCTTCAGTTCCTTCAAGATGCTATTTGTCTCCTTCTCTTTCCCTCCTCCCTTCTTCCCTTTCTTGCCTTTCTTGCTGTGCTGCTTCTTGCTGCTCTCCTCGTGCAATCTGATCACCTCTGCGATCTTCCTGGTGGGTTTCTTCTTCTCTGGTGGGGGCTGGGAGGGAGGGAGAGGGGGGGGAGGAGGAGGCGGTGGGGGTGTGTGCTTCTTGGTCGTGTCGTTGCGGGGGAGTTTGGGCGAGGACCAGGGAGAAGCCCGGGGTGAGTTGTACGGTGAGGCCGTTGTGGCCTTCTGCAGAGCAGTGGTGCGAGGGTTAACGGGCCCCTCTAGCGCCCCCTGCTGCTGTCTCTGCTCCTGCATCCGTCTCTGCCTCTGCCTGTCCTGGTTCCGTGTCAGAATGCCTGTCATGCTCATCCTGGGGCCAGGCAGATGGAATTGGTAGCCAAGCTTGATCAGGGTGTGGTTTTCCCTCAGTACCTTCACCATCTCCATCTCCACCTGCGGCAGGGAGGGAGAGAAAGGGTGTGGGCAGAGAGAGAGAGAGAAAGAAAAAATAATGTGTTTTTACGATGTGAAAACCATGCCAATGTAGCATCAACAAGCTGAGCCAACAGGTAGATTGACAGACTGACTGACCTGGCCTCCACACATGTGTCTCTGGTTGTGGAAGCGAAGCTCGATCAGAGTGCTGTTCCCAGGCAGGGCCTGGACCATGGCCAGCACTCCTTTCCCCGTGACATAGTTTGACTCAATGTTGAGGCTGGTTATAGAGGTGTTTTCACACAGCATCTTGGCTATAGAGAGGGCGACCTGGTCATCGGCGTGTGTGTTCGCCAGGCTGAAGATACGCACGTGTGTGTTTGACCTCAGGGCCTCTGCGAATCGGATCAGAGTCTCTTTGCTGATGTCGTCGATGTTGTTGAGGTTGACCTCGGTGAGGTCGGGGTCGTTGCTAAGGACTCCCTCGAGGGCGTCGTCAACGATGGTCGGGTTGCCTGTTGTGAGGTCGTTGTCAAGAGGGGGAGGGGGAGGAGTTATTCTCATAGGCTCCACCCTCGGGGGTCTCAGTAGCCTGGGGGTGTTGACCTGCTGCTCATGCCGAGGACCAGAATCTTTCGGGGGGACTGCTTTAAACTCCTCCTCGGGTTCATCTTCATCCTCTGTTACAGCATCATCTTCCTCACTCTCCTCCTCCTCCTCTTCCTCCTCCTCTTCCCCTTGGTCTTCACACTCTTTCTGTTCTTTCTCGTTCTCTTCATCCTTCTCCTCCTCTGCTTCGCTGTTGCTCTCTGTCACACACTCTTCCTCACTCTTCTCTGCCTCCTCTTCCTCCTCATTCTGCATTTAGACACAAAGTGTAAATCAGTCATTATTAGTAAATACCAGGTACTAAATATCTGTCCTATATACTATGAGGACATTCTAAATAAATATGTATTTCTCATTGATTCTTTCTAACCTTTTGTTCAGTGCTGTAATTCAAACAGAAGAACCTCTTATTGTTTAACTATGCTAGTCACTATAACGGTCCCTTAAGGGACTCTGTTGTACCGGAAAGTTCCAGACGATTGTATATGAGTACTAAGTATACTGTAGAACAATTAGGACTACATTGACTAAACATGAAATTAGGACTATGAATTCACCATCACCATACTATGGTATCATCATTTATTTATTGTTTTCCTATTTTCTATTGTACTACTGTTTCTTTGATTTTTATGTACAGCACTTTGAGCTGCAGTCAACGTACGAGAATGTGCTCTATAAATGAATGTATTATTATTATCGTAAAAGTGACAACGCTATAGGTTAGATTTAATCATCATAGTCACGCTTGATAAGAAACTCACTGGTTTGGGACTGCTTCCCCCTATCTCGTCCTCCAGCAGCTTACGAGTCTCGGTCTCCCAGTACTTGAGCAGGGCCTCTCTGCTGAAGGTGCCCGTGGGAGTCTTGTCCGTCTGGTCTCTCTGTCTCAGGCCGATTGGCACGTTGGCGTCGGGGTCGATGTCTGCCAGCTCTTTCTCCAGCTCTGCCAGCTCCTCTGGGCTCAGAGAGGCCAGCAGCTCATCCTCATCCATGTCCTCATACTTGCTCAGCTCCCGACGGTAGCCAAAGCAGCTCATAGCCAGAGGCGGTCAGGGTGGTGGGTTCTGTCCTGGGGGGTAAGGCTCCAATCAGGATGGGGTCTGCCTGGGGTTGGAGTCGGATCACAGTGGGACTCTCTTGGTGGGTCCAGTGAGTCCAGACAAAGAGTGCCTCTGTCGGGTGTGAGTCTCTGTGGGGTGAGAGTCTGAGTTTTCTCTGTGCTGGTCTGCTGGTTCTAGGGGGAACAGGCGGCCTGGCTGGGTTGTTGGCATGTGTGTGAGTGTATGTGATAGGGTGTGTGAGTGTGTATGTGAGAGGGTGTGTGAGTGTGTGTGTCAGAGGGTGTGTGAGTGTCTGTCCTGCTTTCCTTTGCTCTAATCTCTCCAGCTGCTGCAGGGGCCTTAAGAGAGGGATCAGGGGGAGCGTAACAAAGCGTCGCCCCATGATGCAGAGGCTTTTTTGGGAGGTGCTGGTCAGAAAGAGAGAGCCACAAAAAGCAAGTGAGCTCAGAAAGTGGTCCTGGGAGGGCCTGTCAGCGGGTCCTGGGCGCTTTGTTCATGGCCAAAAAAAGACCAACTCTCGAGACACACAGAGACAGACGCACAGAGAGAAAGACAAACACAGAAACACACAGAGAGACAGTGACAAACACACACACACACACACACACACACACACACACACACACACACACACACTGAGACACACACTGACAGAACAGGCACACCCAGAGAAGATACAGAGATACACTGAGAAACACTGAGAAAGAGAGACACACACAAAGTGTCTTCTACAGAACACACTTCTAAGAACATTTCTAAGAATTACATGACACATTAGGTCATCGAGAGCTTAATTAGAGCAGTTTGTGATGTTGTTGTAGTGCTAGTTACATTATTGGTTTGGACCAAGTGGTTTGTTTATTCAGTCGGAGGCCGTGTGTAGGTCTATTTTGGCTTTGTCACCTTCCAGTGTCTTTATCACTATTCAACATTGTTGTGACACCTCTGGTCATCCAACAGGATTACAGCGAACAGATGGTGTCATTGAATAATGACAAAATGGATTGACCTTCCTTGGCCTTTTTAGTGGGTTTTCCATGTTTAGAATCGGACCTGAAAATACTGAAAATAACAGTAGCCATAGCAACATTTGAAAGAGGGTTTATCATCATTTTGAGCTTTTTCTTTGAGTAGAGGAGCTTTTCTCAGAGCTGGCAGGCTGTGCAGTGACCCTGTGTGATGTTCCCTCTTGTTTCCACCAGGCTTTATACTGTACGACAGCACTCTAATTCTCTGGCGGCCTGATGAATAGTACTCGTTTTGGAGGACAAAAAGAATGTTGATATTTACAGAGCTTAAAACTGGCTCACATGTTCTCTCTGTCAGAATTGCCCAGTCATACCATTGCATAATAAATCTGATAGGGATCAGCCTGGTAGTTGGCTGCCTGCTACAGGGCCCCATTACTATCTCTCCCCCTCTCCAGACAAAAATAGTTTGTCACTACTAATGAAAGAGCACATTCGCTATTTGTTCTGGGATTACGGGGTTATATTTTGTAGTTAGCTGTTGTTCCTCTCTCCATCCTGGCATAAATATACTAGCTAGATTGACAGATAGAGTGGCTACCGCAAGTGTAGCTGGACAGGAACCATGATGGCAAGAACACCATGTCCACTCTGCATGTCTCTGAGCAGGAGGGTCATGTTGACAAGGCTGGAATGTTTGCCAGATAACCAGTGAGACTGGTAACGCTCGGCATTTTCACTCAACACTACTCTGCTACTGGCTACTGCTACTGCTACTCTCCTCTGTCTGTGCCTTCAAAACAGTGTTGGATCAAACTGTGGTGTTGTTTTACCGCTGTTGAGTACAGTAATTGTTCATGTACTGTACTGCTAATGTAGTGTAGATATGAAAGTAGCTTCAAGTGAATTTCCACTCTATTTCCATCTTTTAGTTGTTATGCACTTGGATTTGATTGAAGTAGTTTTTATGTGCGTATCTCGCTAGTTTTTGTGAAAGCCTATTAATTATCCTCTACAGCTAGCCACTGTGAATGCTAGTAGCGTTTAGTGAGGACGACTTGGTGAGAGAGTGCAGGGCACAGTATGGCAGTAATAGTCATTTAGATGAGGATAACAGCACCCCCTAGTGGTGGTTTACAGTCAGTGGGACTCAAATCAAAAATCAAATCAGTTTATTCATCATATGCACAGGATACAGATGGAAACGTTACAATGAAATAGGATAGGAGTAAAAGACAATAATAACAACACAACTAAGCATACATTGAGGATTCTACTCTTCAGCATTAGTAAGCATCGTAGAAGACCATGAATGTGTGGATCTGGATATAGATGAGCTGTATCCTGGTCTGAAAGTCCTGTCTGAGTCAGGGCCACTTTAAAACCAGAGGATCCAGTGTCGCTGAGTACAGTGCAGTGGGAGTGTTTATGTTTTTGTCGATCTAAATTGTATAGGGCTATTGCTGTGTCAGCTAGCTTAGCATAGATTAGCCGCCTTAACCCTTAATTCCGCCTTAACGGAATTAAGACTCACAGCTGCGTAAACGTGGTTCCTTAACCTTGTACTCAGATGCAGTGTACTCCAGAAATCACTTCACTTCCACTTGGGCCCATGCAAATTGCGAATGAGTTGCATTTACATTTACATTTACATTTTTTGCATTTAGCAGACACTTTTATCCAAAGCGACTTACAACAAGTACATTTGTCTAAAGTAAGTGAATCATCTATACATCAGTGATCATAAGAACAAAATCTATGCTAGGACCAGGGGCCGTTGGCAGTCACAATGCTAGAAGAAGGAAGATCAGTAGATGAATCAACTAATAGGAAAAGATATAAATGTTGAATCAACTGACAGCCCTAGTATGTATGCATGCATGTCTGTTAAGGTGTGTATGTATACAGAGTATGTATTTACGTGTTTAAGTGTGTACAGTATGTTTAGTTTGTATTTATGTTAGCAAACTGTCTCATGTTAGCAAACTGTCTCCTCTCTGGAACAACACAGATGCACACACTGTGTATTTTTATAGTTTGATGTTGTTGACAAACAAACACACTCTTTTGATTTTAACCTTTATATACAGTAGCAATAAGATATCTCATAATTATTTACAGAAAAAAAAAATTAGACAGTCATTTATAGACAGTTAGACAGTCAGTTTATAAACCGTTGAATTTGTCATAATCGCCTAGGACAACATCTTCATGTCATATTCAGTTATCCCCACCCACTCATTGCCAGAGACCTGCCCTCCGCCTCTTTGCTACCCAGACAGCCATATTCATCATCTGAATGGGGCCAACTCAACATTATGGATTATTGCCCAGGCAATATTATGCTCTCGTCCAAAATTACACCCACTGACATCAATGTAAGATTTCTGTGAAAGACATCAATGTACATGGGCAGACAGATGGGTTAGGATTCAGTTGATGCTGACTAACACCCTCATGAGAGTGAGGATGATGATGATGAGGATGATCCGTACAGGTCATACTCCCTGTATATGAGGTAGTTCTTGAGCGCTGGGGGGAAGGGGACAGCAGACATGATGTCAGGGTCACACAGTCTCCTGGAGGTCATCAGTCTCCTGATCTCTAGTCTGCACAGGTGCTGCAGGGACCTTGGGTTACCTGGGGCGAGGTCACAAAAACAACACATCTGAGTAACGCTAATGCAGCATGTTAATACTGTGGGACGGGACAGTGACTCTGCCTCTGCCTCACCCAGGACGTCACAGATCTCTGGCCACTGTCTCTGCTTTTCCAGGATTCGTTGGAGGTTGACACAGAGGGCTGGGTGTCGGACGTAGTCCAGGAGGGTCTGCACCACAACCCCTGACAGGCGGACCACGCACGCCATGGAGATGAAGTCACAGAACTGGACCGGAGAGAGAACCAAGAGGGAGTCATCTCACAAGGTGATTGAGTATATACGTTTTTTTTTTTAAAAAGAGTTCTTGATTTGTCCCTGTATGGGAACCCTATGAAAAACCCTTTTGGGTTCCATTTAGAATCCTCTGTGGAATGGGTTCTACATGGCACCAAGAAGGGTTCCCCTACAGGGACAAACGAGGAACCCTTATTCAGTAAACTACAACCTTTTTTTCTAAGAGTGTGGGCCAGCAGTACTTACTGATACTCTATCAGTGTGACAGTAGATCTGATAGGCCTGGTTGTGGAGCTCGCTCCAGGAGCAGTCCGTGTCCTGGCTCCTGGCATGGTTACACTGGAAGCACCTGCAAGAGTGTGTTATCGAGAGGTGAAGAAGACAACTGTTTGATCTTTAACAAGGAGTTTTAATGTACTGCAGCTATCTTTACAACATCTCCCAATGCCAGCAGCTGGCCTCTAGCGGTCTCTCACGGAGCAGAGGTGATTGGAATCACGCTCTTGTGATGACGCAGCTCTGCCTGTGACTTCTAAACCAAGACATAGCCTTTGTACCACGTGGTTGTCCTCTTGGTATATCAGGGTTACGTGTCTGGCATCCATGCAAGAGGTCCCTGGTTCAAACCCCACAGGTTACACTCAGTCATAACCTTGTGATACTTGTAGTGTTGAAGTGTTAGTGTAGTGTAGCTGTATGTAGCCAATGAGTCAGAGAGGTCGTCTCAGTACCTCTCTGCGTCGTATCCGTTGTTGAGCAGCAGTCGCAGCATCACCTGGTCTGGGAGGCAGTACTGCAGCGCCGTGGGGAACTCTGTGTCACTGAGCATCCTGAAGTAACAGTTCACCTCCGCACCGTGGGCCAGCAACAGACGCACCAGCTCATATCTGGAAATTAGATCAGTACAGATTGGTATCAGACCTGCGTTTTAAATCGTTTTTGAAATCGTTGGAAATACTTATCTGTGCTAGATTGAGTTTGCCTGATGCAATTGAATAACCAATTGAATAGTCCCAAAAAGGCAAACCCCGCTGATCTGGCACTCTAGGCAGACTCAAGTGAATGCTAAAGTATTTGAAATGATTTCAAATACTATTTAGACCCAGGTCTGATTCATATGTTTCAATCATTTAATTCAGGGTAGTTCTCTGACGGTTCAATTTGTCTCCCAGATAGTGTAGGTATATAATAGAGATAATTTACAGTCTTAGCCTAGAGTCCTCTACTTCTTGAAGAGACTTTTTAGCACAATATTTCTTCCTCATCTCACTGTGAGCTCATACCTCTTTCTCTTAAGTAGGACCATTAGCATACCCCCAACTACCTAGAACCAAAAAGGGTTCTTTGGCTGTGCCTGTAGGATAATCCATTGAAGAACCATTTTGGTTCCATGTAAAACCCTTCACACAGAAGGTTCCAAATGGAACCCAAAATGATTCTACATGGAACCCTTTTTTGGTCAGTGTCAAGGGCCAACTCTCCTGCTCAAGCCATACCTCCCAGCGCGCACTGCCACCAGGAGGCAGCGTAGTGGGTCCAGGTCGGGCTTGGCCCCTGCGGCCAACAGCATCTCTGTACAGGTCACGTCTCCGTTAGACACGGTGAAGTAGAGGGCACTCTGCCTCATGTCTCCGTAGTTCTCTGAAAATACAAACGAAAATGTTAATTTAACACATGCTTTTATCAAGAAGAGCCTATAGTTAATTATGTTTAGTGCTGTGTGTGTGGGGCCCAAGTAGGAATCAAACCTAAAGACCACACTCATTTGTTTCATGCACATGGCTATTGGCCAGGGCTCCATTGAAAAAGAGAGGTGCATCTCAGTGAAACAGGGACTCACCTGGTCAGGTAATGGATACATGCTGCAGTCGACGGATCCATCAGACCCATTTCATTTCACAAACCTTTAATTATCCAGGTTAATCTCATTGAGATAACGTCTTTTTTTTACAAGAGAGACCTGGTCCAAGACCACACCTGAGATGTGGTCCTCCAGCAGAGCGTTGATGTCGAAGCCCTTCTCTATCAGCAGCTCCAGGCAGGTGGTGTGCCCCCCGTCTGCCGCTGAGTGGAGCGGGCTCTGCCCGGACAGACGGATGGCTCGCTTGGTGGTGATGGGGATAAACGTCTTCAGCACCCTGCGTGATAGACAAGGAACCATCGTTAGATTGTTGGTCATCTCCCTTGGGTTTTATCGGCAGAAATGCTGTTGGATTAAAAAATAAATCAACTAAGCAGAAATCCGTGTGCTGTCCCCTTTTCCTCTGTTGCAAGGACATAGTTATCTCAAATGTAACGTGTGGTTATAGTTTTGAATACCTTTACTAATGCTATCCTGGGTTGGGGTCAATTCCATTTGAATTCAGGAAGTAAACTGAAATCCTGAATTGACTTAATTAAAATGGAATTGCCCCCAACCCTGATATAATGACATGCTGTCAGGGATGTTATGTAGGATTTGGGGTTTGAGCGCCACCTGATGGACGGGGTCTGGCACTTACAGGTAGTGTCCCTCATAGGCAGCCCTGTGGATGGGCAGCTGGAAAGCCAGGCTGGATATGTTGGGGTTGGCTCCGTGTTCCAGGAGAAGGTCAATGCAGTCAAGGTTCCCTGAACCAGCAGCATCATACAGAACAGTGTCCCCGTTGGTGGCCTGGGCATTCACATCGCCACCTAGTGGACAACAAGAGGAGGACAACAACACTGGTTTACTCATACAGTATGTATAACCACATACAGTGGTAGAGAACAGGTTTGTTACTATGAGGATCTTGAAAGAAGTACCTATGCAAAACAGATGCTTGCATCTTAACTCAAGTTAGATTTAATTGTTTTGTATTTCTGTTTGTGTTATGAAGCAATGTTCCCATAAGGGTGTTTTAATCTGGTCAGTCTGGTCTGTCTTCTCTGTATCACCAGATTAATTGGCTCTCCAAACCACGTCTGGCCGGCTCACCATTTTCTATGAGAATATCCAGGATCTCTGCATGGCCGTATTCTGCTGCGATGCCCATTGGCGTCACTCCATGCCCGTCCTTGCCCGTCACCTTGCCCCCGTGCCTCAGCAGCATCATCAGGATGGCACAGCAGCCAATCTGGCAGGAGAGAGACACGTTCAGCCAGCTTCTCTTGGAGGAAAATGGAAGGTCAGTAAAGACGTTCTTAATCCAAAACCGACATTTTTACTAAAGCTATATGGCGATGATTATCATTAGTATGTTTATTAATTCTTTAGCTACACAGGTTGTCTCATTGAGATACATTTTGTGTGTGTGTGTGTGTGTGTGTGTGTGTGTGTGTGTGTATATATGCATTGGAAAGTATTCAGACCCCTTCACTTTTCAATGGATTCAATTAATTTTTTCCTCATCAATCTACACACAATAGTCCATAATGACAAAGCCAAAGCAAATATTTGCTAATTTATTAAAATAAAAAACTGAAATATCACATTTACATAAGTATTCAGACCCTTTACTCAGTACTTTGTTGAAGCACCTTTGGCAGTGATTACAGCCTCAAGTCTTCTTGGGTATGATGCAGAAAACAGGAATCATAGCAAAGGGTCTGAATACTTATGTAAATGTGATATTTCAGTTTTTTATTTTTTATAAATTAGCAAAGATTTCTAAAAACCTGTTTTTGCTTTGTCATTATGGGGTATTGTGTGTAGATTGATGAGGAAAAAATTTATTGAATCCATTTTAGAAAGGCTGTAACATAACAAAATGTGGAAAAAGTGAAGGGGTCTGAATACTTTCTGAATGCACTGTATATATGTAGTATCTGTTTCTGATTTGGCCTACCCCTTTGTGGTGCTCTGACTGTACTGTACCCCACCTTAGCTGCCTCGTGGATGGCGGTCCACTTCTTCAGACACACCTGCTCCACGAAGGCCCCGCCCAATATGAGAGTAGACACCAAGTCATATGAGCTCTGTCTCACCGCTGCATACATACAACATGGAAAAACAACATGGTACATGTTGATTGTTAGGATGCCATGTATTATATCTGAGGCACCATGATAACATCCTGGTACTGTTGAACTTAATCCCTGAACATGCCTGGGTCATTTTCAATAAACAGTGTGTATGGATCCAGGTGGGCTTCTATGTGTCTGTGTGCTTGCCTGTGGACTATGTGTAGCAGTGTATGCTCCTGACTACTTGATGCTCTGTGTGTGTGTGTGTGTGTGTGTGTGTGTGTGTGTTACCGAGCAGCAGTGGGGACTCGTTCTTGCTGTTGGTGTTGTGTGGAGATGCTCCATGTTGTAGCAGAATCTTCACGTTCTCCAGCATCCCAGCCTTGGTAGCCATAGTCAGAGCTGTCTCCCCGTCCAAGGTAATCACCTCCAGGCTCAGGTCACCGGACGCTGGGTCACACACACACACACACACACACACACACACACAAACACAGGAAATTTTGTTAACTAACCAGATTTGATAAAGTCTGATTGTTAGATAAACTAATACCAAGCATATGGATATCGAGAAATGGGTAAACGATGAATAGATCATCAAGATGAAAGATGACTAGTATTGGGTATTATGGCAGCATTATCTTATTAGTAGAGAGATAATAGAAGTGGTAACATGTTATTGGTATTGTGATGTTGACCTCTCACCCAGTAGCACCTGATCCAGGACTTGCCCCTGAGGCTGCTCAGCTGCTCTGTGTAGAGGCAGCCTCCCCCTGCTGTCCCTCTCTCTGTAGGCAGGACGACTACCCCACAGCTCCTTTAGTGTATACACATCACCTGGGGAGGGGCAACACACACACACACAGGCACATGCGCGCGCACGCAAAATGGATACATTGTATTATAATAATAGTATTGTAATACAATGCAACATTATTGTGTTAATTTCCAAAGGCATGCACAGGTGTAGGTGTAGGCCTACCTTGTTCGATGGCAGCCACTATCCTCCCATAGTCTTCACTGGCTGTTTCTGCGCTGCTGAAACATGGGAAAGTTATATATATATATATATATATATATGCCATTTAGCTGACGCTTTTATCTAAAGCGACTTACATTGCAGTGAGTGCGTACATTTTTCAGTATATATGGTCCCAGCAGGAATCAAACCCACAACCTAAGCGTTGTTAGCGCCATGCTCTACCAACTGAGCCACAGAGGACCCAAAGTTAGAGACAGTTTAGAGAATTTTCGTGTCTCTTCATGCCAGGGACTTCCACTCATAAATTGTATGGATACGATGAGATCGTTTATATCCTACCTGTTGATCGATCTTGAGAATGGTTGCTTGTAGGAATCCTGGATGCTCTCTCGAATGGCAAACTCAATAAGCTCCTCATCTATTCCTTCAACGTCCTCCATTGCTTTACAGAAAACGACTAACAGACAAAAATCTAAAATCCTTATGTCACTCTTGTGCACTCTACTAAAATGACAGGACACTTAGTCAGCTGTCAGCCAAAAATATTGCCTGCAAAAATATATTTTTACAAGCACATTTGTTATCATAGAGTAATAACCTAATAGACAGGCGACCATTCCAGTCTCGCCCGACAGGTCAGTTTCATAGAGTTACAGTCCCCAATGTGGCTCACTGCAAGCTGAAGTCAGTTTTGTTTTGTAGCTCTGAGATATTTTTAGACTTGACCTGCTTAATGCACAACACTCCACTTTCCTGCCAACTTGTCCCACATTCATACAGAGTTGTGCTCTGTCTCTCCTCCTATCTCACTACAGTATACCATTTAATCTGGAATTCAAACAACAACGAAGCCTCACCCCACCTCTTTTTTGGGTAAACAGTTGAGGGAAGGAGTTGGAGAAGATGTAATCACTCTCAAATTCATAGAAAGTGCGATGGATGCAAGAACTGAACATACATGAGATCAGAATATAGTTTTAACCATGTTTTGAAGGTATAAAGTGTTTGTTTACAATTACATTGTTTACAAACAATGGAGTTAAACAGTATATGTGGGGTTATAACAGCCCCAACTAAGCTATTGAGGCGTTTATAAATTAGCGCGACCCCCATCCTACAGAGGTCAAATATAAATGTTTACAATGGCTTGTCACAAAATAGGAATGCAGACAGTGGCAGTGGTATGAATAACCCTCCAAAGATGTCATGTCATTTTAAGAATAGCCTAAACAGAAAGTATGTTTCCTAAACCATAGCTATCAGGCATTTAACCTGCTGTCCCGTCGATCCTGTCATTCCTATTATAGGCTCAAGGCTGCCGCCTGTAAGCTTAAAAAAAATAGTTATCATGGTGTTTGTAGCCCTCTTAAGCCTAGTGCCTTTTTTACATAGCCTACTATAGCATATTATTTGAAAGCAGCCAATGTCGACTTGTGTAAACATCACAAGTCATCATCCTGTGAGAACCGAAATTAGGGGCATTCAAATGATCATCTTGCACGCAAAGAAGAGGTCTCTTTTCGCTTCCATCCCAGTCTCTCATCGCAAGTACAGTAGCCTTCCATTACGCGCGGTTTTGATATGATCGAAAGCTACAGTGTAAACTCATGTGTTCTCAATGTTTGTACACTGTAGCGTATGTGCTTCTTCAAACAAATCATTATTTGAAACCAGCCCACATACTTTGGTTAGTTGGAAAATTCAGTCATGATGAACAGGAGAATGAGAGATGTGTAGTTCAACCTCGTTATGTTAGGGGTTAAGCGCGGGGCATGGGCATGGACGCACACTGTACGTGGAAGGAGTTGTAGTGACTATTTGACTCATTTTTATTCATTTTCAACCGTTTTATTTGACAGTATAATTTGAAAGCAGTACAAGAATGTAAGGGTTAGTTTGGGATTAATGGGACAGTCAGAGCGGGCCAATCAGACGCGCATGCTACCCATGGAAGCCTTTTAATCACTACCGTCACACGTCGTTGGATCTGATTTATTTTACTTATTGTTATTCTACTTTAGGCCTAGTCATTTTTACAATGACATTGTCACAGAGTGGAAAATCAAGTCACGGGAACGAACAATCCTACAAAGTCATGCAAGAATAGCCTACAGAATTGCTTTCCAAAAGAAGCCTTGGCTATCATGCATGTTCCCGTCCTCGAGTTGTCCCGTGGCCCATGTTGTAGGCCTAGTGTTTATTTGATTAATTCGCATGTCATCCGTCTGGCGGCGCCTATTCTGACCCAGCAACCCACATTACAGTAGGCTATAATTTGAAAGCACTCAATCAGTTTATTTTTGAAAACCGAAGGAGCATTAGGTGCGCAGTCTAGTGTCTATAATAACCCAGTAATCTACATTATGCGCGCTTTTGATCAAATCGAAAGTCCGCGTATAAAAGCTCATGTTTATAGACTAGGTCTACATGAGTGATTATTTTATTTGTGTGTGGATGCATGAATGTACCTTGCGTTATTTAATAGCCTTATTTAAAATCACACCATACATAGCATGGCGAAATCACAATAACCGGGAAATAAACAGAACTGCGTAATGGAAAACATTCTAAAGTAGCCTATTCGGTTTGTTTGAGCCCAAAATTGGCCCAGATGTGCGGTCTAAAAAGGGTTGCCCTCTCCTCGAGCATTGGATGATAACTTTTAATTGTGTAATCGTTTAGAATGGACATAATAATGGGAATATTTTCTTATGGATATGTGTGTTTAGTTTTTAAGACCCTTATTTGTCCGTAACAACCACAACTTTTAATTTGAAGTATTGTCATTACGTCGTATTTATTGGCCGGACAACTAGACCCAGGATCCCTTGCGCTCAAAGAATCATGGCTGGGCTTCTGAAAAAGGTACGAGTGGAGGTCATGTTATGATTTCTTGTACAGTAAATCGTTATGTGTACCTAGTTGGTTTATTTCAACAGGCAATGTTGGTGTTGTATTGACACACCACTTGCGCAATCATCCAAGAGTGTTTGCTGGCTCGTTCAAGCTAAGGCTGTCAAAGCTAGCGAACTCATACATAGCTAACCTAGCTAGCTAACAACATCATCAGCTATCACAGCTGGAAGGTTCGCTTGATGGCTTCTCGCTTTGTCAGGGACTTCATTTAGGCTCAGTTGTATTGACAATGCGTTGAAGGACTGAAACAATACACGTATATCTTAATTACTACCTATGTCTACCTGACATGACCTACATGACATGTCCTATGTCCATCCCAGCCATGTTGCGTTTTCCTGATCACCGTTACACATTTTGTTTAGCTGCCTACATATGCTGTCACTGCTTTTAATCAAATATTGATTTGTTAATTGTGCAACATTTTGCCAGCCAACTAGTAATCTAATGGCCTGTTGTAATTTCCTCTCAGACGACCGGTCTGGTGGGCCTGGCAGTGTCGCAGAACCCTCATGAGGTGAGTTCACAGCCGTTTTGCAGGAACAATCAGGTTGTTCAATGTCAACCAGTGTGATGAGGAAAACCACTCATAACAGTTGTGGAAACATCCTCCACAGTCTTTACCCTTATTCAATCACTTGTGTTTAGAATACTAGATAATCTGTCTCAAGGAGTCTTCCAGGACCAGGTGTGTTGACTCCCATGGATGTCTCAAGCTGAATTCTGTGGTCTCAACTGCTTGATAATGAAGTGTGTGTGTGTGTGTGTTGTTTCTCAGCGCCTGAGGGTTCTGTACAGCAAGATCCTTGGAACCCTCTCGACCATGCCCCAGGATGCAGCCTATAGGAAATACACAGAGCAGCTGGTCAACGACCGGTTCAACCTCATCAAAGCGGTAAGGTCTGAACTAGGGGCAGGATAAGGCCCAGAGGTCTGAACTAGGGGCAGGATAAGGCCCAGAGGTCTGAACTAGGGGCAGGATAAGGCCCAGAGGTCTGAACTAGGGGCAGGATAAGGCCCAGAGGTCTGAACTAGGGGCAGGATAAGGCCCAGAGGTCTGAACTAGGGGCAGGATAAGGCCCAGAGGTCTGAACTAGGGGCAGGATAAGGCCCAGAGGTCTGAACTAGGGGCAGGATAAGGCCCAGAGGTCTGAACTAGGGGCAGGATAAGGCCCAGAGGTCTGAACTAGGGGCAGGATAAGGCCCAGAGGTCTGAACTAGGGGCAGGATAAGGCCCTGAGGTCTGAACTAGGGGCAGGATAAGGCCCTGAGGTCTGAACTATGGGCAGGTTTTGGTTTCCCATAGGACATCTCTTTTTCTCCATTTAACCACTAATTTGGATAGAATCTCTTTTTACAAGAGACTTTGATCTGTTCATTGTCATAGGGTCTGAATATTTATCTTACCTTTGTAGTTCTAAGTAATTGTATGATGTAGCCTGTATCTGTTTCAGATCATTAATTTTGTGTATTTCAATTCAAAGGAACCTAATATCGAGAAGCTTGAAAAGAAGATCAACGGTGGTCAGATTGAGGAGGTCATAGCACAGGTAGGCTACAGTTAAAAGTGTGGTGACATGCCTCCCTTGACAGGGATTGTTCTATGTCTGTTAGAACATGTTAGGCAATTTTTAAGCACTTGAAATCCTCATAAAATCTCCCCATTTCCTTCTGTCTGTCTCTCCATCTTCCCCAGGCGGAGTACGAGCTGGCCCTATCCAGAAAGATGGTGGAGTGGAAACCATGGGAACCACTGATTGAGGAGCCACCGGTAAACCAGTGGAAGTGGCCTATCTAAAGACTCTCTCTGCTCTAATTATTTCATATTGTCTAATTATTTCACATCTTGGGGTGTCTGTCTGTGTTGAGCATGTACTGTACAAATAATACAACTCTGAAAATATTTTCCCCCATTCTTCTTGAGTCAATTTGTCACGGGTAATGGTTGATGAAAATATGTAACAGGTGTTATGCTGCTGCCAACAGTATTGCTTCCTGTGTGTGTGTGGTGAAAACACCCATATAAACATCTCCAAAATACCTAATGTTCACCAGCTATGCCAATGAAAAACTCACAGTTCGGTGGCACGGGTGGGGGTACTACCTTCTAAACTATTGTTACAAATACTTGTCTATACGAATTCACAATGGGAATATTCAATCATGTTATTAGGCTGTTGTACATGATTGAATTGAATGATCTTCACAAACCTTTGGTTGATGTTTGATACTGACATGTCAAGTTTGATGCAACTATTTATTTCTCATTTGTATATACTTTAACAAAAGTCAATATGAAATACACAGAATATAAACAGAAAGAACAATAACAGTGAACATATGGTTGAACCATTCTGTAACTCAGTCCCAGTTCAAATAAACCAAAGTTGGCTGAACACATT
Organism: Argentina silus; assembly: GCF_951799395.1. Classification (NCBI taxonomy): domain Eukaryota; kingdom Metazoa; phylum Chordata; class Actinopteri; order Argentiniformes; family Argentinidae; genus Argentina; species Argentina silus. The sequence goes on along the minus strand of NC_139674.1, from coordinate 4,700,153 downwards.
CAAAAAGGCAGACATATAGGATAGGCGTCCTATATGTCTGATTTCCTCTATTCCACTGTTCTGCCAAAGTACTCCTTCTGGAACTGTTGGAATTCGTCCTCTGTGAACACAGACTTTGGCTCCGAAGCTTTCTTGGTTGGAGGGTCCGGACGATTACGGGAATGTCTACCGGAGTTCTGTTGAACGATTTTCATGGTGTCAGAAGTTGTTGCATTGAAACCCGTCTGCATAAAGTACTCCAGGTTTGTACTGAGCTGGCTCTTCTTCTGCTTTTTCCTGTACTCCTCCACGGCGGACTTTATCCTCTTGTCTTTGACGGTAGCCTTGCTTTTCCCCGGGCCGTCACGTCCCTGCAGCCGCCGGACCTGCACGCTGACGCCCTGCCGGTTGGTGCTGACCAGCTCCATCGCTTTCGCTTTGCCAGGGGTCTTCTTTTTCAGTTTTTTGTTGACAACTTTTATGTCGTCGCTCAGCAACTCCAGCCCTTTCCTTATCATAGATGCCGACATGTTGCAATTTACTGAATGGTAAAAGGTGTTTAAATTACCTTAAAAACAATTCAGTATCGGTGAGTTGTAGCAAAGCAAACGTGTGAGAGTAGAGACGCGCTTCCGGTAATATGTGCTCACTTATTTAGCACTCGAGTGGAAAACATTTCCCGAAGTGCATGGTTCTCAGAAGCAACTCCCCCCCAACAGTGCCCGCTCTGTAAACAATATACGCATTCCTATTCTGTCAAATTGTTTATTTATGTATAACTAAAGTGTGTATTAAATGGATTAATCCACGTAGCCTATTTCTATGATAGCAGAGCTATGGAACAGCTAACAGAGAATAAAACAGCTTTCTAAATAGTGTAAAACAGATTGGCAGTACAATGTACAATGGTTCTTTAATGATTCTTTACTATTACATTACTTTATATCTGTTACACGTCTTGTTTCTCACATGACATGTTAATTACATTACTTTTAGTTTTATTTAAAACCACACACCCGTCTCCCACAACCTTGGAGCTGCAGACCCACAACACATCATTCAATCAGAAAGTAGAGGTATGAACAGCACCACAGGCCATATAGGGGATCATTGTACTCATTCAGGCTATTTACAGTCTACGATTAGATTTACCATAATTACCCATAACACTCTCCTATCAATCATCTCCCACCCATCCACCAATAGAAACTATAGTTTAAAGCGATAGTTCACAAAAATGTCAAATAACAGAGTTTTGTACTCTCATTGTATTTGGTCATCAATGCTACTGTACTTAAGTACAGGGAGCGTGTTTACATGTCATGTGGAACTACATCCTGGGAATTGTAGTTCTTTCAGGGTCTGGTCTCCTGGGGCCCGCTGGTGGCCCTCTGCAGCAGCTGAAGCATTATGGGATAGACAGAGGCGAACTCCTTCCCCTTCCGAGTCCTCACAGACTGTACATAGGCCTCCAGAGCACCCCTGACACAGAGAAAGATTGATTATCAACCAATCTTCCGCCGTAGATTGAAGACCCATCTCTTCAGGCTACATCTTAACGGTTCCTCCTAAAGAGCTCTTTACCCCCACTACCCCCCTGTACAAGTTTCTCTCCTGTTCATAAAAAAAAAATCCTTCTAGCACTGTGACTGCCAATGGCCCCTGGTCTGAGCATTGATTACTTTATCTTATGATGACTGATGGATAGATGATTCACTTACTTAAACAAATGTATTTGTTGTAAGTCACTTTGGATAAAGGCGTCTGCTAAATGCCATAAATGTAAATAATAAGTAAGTCCAAACCCAGGTCTCTCACGTGGATGACCCAATCGTATACCATTAAGCCAAGAGGACAGCCACAAGGTCCGAGGGCGACACTTGAGTTTACAGTTGATGTCTCAGGTAGGGCTACCCCATCTACCCCGAGAGTGTGATTCCAAACAACACTCAGCTACACCTACTATATGGTGCTAGTTTTCAAACGTTTCCTCTCAGAACTGATCTGCATTTCCTTATTTTCACCACCAGAGGGGGATCATCACTCAGTATACATCAACTCTAGGAGACCATCAAAGCATTGACTTCACATAGAATACACATAACGAAATAAAACATCGCATACAAAAAGCATTAGAGCAAAAGCATTATTTTCTTTTAAAAGGCCTCAGAGTTAATTGTTTTTGCTGTATCTGCCTGGCGAGGGTTAAAGGGTAGGAGGAGAGGATACCTGATGAGGGTAAGGCGGTCTCTCTCTGACGGGTGGTCGTCCAGCCACTGGGAGTAGCGTGCGATGGACCACTCAGCTCTCTGTGTTAGAGAGGGAATGAAAAGACAGCTCATGTAAGGATCAAACTCTGACGGTGGGTAGATATTCACTTTCGTTTACATTACTAATATTGTTTAGAAATCTGTGTGTGTGTGTGTGTGTGTACCTGGTGTGGGGATTTGAGCTCAGAGGGGGCTCTAGTAAAGAAGAAGTGTAGTAGGGTGCTGTATGGAATCAGGTCCCCCACCAGTGGACTGCTGGCTATCAGCTCACTGGTCTGGAACAGCAGGGGCCTGAAACACACACACACAAATAGTTAGTATACTTCTATAGTCTCTCCCTTTCGATCGACCCAGATGGTTTTTAAGTGCTTACCTTCGCCATTAAGTTATGACTTATGACTTAATTAGGCACCAAATCGTCCCTTTTGATCGTCATCATATATATTTAAAAGCTAATGTAAGTGTCAAAATAGTGAATCATTCCTTTAAGCACAGTAGATAAAGCTCAGCAGTCTGTCCATCTCCATCACAGGGCTGTTCGACCAGACTAATGCCTAGCTAGCTCTCAGCTAAGCTAAGCGAAGATGTCAGGGCTAAATGGCGGTTATGATAGCATGTCCATTAAGCATCGGCTACGTGAAGGTAAAGCATTAGCCCCACTCCTGAGTAATGACAGGAGAGTCAGAGGGCAGCTGGCGGGCAGACAGGGAGAATGTCAGCTCCCAAAGCTTCTACTAATGGCATCTTCATTAAATCTCTGTCTCTCTCTCTTGCTCCATTATAGAAGCTACCTCTTTCTCTTCCTCTCGTTTGCTTACTCTCAATTACACCATCCTAGAAGCTCTCTCTCTCTCTCCCCCCCTTCTCTCTCTCTCCCCCCCCCTTCTCTCTCTCTCCCCCCCTTCTCTCTCTCTCTCTCCCCCCCCTTCTCTCTCTCTCTCTCCTCCCCCCCACCCCCTTCTCTCTCTCTGTCATAGGTTTGACAGGTGAGTATGTAATGGTTCCTGTGTGATAAACTCACCTGAAGGACCGCAGCAGGCGGTAGGGTTTGCCCAGCTCAGATACTCTCCTGCACATGGGGGCCGCGGCCAGCTCCATCTGTAATACACACAGTTATTATTATTATTATTATTATTTGATGACTTATTGTTGACTTGTTGTTTGTTGCTGACTGCTGCTGTTGAGCGAGGAGCAAGATCCCAAAGCATTTCACGATGTCAATTATTGTGTGTGTGTGTGTATTGCAAAGGACCAAGAAAAGTGTAGGTATGTGTGTGTGTGTGTGTGTATGCGATGTACGTGACAAATACAGATTTGATTTCACTTACAACCATTATAGCCTTCTAAAGGGCACAGAGACAGTTACTTGTGATGATTGTGACGTCTAGTTGTTCCAATAACTTTAGGTGAATGGACGAATGGCGAATGATTACAGTGTGTGTGTGTGTGTGTGTGTGTGGGGTGGGGTGGGTTGGGTGAGAAGGAGAAACACAAAGAGAGGAAAGCGCGAGAGCACCCCCTCACCTGAGCAAAGTCTGCAGCCAGTCTCATCTTGCCTCCCTCCCCTAGGGGGCGCAGTAGGCTGGCATGACGGATGAACAGCGTGATGGCTCTCTGGGCTATAGACTCTGTGCTGTCATAGATGAAGTCCACACACTGGAAATGGCGGAAGTAGTCGGCCATCACCCTCCCGATGAAGCCCTGCAGCTCCTTCATGTACAGAGAGCAAGGGACGTCAGGCCTCCCCGGGGTAGACAGAGACCTGGAACACACACACAGTAAATAATACAATACATAATACACACACACACACACACACACACACAGATTATTAGTTGAGGTCAAGGACTACGGTTCTGACTCACAACCTTAACCAGAGGCCTTTTTGATCTACATGTATTGTACAATCCATGAATGCCTCCATGAACAACACACACATATGTCCACACAAACACACACATCATTGACCTTTCTGGGTCCGTAGACCCTCCAGACCACACAACTGACGCACTCGGATCTCTCATTCCCTTTATGATGCCAGACCCTTCTAATCTGCACGATAGAGAAGTTCCCAGTTGGCACACACACACGCACACACACACACACACACACACATGCACGCACACACACACTCACTCTGAGGTTGCAACTGTGTGTGTGGATGGCTCTGGCGGGGTGTGAGGAGAACACGGACGCACACACACACACACAGCTTGGCCCCAGTAGACAGGGCCACATAAAAGGCCCCAGCGTCCACTAGCGTAGCGGCCCGCTGCTGCTGGCTAAATGTTATCGTCCTGTGGCACGCCGGTTCCTCTTTCAGCCGCGCGCGTGTGTGCGTGCGTGCGTGCGTGTGTGTGTGGAGACCAAGAACTCGGAATGTCAGATCTGTTCAGCACTGAAAACAGACCGCTCTCTGCCCCCTTGCTCTCTCATGAGTTTTGAGTTCATTCACAGCAGTGTGCGTGTGTGTTTGTGTTTGTGTGTGTGTGAGTGTGTGTTACGTTTGACAAGTGTGCAGCTCTTAGTCGGTCACTGGAGAGAAGCCCTTCTGTGTTGTGCTGGTGTGTGTGTGTGTGTGTGTTGGGGTAAGAGAGGACAGGGGTGAAGCCACTTAGCTACACTGTGTTCATCTGACCATGAAAGGCCATTCGGACAGAAGGCTCAAGGGATGGCAGCATGTGCACAAACACAAACACACACATGCACACGCACGTGCACGCACACGCACACACCCACACCAATATATACAGTATGACACTGAGGCTATATTAGAGAGCAGAAGCGTGTGTATGAATGTGTGTGTGCTAGTTTGCATGTGTGTGTTTGTGTGCGTGTATGCATGCGTGTGTTTGCGTGTATGTATGTATGCATGTGTGTGTGTACGTGTGTGTGTGTGTGTGTGTGTGTGGCAGCCCAGGGAAGCGTGAGTGAATGCCATGTTTGTGTTAGCACAGGAGACCGTGTGGGAATGTTAATCAGCAGCAGATGACAGACTCAGGAGACACCATCAGAGAGAAGTTAATCATGACAGATCAAAGCATTTTAATCCATCTCGTTAGATCTATCCAACGACAGCTTGATTCGACGAAGGCTACTGGGAGTCCTGTGTGGCTCAGTTGGAAGAGCGTGGCGCTATGGTTTGGGGTTCGATTCCCGCTGGGGAC
>NC_139674.1:4639737-4682237 GCF_951799395.1 Argentina silus | reverse complement strand
TGACCTGGGGTGGTCCAGTGGTCTAGCACCATGGCCTGGGGTGGTCCAGTGGTCTAGCACCATGGCCTGGGGTGGTCCGGTGGTCTAGCACCATGGCCTGGGGTGGTCCGGTGGTCTAGCACCATGGCCTACAGTGCACACATATGCCTATGTGGGCATGGGTTCGAATCCGGCCCATGCCCTGCTGACATACCCTCTCCTCCTTACTTTCCTGTCTCTCTCCACTATCTCTATCCAATAAAATGAAAAATATAATGCTGGGACTGCCCCACTCAAACAATATAACCTCAAAGAGGCAAGGCAGGGCAACGGAGCACAGAGGGATAGACGGATGAATAATAGATGGAGCCATTGCTTCTGCCTGAATGCTCCTCACAAGTTGACAAGCGCTTGTGTCTCCTCCTTCCTCCCATCACTCCCCTGTCTGCACGCACACCTCCCAGAACGCCACAAGCAAAGAACTTAGCTCAATTCTTCCTCCCCTCCCCCTCCCCTCGAGCCCTACTTGGCCGTGAGTCCCCGGGGAGGACAGAGGCATCCTGGGTATTCCCTCAACAGTCCGATTCGTTCCACTTTGTGAGATTTCTGTCATGGCAGGGACACAGCGCCGGAGTGGAAAGGTAACTAACTCACTGCTAACGGCTAGTACAAGGCACACACACACGGACGGACGCATACATACACATGTATCCACTGACCTACAAAAAATACACACACACACACACACACACACACACACACACACCTGAGGGCTAGGAGATGGCTTTTATAGAGACATTAGTGAAGTGTTCCAGTTGGTTGTCCTAACTGTGCACCATGACCATGATACAAGTAGCTCTGTCCAGGAGGAATCTGCAGGGACGGAGTGTATAAATACATCAGTACAGCTGCGTGGCTGTAAAGCGTATAAGAGCAGCTGTTGAAGGGAGGGGGGGGGGGGGGTTGTCCTTATTGACTGGGCGGTCTGGGAGAGAAGAGTGAGTAAGGGACATCATTAAAAGGTGATAACACAGGAATGGGGATCAATAAAGAGGCCTTCAGCAGGGGATACTGTGTCTGTGTGTGTGTGTATGTGTGTGTATGTATGTAAGCGTGTTTTAGTGTGTGTGGGTGTGTTTTAGTGTGTGTGTGGGCATGTGTATGTATGCGTGTTTTAGTGTGTGTGTGCGTGTGTTTTAGTGTTTGTGTGTGTGTGTGTGTGTGTATGTGTGTGTGTACTTGGCCCTGCAGTAAGCAGCCCACAGTTTGTTCAGTTAAAAGTGTCCAGTTAACAACACCTCAGGAGCCAAGACCGCCTCCCCTCATCTCACTTCTACACCAAAGCTCTGGAGGAGGACAACTTCTTACTGCAGGAGACCAGGAGGGGGCTGAGGATGCACCGTGAGGTGTGTGTGAGTGTGTCTGTGTGGGGGTGGGTGTGAGTCTGGGGTGTGACTGTGTGTGTGTGTGTGTGTGTGTATGGATGGATGCTGGTTGTGGGGTTTTTATATGCCCTGTCCAGTCCTGGCGGGTGGATATAAATCACAGTGTGCGTGTGTATTTATTGACCCTGTCCGGTCACAGAGGGGGGGGTATAAATCACCAAGGGGGTGTAATCAGTACCCCTGTGTCTGGGACAGGGGGAGAGACGTTTAGGCTGTATGTGAGAGGGGATGAGTGATGACCCACTATCTGTACCCCGCGCCACGGCTGACACACACACATACACACACACACACACACACACACACACACACACACACACACACACACACACACACACAGTGCTGTAAAGACAGGCGGACAGAGAAGTGATGAAGAGAAATGTTATAGAGGAGGAAGTCAGGAGATGGGAGAAGAGAGGAAGAGGAAGAGGAAGAGGAAGAGGAGAGAAGACAGAAGCGGACACAGAAGGACACACACACACACAGAAGCACGTTAAGATGCATGGCCACTGCTCTATTAAGGTTAACATGCAGACTCACCGGCCGTAGCTCTCTGGAACTCCAAGGACAGAGTGTGTGTGACATCGCTCCAAAACGTGTACAAGATATCCGGCTGGCCGTCCTACAGGGAAACAACAGTACACAGGGGTCAAAAACACAACACACACACACACACACACACACACACACACACACACACACACACACACACACACACGTCCAGGGGGCTGGTGTTAATGCCATTCTTGTACTGTGCGGCGTGCGTCTGCGTGTGTCTGTCTGTGTGTGTGTGTGTGTGTGTGTGTGTCATCGTAATACCCCTCGGCGCAGACGACGGCGACAGCCCATCGTCAAGGTCACAGGTCTTGGCTGTGCTTTTCAGCGGGCTTTGAGGTCAGCGTGTGCACTAATGAGTGTACACTCACCCGGAAGCACGCAGGAGGATCAGTCACAGAGGTCAACTCTATAACACCAGTGACTGCAGGAGGCAGTAGAAGACGACACCCACACCATATGGGTTCGCTACATACAAGCCTGAATCGATAGCTGCAACACACACACACACACACACACACACACACACACACACACACACACACACACACACACACACACACAGGAGTGATTGCAGGAGATTAGTAGGTCTTGTCCAGGGGAGGTGTAATTTTGTAATGGCTGTGTGTGTGTCCCTCCCCTACCCTCTAATTACCTCAAGGTCCCTGCCTCAGCCACGAACCCCCCCCCCCCCCCCCCCCCCCCAGTCTGACCCCTTCCTCCTTCCCCTCCTCCGGAGAGTCCTACGGGAAATCCTGATGAGAGATTGATCTGGTTTCTGTTCTATGATGTTCTACAGATCTGTGGCGAGAACGGTTGACATTCATATACAGTAAGAACTTTTCTCAAACGTAAAACCCATGATTTGTATGGGAGGGGGGGGAACACGCACACACACGCACACACACAAACAGACAAACACACACACACTCTCTGGTATTTCAGTTTCCATTGGCGGTGGTGGTGGGTGGAGGTGGTGTGAAGCGTTAATATAGATCTCAGGAGATCGTTCTCGATCCAAAACACACTCCTCCAGCCCTGCGGTTGCGACATTCCTCAGGAACTTAAATATACATTTGGACACACAGTTAAGACCCTAACTAATATTGTACATCCCCTGGTAATTGTGGGAAATGGCGTTTCCATAGTAACCTCGCTTCTAAAACTAGCGCTGATGCTCTGACTTGAGTTATGATGGAGATGATGACGACTCTTTCTGACGGACGGCTCTCACTGCAGAGTAAACGTTACCTTCAGTATAGCCTGTGGATAGGTGTGTTGCTGACATACACACACACGCACACGCACACGCACACACACACACACACACACACACACACACACACACACACACACACACACGCCGGCTCTCACTGCGGCTCTCAGACGGCTCTCACTGCAGAGGAAACGGCTTTTCAGTTGAAGAAAATTCGATAGAGTTGATGAATGAGAGTGATATGAAGGATATCATACCTGTGCTTGTGTGTGTGTGTGTGCGTGTGTGCGTGTATGCGAGTGTCTCAAAACATGTAGTATGACATGTATCCATACACACACACCTTCTGAACCCATTACGTATGCCTGAGTACGTGTGTGTGTGTGCCTGTGTTTTCAATCACAAAGGGGACACTTCACTCATTCAAACATACCACACAATCTCTGTTCTCTTTCTGGACAAAAATGGTTCAAGTACGACAATAAGCAACGTCAGAACAAGGTCATCCATCTCATGACAGGACCAGAGTTTGGTTGCGAAAATGTTGTGGTCCTGTCATGACATTTTTGCAACCAAACACTGGTCCTGAAATAAGGCAAACGGATTGGACAGTATCTGCTTGTCTTGCAGAAGCTAAAAGAACCAGGTCTCTCCTCAGCTAAAGGAACTAGGTCTCTCCTCAGCTAAAGGAACTAGGTCTCTCCTCAGCTCTACATTCTGTAATGAGGTCTAACAAAGAAGGCCTGGACACACCAGGACAATCACTCTTCTCTGCTAACCTTAAACCATCAGAGGACGGCGCAGTATGTGCTCAATTGGCTCTCCCTTCACACACACACACACACACACACACACACACACACACACACACACACAAGGACGCAGGCACGCACTCCCGCGCACACGCACACACACTTAATTGGAGCATGCTGTTTATAGGTCTTGCTGCTCTCCTGAATATAAAAGACCAATTATAGGACTGTGGCCTTCTGCCCTACTATGAAAAGGACAATACGGATGGAGAGGAAGGAAGGAGAGAGGAAGGGAGAGTTGAGGAGAGGAAGGAAGGAAAGAGGAAGGGAGAGGGGAGGAGAGGAAGGGAGAGTTGAGGAGAGGAAGGAAGAAAGGAAAGAGGAAGGTAGAGATGAGGAGAGGAAGGGTGGAGAGAAGAAGGGAGAGATGAGGAGAGGAAGGGTGGAGAGAAGAAGGGAGAGATGAGGAGAGGAAGGGTGGAGAGAGGAAGGTAGAGATGAGGAGAGGAAGGGTGGAGAGAGGAAGGTAGAGATGAGGAGAGGAAGGGTGGAGAGAGGAAGGGAGAGGAGAGCAGGAGATGAGATGAGAGGAAGGGAGAGGAAAGGAAGGGAGAGGAGAGGAAGGGAGAGGAGAAGCGCGGGGAGAGCGGAGGCGAGGGACATTGGCTTCAGTATAGCCTGTGGATGGGTGTGTTGCTGACACACACACACACACACACACACACACACACACACACACAAGCCACCTGCTGATCCTCTATCAGGAAACTGATTAGTTGCAAATGTGCCTAGCATGCTTATGAAGGAGAGAGGCAAGGGCAAGTGTGTCACACACACACCAGCACACACACACACGAAAAAGACCCAATCCACAGGTATAATAGGCAAATCATTTCCAGTAGTTTGTGTACAGATCATCTCACCTTGATGATCTCATCGATGAAGCAGACATGAGTAACAGGGTCTCTCTTCTTGGCCAGGACCTTCTGGAGGTGCTGCACCTGCACACACCAGGTAGAGAGAGAGAGAGAGAGAAGCGTTCAATGCTGTTCAACTTCTTGAAACAAACGTGGAAGGCAGCGAAAGCTGAAACATCAGCTAGAAACTGGTCCGTTCTTCACCTCCGCTGCAACGTGTTAAATAATTGAGTGCAGGTTTTAGTTTTTTTTTGGCTGCACCCGGAGATTGTTGTTAAGATCTTCTCAAGCACGCCATTCCACAACTTCACCTCCTAGTGAACTTCATGCAGTTGGCCACTGAGGTAAAGGATTAGCACCCAGGCTAACATGTATGCAGGTGAAATATTAGCATCCAGGCTACCATGTATGCAGGTAAAATATCAGCATCCAGGCTAGTATGTATGAATGAAGGTAGGTGGGTAAACAGGTGACTCTTCCCTACCTGTCCGCAAGCAGCACAGATCTGGTCCATCAGCTTCTCCAGGTTGGTCCAGAGGGCGGCACGGAACGCAGCCGTGTTACCTGGGGTGGGCATCACTGCCCTGCCTGGCGCACCTGGGCATCACAGACAGAGATAGACAGAGAGACAGACAGACAAATGAAGGTTTAGACATAAAAACAAGGGTACCACACACACACACACACACACACACACACACACACACACACACACACACACACACACACACACACACACACACACACACACACACACACACACACACACACACACACACACACACACACACACACACACACACACACACACCTCTGGTGTTAACAGGCTGGGTCAGGCCCTTGATGTCCAGGGCTGTGGAGACGTTGTCCTTTATGGTGGTCCTGTAGCCCCCCACCACTCCACTGATGGTGTCTCTCAGACTGCCCAGGTTATAGAAGACCTGCAGCGCTGTGCCCACCTGGGTCGGGTTCTGCATGGGGGGCCAAGAGAAAACAGTCAGTCAGTCAGTAATACACACTAGAACACACACACACACACACACACAAACTCTCTCTCTCACACACACACACGTATGTGACAGGTGTAGAGAAACAGAGGAAATAATATTAACATGAGAAATCCACTCTGTGTGAATGAGTTCTGCAGGACCCGGTGCCACAGCCAATAGGCCTTAGTGCACAAAGCATTATCCACCCAAGTTATTGACCCGTTGTTCAGGCCTGTATGCTTAGGGAGGCTTTAACACGTGTGTGTGTCCTTTCACCCCACTGTGACAGCCCTGTGCCAACCTTGCTGAATGAGAATGAATGAGTTTCCACATTGCTTCGCTCCAGGGTATCTCTCTCTCTCTCTCACACACACAGCTTTTGTTCCCATAGTGAGCACTGCACTGTGCTGCAGCAGGTGCCGAATGGGAGGCTTTCTCTACAGGCAGGACGAAATCAGGTTAATGGGTTCAGCTTTCACACACACACACACACACACACACACACACACACACGTGTGTGTGTTAGAGACCTTCTCTGTCAGCACTGAGGTGAGAGCAGCTGCTAAAAATACTCCACATACTGTGTTAATGGAATTGGTGAACATGTGGCAGGCAGAAAGTCATATTGAGGGGCAGGAACCTAACACCTCCCAGTTATGCATCACACATGGGCACATACACATACACCCGCACACACACACACACACACACACACACACACACACGTGTGTGTGTTAGAGACCTTCTCTGTCAGCAATGAGGTGAGAGAGCAGCAGCTAAAAATACTCCACATACTGTGTTAATGGGATTGGTGAACATGTGGCAGGAAGAAAGTCATATTGAGGGATCACACACGCACACTGCATCACACACTCACACACACACACACACACACACACACACACACACACACACACACACACACACACACACACACACACACACACACACACGTCTATTCTACGAGTGGCAACACATCCTCATTTACAACCATCTGGTACGACCTTGGGACTGAGAGTTGGGGTTCCAGAGAAGAAGGCTTGGAGAAGTCAACCGGATACTGCAGCTACAAGATGAATCCTAGTCAAGGTCATTTTAACTCCCGCTAAACACTAAATCTTCTGTCCAGATGGATCTGCAGCCAGGGTGGGCTGGTGTAAAGGATTACATCCCACACAAGTCAGTGAAGATATCCAAAAACTTACATAATCACATCGAAAGCATGTCCTATAATACACTTACTGTAGCGCGCACACACACACACACGCACATGCACACACGCACACACACTCACGCATGCACACACACGCACACGCACGCACACACACAGGATGGCGGTCCATACGGTCACACATATTTACAGCAGGCGGGCCAGCCTTTTATCTGGGCTTATTTCGGTCCTGATCAGATTCTAGGTGTTTCTCTGGTGGGAGAAGGTGGGCAGGCAGGGAAAAGCGGCTTTGACTGTGTTTCTGTGGGGTTTCTCTGATCGAGGCAGGTTTCATGTTTGTAGTGTGTGTGTGTGTGTGTGTGTGTGTGTGTGTGTGTGTTTGTGATAGCTTTAATGTTTGGTGGGTATTAGAGTGAAAGCAGCTTATAGGAGTGGCGCTGTGAGCATTGGGTCGCCCCATCACAACAGGTAATAGGTATCTATACACACACTCACCGTCTGAACGCATAACATGAGTGTGAGTGTGTGTGTGTGTGTGTGCGCGCGCGCACGACTTTGGTAAGCTTCAGTTCGCCCCTGAAATCCTGCTATTGGTTTTCCATGGACTTTCCCTTCTGCCTTTTCTGTCAGAGAATCAACGTTCAGGTTCTCCTACTGTGAAGCGTTGAGAAGTAATATGCACGTTCCCCAAAACGTCACCGGGTAAGGCCAGGCCAAAATGATCCAACGGTACAAAACGACACAGGCTGACGGTTCCGTTGAGGCCGAAACGTTGCTTTTGTGTCGTGAAGCAATAACCCACATGGGAGCATTCATCTCTCATTACAAGCTTGTCCTACTTCCAACTGAAGCCACTGAAAGCCAGGCGTACTGTCATCTCCCGGGTCCATTAGGAGGAGGCAGAACCACTGATGGGGGTTCAGATCGTGTTTACCCCTCTGGTGTTTCTGATTAGGATTGATGGTGAGGAAATCTGATTCTAGATCTGTGTTGAAGGGAGACCTCTAACTCATGGCGGCGGCTTTGGAGGAAACATCACCTGTCACGGAGACGGGCGGCCGCAGAGTGAATAACAACCCCATCGTTTACACTCTATTGATTCTACCTGACGCACCTGTTGAGTGTACCATTAATCCTACGCCTTGTTTGCCTTTGCCGTGGTGTGTGGACACGCACGCACGCACGGACACACACACACACACACACACACACACACACACACACACACACACACACACACACACACACACACACACACACACACACACACACACACACACACGTTGCCCGGATATTTGTCAAACAAACCAATTGCTGATAAGAGAATAAGTGAGAATGATGGCACACATGTTGGTGGGTTATCTGTGCTCCTGACATTAGTTTCCCTGTGTGTGTGTGTGTGTGTGTGTGTGAACAGTGTGTGAACTGTGTGTGTGAACTGTGTGTGAACTGTGTGTGTGTGTGTGCGCGCGAACTCTGTGTGTGTGTGTTTGTGTGTGAACTGTGTGTGTGTGTGTGTGTGTGTGTGTGTGTGTGTGTGTGTGTGTGTGAACTGTGTGTGAACTGTGTGTGTGTGTACCAACATGTATGCACATTTCGCAGGGATTCTTTTAACGTCACTCTTGACTCACTCGCAAAGGTCCGCCAGGTCGGACGGAAGGAAGGAGCAGTCGGGGAGAGAGGCAGAAGAAAAGCCGTGCAGAAAAGATGGACGGATCGAAAGGACCGGGCAGACGTCAACTTCCATGCCGCGCCGTAACCACGGCAACCCCATAACAAACACGATTAAAGCCTTATAAGGCTGCCATGTGTAAATGTCAGAGAGACACACGCCGTGACAGGGAGCCACTGAACTCAATTTAGGAAATGGGGGGGTGGGGTGGGGGTGGGGGGGGGGGTTAGGGGAGCGAGTATTTACGGAACATTTACGGAGGTGTGGAAGGTAAAAGACAAGCGCTTGAGGAGCGACATCGCTCATGAGTCACAGAGATGAGAGGGGAAGAGGAGTCACTTAACAGGAGAGACTCACAACTTTTTAACATATTCATCATCTTCAGCACATATAGCATGAAGATATTCTGGTATTCTGCTGGAGGGAATGAATAAGATGTGAAGTGCCCCTTGAATAGACAAGACAGAGAGACAGACAGACAGACAACCCAGATGGTATTTATCACACGGACAGACGGACAGACGGACAGACGGACAGAGAGGTTAGTGTCTGCTTGGACATGGAGCTCCGTCCACAGTCTCTGTCAGATGGATAACGGCTCGTTTCCTTGTGAACATCGTTTCCGGAGAGCCGCACAGAGAGTTTGTTGTTTTGGTTGTGTTACAAGCCGAGCTCTAACGTGGCGGACGACGATTTGGAATCACGCTCTCGTGATGAGGTATCCCCCGGGTGAAACATAAACCTGAGTGTCACCCTGGGACCTTGACGATGTCCCCTTGGCCTAACGGTAGACGCTTGGGTCTTACACGTGGGAGACCGGGGCGCTACCGGAACGCTACCGTGAAAATAACGGTAGCGTTCTGACTGAAACAAGAAGGGCTTGGGGTTGACGGAGAGAAGGACACCACTGCTCAGGCGGGAACGAGATGATCTAAAAATGGCTGTGAAAATGTGTAACAAGCAAACGCCGACTCAAGCAGACATCATGCTTCAGAGAACATAATAAGCAACACTTCTAATTTCAATCCTACAGACGCAGTCATTCATCAACAGTCATTTAAATGATCCATCCATGCAGATCACGCCTGCCTTTCCATAACAATGTAGATGAAGCAAACCGTGCAGGACGTAGTGAATTGGAGACTGTCGGCTTCGAGTGAGGCTCACGAGGCGACATCATGCTGGGTTTTGTGATTCATCTCGTTAGTGTATTTCTGTGACAGAATATTCGGAGTGCTCCTGTTCATGGATGGAGACAAACCAGGGGTCAAATAAGGCCCAGGTGCGTATTTGAGAGTATTTATATTTTGTTGTACTCGTATATATATATACACAGATACTTGTATTTAGAAATGCTTATATTTTAGAATATTGGTCCTTGTGTTTTGCTACCTCATCGATGCTTACTTTCAATGACTTTGACGTAGAAGTATACAGGGCCCGAGGTCATATGTAAAACACCTATGAGGTGTCAGTGACTTCAATCGAGAAATTGCGCATGCACGCACGCACGCACGCACGCACGCACGCACGCACCCACTTCCATCCACCCCCAAAGCACTGAACACATATGAACAATCAGGACTGGCAACGCAACAGAGTGTGTTATTTCCACACCAGAACACTTGTCTACCCAGTGTTACACAGAGGAACAGCTTACACATCCTGACAAATTGGCCCTCGCAGTACACTGAACAACATCAAAGGGCATTAGGCTGAGGAAACTACTGCTGTGTTAAAGCAAACTTACCCAGCAGCCAGCTACTGTGTGTCTGTCTGTCTGTCTGTAATACTAACTCACTACAATACTAACTCACCACAATACTAACTCACTACAATACTAACTCACTACAATACTAACTCACTACAATACTAACTCACTACAATACTAACTCACCACAATACTAACTCACTACAATACTAACTCACCACAATACTAACTCATTACATACAATACTAACTCACTACAATACTAACTCACTACAATACTAACTCACTACAATACTAACTCATTACATACAATACTAACTCACTACATACAATACTAACTCACTACAATACTAACTCACCACAATACTAACTCACCACAATACTAACTCACCACAATACTAACTCACTACAATACTAACTCACTACAATACTAACTCACCACAATACTAACTCACTACAATACTAACTCACTACAATACTTACTCACTACAATACTAACTCACCACAATACTAACTCACTACAATACTAACTCACCACAATACTAACTCACTACAATACTAACTCACTACAATACTTACTCACTACAATACTAACTCACCACAATACTAACTCACCACAATACTAACTCACTACAATACTAACTCACCACAATACTAACTCACTACAATACTAACTCACTACAATACTAACTCACTACAATACTAACTCACCACAATACTAACTCACCACAATACTAACTCACTACAATACTAACTCACCACAATACTAACTCACTACAATACTAACTCACCACAATACTAACTCATTACATACAATACTAACTCACTACAATACTAACTCACTACAATACTAACTCACTACAATACTAACTCATTACATACAATACTAACTCATTACATACAATACTAACTCACTACATACAATACTAACTCACTACATACAATACTAACTCACTACAATACTAACTCACCACAATACTAACTCATTACATACAATACTAACTCACTACAATACTAACTCACCACAATACTAACTCACCACAATACTAACTCACTACAATACTAACTCACTACAAACCAACAAAACAAACAAAACAAGGTTTTATTTGCCAACCAACTGGAATGTGGTATTTTCTGCACACCCGAGACAACACTATCTGTCTAACCTCCATCTGCAGTCAAGACCAGCACAACCGCATGGATAAAGGCCACTGCTAAATGACGGATCTAACACTTGTCGCTCGCCGTTGCCCGTAATGGTTTCCTTGGAAATGCCATTGAAGGCAAATGGAGCCTGATTTAGGAGATGCCTAAGAACATGTACACTATGGCAGAGTAGTCATGGTGATGCATGCTTCCTCCAAGAGACAGACAGTCACGTGTCCACTGGCTGCAGAGACTTATGCAAAGAGGATGTGAGTGTGTAGCGTATGTGCAAAGAGTGGAGGTGAGAGAAGAGAATAATGAGGGGGGGGGGGGGGGAGAGAGAGGGATGGAGGGATGGAAGAAAGACGGAGAGAGAGAGAGAGAGAAAGACAGAGAGATAGAGACAGAGAGAGAGAGAGAGAGAGAGAGAGAGAGAGAGAAAGCAGCAAGAACACAAAGGCAGTTTCACTTGCCAACAAGTCGAGGTCCAGAGGGACAAACCCACATCCTTTGATGTAAAGGTTACTGCAAAAAAGGACTAGCCATAAAATAACCTTTACAATGGCTCCTGCTCTACAATTGAGAACCTTTTAGGATATGTGGGATTTAGATCAATTATACCCCTTCCAGTAGAGGCTGGTGGAGGTAGAAATCAGAGGACAGGTTCATTGTCATGGACAGAACGAAATGAGGAATGGTACTGTGTGAAACTCATTCCTCATTCCAGGCCATGCATAGCAATGAGCTGGTCCTCTGATTTCCTCCCCCACCAGCCTCCCCTGGTCCCAACATCAGGCAGAAGCCCCTCCATTCTCTGAGGGTGGAATCCTAACGAGATCTGCATGCTTAACTCCGACATTTGCATAAATCTAACATTCATGTGGGAAATGGGACATTTGTGTGTCATCATTTGAGTTGTACTTAATTTCTTCAGTCTAGAAATCAATCAAACCCAAATAAAATGCATGTTGATGTGTTTTTTTTTTGGGGTGGTGGGGGGGGGGGGGGGTTTCTACTGAGACTATACAGTATATACAAAAAATGGACGCACTCACAGTACTGTAAGTCACTTTGGATAAAAGTGTCTACCAAGTGGCATATATCATTATATTACAAGTTCTCAGACCCATGTGGAGTCTGAGAACTAGCCCATCTACAAGTCCTCACATCCATTGACAGCCGAAGTCACAAGGGATACCAGTGAGAATTACACCTTGTCTCACATGATCCAGAACCTCCTCTACATCAGGAGATAGTACTACAGGGGCTCCCCGCCTGAAAACCTGCATAATTCATCACACCTTCAGTCTTTTCACACTTTCTCTCTGTTCCTCTTAGGCTTTCCATCCCTCTCTCTCTCTGCATGTCTCCATGTCTCCTGCGTCTCTGACAAAAAACGCACGCACGCACGCGCACACACACACACACACACACACACACGCACACGCACACGCACACACACAGCTGAAAGAAGGGCCAAGCTCCCAGGCCGTGGCGCCATCTGCTTGTGTGTCACCTCTGACGGCAGCACGTCTATCCCTCCATCATCTCTCCATCCTCCTCTCTCCATCCTCCACTCCTCTCATCTCTCCATCCTCCACTCCTCTCATCTCTCCATCCTCCACTCTTCTCATCTCTCCATCCTCCTCTCCTCTCATCTCTCCATCCTCCACTCCTCTCATCTCTCCATCCTCAACTCCTCTCCTCTCTCCATCCTCCTCTCCTCTCTCCATCCTCCTCTCCTCTCCTCTCTCCATCCTCAACTCCTCTCCTCATCCTCCTCTCCTCTCTCCATCCTCAACTCCTCTCATCTCTCCATCCTCCTCTCCTCTCCTCTCTCCATCCTCAACTCCTCTCCTCTCTCCATCCTCCACTCCTCTCCTCTCATCTCTCCATCCTCCTCTCCTCTCCTCTCTCCATCCTCAACTCCTCTCCTCTCTCCATCCTCCACTCCTCTCCTCTCATCTCTCCATCCTCCTCTCCTCTCCTCTCTCCATCCTCAACTCCTCTCCTCTCTCCATCCTCCACTCCTCTCCTCTCATCTCTCCATCCTCCACTCCTCATCCTCCACTCCTCTCCTCTCTCCATCCTCCACTCCTCTCCTCTCTCCATCCTCCACTCCTCTCATCTCTCCATCCTCCACTCCTCTCCTCTCTCCATCCTCCACTCCTCTCCTCTCTCCATCCTCCACTCCTCATCTCTCCATCCTCAACACCCCCCCCAATCATCTCCTCATCCTCTTGTCTTGTAGCGAATGCTCTCTCAGTTCAGAGAAGGAGAGATCTAGGAATGGTTCTAGCGATGGTAACATTTCACCCATATTGTCTGAGGACTAATAGGTTCTCCATTTGGATGAGAGTTCTCCTCTACAACAGAAACTTAGCAGCAAACAAAGTAGCAACAGTTCATTTTCTGTCCATAGTCTCAAACCTTTGTCTGCTGACGCTCTCAACAGCTGAGACACAGAGATCAGAATAGCAGCAGGCTTTAGAGAGAGAGAGAGAAAGAGAGAGAGAGAGAGAGAAAAAAAAAAAAAAGACAGAAAGAAATATATGGATAGAGTCAGGGAGAGAAGAGGAGCAGTGTGGAAAGACTGTTCCAGACTTTTTTTTCTTACTGGATACTGTGAAAACATCCATAAATATTTCTGCACTGAGCCACAGGCGAAATGTTTATGTATAATAATAATAATAGAATATTTCGGAGCCAGAGAGATTTATACAGATCTTGAACAACTCTTTCCCTCTTTCTCCGTCGTTCTGTGTTGCCGGTGGCAACATAACACTTTTTTCTGCTCTCTTTGGGACAGCTAAGTGTGATAAACAACTTGACACTCTCCCTGCGCTCACACACACACACGCACACACACACACACACCGAGGTTGCATACCTTCTGTTCAAGGCGAAAAGAAACACAACAAATCCCATCTTGAGCATGTCTCAAACATCACAATAAACTTTACACCATACTCAATCTTCAACACTGTTCTTTCACTATTAAAAAAACTTAAAAATACGCTTTTAATTTAAAATTAGCTTTTCAGTCTGTCTGAAGAGTCAAGAGTATTGGATTAGTCACTTTCAAAAGAAACATGTCTTCCTACTGCAAAAACACACCAAAAAAACATTTAAACAGCAGCAAGTACATGACATTAGTGTCGTGCAGAAAAAGTCAAGTTTTGTTCAGTCCCATTTTAACAACATGTGGACCTGATTTTGGTTTTTAAGGCTAACCAGTCGTCCTGCTTAGCTGAATGTAAGTTCTGTGTGCAGGGGATGGCTTTTAGCACCTATATTACTCTTTAGCTTAGCTTACACACACACACACACACACACACACACACACACACACACACACACACACACACACCTCTCGCCATAAGCTATGATACTCTTTACTCCGTCCGCCCGCCTGGCCTTATCTTAACTTAATTCATAATACCCTTCTTCATCTCCTGTCCAAACAAACCTCAACATCAAACACACTTGAGTTCCGAGTGCACATGATCGCCATGCCACTGTCCTGACCTCCCGCCTGGACACTCATCTGTCCTGATGAGAGGACGGAGGAGGAGGAGGATGGAGAGATCTACAGTAGTGTTCCTGAGAGCCTTATGTAAGACTCTGTTACTCACCCTTTGCTGTGGGGCCATGGGTCGCTCGCTCTGTCTGTTCTGTCTGTCTGTTTTGTTGTCTGTCTGTCTGCCTGTCTGCCTGCCTGCCTGCCTGCCTGTTCTATCTGTTCTGCCTGCCTGCCTGTCTGTCTGTTCTGTTGTCTGTCTGTCTGTTCTTTCTGTCTGTCTGTCTGCCTGTCTGTCTGTCTGTCTGTATGTTCGGTCTGTCTGTTCTGCCTGCCTGCCTGCCTGCCTGTTTGTTCTGTCTGCTTGTTCTTTCTGTCTGCCTGTCTGTCTGTTCTGTTCTGTTCTGTTCTGTTCTGTTCTGTATGTCTGTTTATCTATATGTTTTGTCTGTCTGTTTGTCTGTCTGTCTTGTCCTGTCATGTCTGTCCCATCCATCCTGTCTGTCTGCCTGACTGTTGGTCTGCATGTTTTGTCCTATCTATCTATCTATCTATCTATCTATCTATCTATCTATCTATCTATCTATCTGCCTGCCTGTATGTTTGTCTGGCTGTCTCTTCAACATCAGTCCTATATAGTCCATTGCATTCATCCCAATCAAATTCATCATCCTCAATGTCATTGTGTGTGTGCTTAGCCGTAATGAGGTGGGGGTGAATTCTATACTGTACCTATTAGGCCCTTAGAGACACACAAAGCCTGCACACACATACACCACGGGAGGCTGGTGGAGGTTGAAATCGGTAACACACGGAATGGAATGAGGAATTAATGCTACGAAACGCCATGCATTACGAATGAACCCGTCCTCCGATTTCTGCCTCCACAGGCACAAACACGGCAACAGTGTCCAACAGTGGGATTAACAGGGTTTATGCTATCGATCATTGTGTTCAACAGCAAGAGGCATTCATCTCCCCCCCCCCCCCCCCCCCTCTGACACACACGCTGCTCTGTGTTATGTTACATCTTCACGCTGGGATGAGGAAAACGTGGCCACTGCAAAGAGACAAATGTTTGTGCGAGCACGCGAGCGAGTGAGTGAGTGAGCGAACCCACACACACACACACACACACACACACACACACACACACCTCCTTCCTCTCACTCTCTCTCTCTCTCTCTCTCACTCACACTCTCTCTCTCTCTCTCCCTCCCTCCCTCCCTCCCACTAGACTTTCTGAAACAGGACACTGTCCCCCTTGAGAACAAGGCTTTTCTGGGTCAGGCTGACAGCCGCTGGAGCTTAACCACTCTCCTGTGAGAGGTAGAGACAGAGTGAGAATATTACGGCGGCTATTTCAGGGGCTAGACCTGAAACCATCCAATTTGGCCTTGATTGTCATAATTGAGCCAAAATGAGGGGAAAAAATCATTTCAACTAAAAGCGCGTTGAAGGCTCTATACTAAGTAAGAACAATTTAAGTGCGACATCTTGACGATGTGCACAAGTACGGATCCGGAACCGGTTTCTCCTCCCCAGACCTAGCCTTAACGATAAGAAGGGAAAAGGCTGAGTGGATCTCGGCTCAGGGTCAAAGGGCAAACGTCCTCCTTCTCTCCTCTCTTTGCTGAGTAGGCAGGGTTGTTACTGTGGTAATTACAATCCATGTCCTCCTCTGGCTTAAAAAAAGTGATTTCCCTGCGGTCCCCTCAGTACAGAGTGTAACGCATGCACACACACACACACACACACACACACACACACACACACACACACACACACACACACACACGCACACGCACACACACACACGCCAAAGCTCCTGCAGCTGAGGGAAAAACGGAGCCGTTTGTCATGAATCAAAAGCACACTTTGGATGAAAGATGAGGCGATTAAACATTTAACAAACTCTCTCTCCCCTCAGTCACGTATTTAATTGTCTGTCTGCAGATTCAGAATACTCCTCTCAGACGGAGAGGGAGTCATGCTGCTGCTGTTTCTGATAACAACCTGACCTTGACACGTCCACCTTGAATCCCCCCCTCTCAAAAACACTGCTCCGAGCCATTCTCCATCTCTGTCTTCTGCAGAACAGAACAGGCACAGGCTTTAACCCATCTTCAACATCAAACAATAACAGAGAAATCGCTAAACGTACAAAACTTCAAACGCACATTCAGAAAGAAGTTGACTGTTTCAAGGGCACCCACCCGCAGGTTAGCCTGTGACAGTGCTCAACAGTGAAGAAAATGAATACTTAACATCTCCAAATGTCATTCAAAACAGTACAATGCCCTTGGGACATTCTCCGACCTGGATCCATGTATCGATCCGGCTTTAATACTGCAGGAGATACATATGAATGCGTGTGTAGGTGTGTAGTGCGTGCATGTGTGCGTGGGTGCGCGTGCGTGTGTGTAGTTGACACTAGAGGACACAGAGGAGAGCTACAGTACAGAAATAGCACATTACATAACCCAACAACATTACACTTACAGTACACCGCAAACTGTACACCGACAGCTAGGTGACCAGGCAAGGCGTGTGGAGTGTTTTAGAGACAACAGGCCACTGTGGTGAATGTTAAGGCTTCTTCACTGTATGTCGAATATGTTGGTCTTAGCGCACACACACACACGTGCGCACACACACACACACACACACACACACACCCGCACACACACACACACAGCATCCTTCCAACTATAGCATCCTTGCGTGCCCAGATCACACACTTTACTGTATTGTACCTCCATGTGAATCACTCTCCGATTATTCATCCAGCTCTGCACTGTACCGCAAGTCAGCACGAATATTGCATTATTTATTAAACAACTGCAAAAACAACGATAACAAAAATGACAACAACACTTAACAGAAAGCCCTCGGGGTGTTGATCTGTTCGTGTTCTCAGAAGTGGTTCTCATCTTTATCAGATTCTAAATGCGTCAGGGGAAAAAGCTACAGTCCCTTGGTAATTCAGTGAAAGGAAAATGAAAGTCCCATTATCAAGGACGTAATAGAAGAAATAAGGGAATGGACAGCGGATAGTTAGGTACACACACACACACACACACAGGCACGTTTTCTAGCCTAGTCACCTCAAAACTGGAGTGATAAGGAAATTCAGCAACTCTTGGGAGGACAATGGAACTTGATTAAAAAAAATGCTTATTTTGCATTAAAACGCAAAAGAGGAACGTGTGATGTGATTGCTGACCATCTGTTTCAGACGGGAGCCCTGCTCTGAGCAAGGAGGGGAGAGAGAACAAGAGAATGAGAGAGAGAGAGAGAGAAACAGAGAGAGAGAGAGAGTTGTGGGATGGATTTTTCCATTGGGGTTCAATGTGCCATCTCTACATTTTCTCTAGCGTTATCAATACGAGGAAAAAGGAAACTCATTCATCATTGGGGAACAACAATAGCACGGGCACGGCTCCCCTCGTTTCAGCCTACAAAGGGAAGAGAGACAGAGAAAGATTGTGTTCCACCCAGTCCCTGTGTGGGCAGCACTCTGTGTCAGCTGAACCCCTCACTGAAAGATGGCCCTGAGTGCATGGTGTGTGTGTGTGTGTGTTCCTACCTGTATCTCCATGCCCTGCTCCAGCAGTCTCTTGGCCTGGTTCTCCACCTCCAGCCTGGCTCGGCTAATGAACAGTAGATCATTCTCGATGACGTCTATCCCACTCAGATCCACGCCCTGGGACAGGTAGTCTACAACACACACAAACACAGGACGTCACGATTCTACTCAAATTAAAAGAGAAAAATGAGAGAGAGAGACTACTTTGTTTCACTTGAATATTTTATCAAAAAGGGTGCTCATTGGATTCCTGGGATTAAGTGAATGATAGAATGACTATTGACTGCAACACACACACACACACACAAAATGTTCCAGGCAATCCAATCTCACTATCTTACCTCAACAGCTCTCCATCCCACAACACACAGCTTCACCGTATACATCAGAGATTTTCCTGAGATATGCAAACACCAATCCCCCTCCCCCTGACATTTGACAAGATGACATTTAGCCTGAACATTTTCACACCGCATGCATCCCACTTCACGAAGACAAAACACTGGACCCACGGTGGCATTTTGTTTATTGAAAATACGACAAAACTCATTTCTATTCCCGAAAGAGAAAAGAACAACACCGCTGATTTCAGAAGAGATTGGAAGGAAAACAAATCTCTCGGCTGGAGTATGGCAGGCATTCTGATTCTACTTTAATCCAAGTCAAAAAGTCAAAGTGGCTTTACAGTCATGTACACTGTGAGATGCTTAATTTGAACAGGGCCTCAACAATGTCACAATAAACGCACAGACAATATACAGTAACTCACTAAATGCTGACATACACCCCAAGTAAATTGCACAATGTAAATACAAATAAAAATCAGGCCAACCACAGTGGTGTCTTCAGCAAACTTGAGGATTGTGTTGGAGACTTGGGTAGTGAATAGGAAGTACAGGAGGGGACTAAGCATGCATCCCTGTGGGGCCCCCCCATTTTGGCCCCTGTACTGGAGTCTGCCTGTTAGGAAGTCCAGGACCTAGTTGCAGAGGGAGGTGTTCCTCTCCAGGGCCCTGAGTTTGGTAACCAGCTTGGAGGGTCCAATGGTGTTGAATGCTGATCTTTAATGGATGAACAGCATTCTCACACAGGTGTCTATCCTCCTCCAGGTGGGAGTCGTGGGCGGTGTGGAGTGCAGATGGAGATTAAGTCATCCTTAGATCTATTGCTCCGGTCTGCAAACTAAAGTGGGTTAAGGGTGTCGGGTATGATGGAGTTCATGTGGGTTCTGATCAGCCTCCCAAAGCACTTCATGATGATTGGTGTGTGTGTGTGTGTGTGAGTGATATGGGTGATAGTCATTTAGGCAGGTTACATTTCATGTCTTGGGCGCAGGAACAATGGTCGCCTTGAAACAGGTGGGGATCACAGGCTGGAAAAGGTTGAATATATCCTTGAATACGGCTGCCAGCTGGTCTGCGCGTGTTTTCAGGACATCTAATCCGGGCTGGCTGCTTTGCGGTTGTTTAAAATCGCTTAACGTCGGCCACGGAGAGTGACAGCACACAGTCCTCCTGTCCAACAGGGGTCCTCATATAAGGATTGGTGTGCGGCATGTTTCTCTTTGTAGTCTGTGATGGACTTAGACCTTTCCACCTGTCATGCGTCCGAGCTGTTCAATTGCGATTCCACTTTATCACAGAGCTGCATCTGGGCAGTTTTGATGGATCTCCGTAGGTCAAAGCAAGTCTTTTATGTCCTCATCGCCAGACCTGAATGCGAACTTGAACAAAGCACGTATCACTCCATTCATCCATGATTGGTGTTCTAGATCTGCAGCTGATATGTAGTTCTACTTACCTGACTTACTATGTTTAATTAAGCCCACAGGAACATACACTCACCTGGCACTTTATTAGGAACACTATGCTAATACTGGGTAGGGCCTCCCTTTGCTCTCAAAACAGCCTCAATTCTTTGTGACATTGATTCCACAAGATGTTGGAAACAATCCTTTGAGATTCTCGTCCATTATTACATGATTGCATCACGCAATTCCGTGCACTTTCATGCTGTGAATCTCCCGTTCTACCACAAGGTGTTCTATTGGATTCAGATCCGGTAACTGGGAAGGCCACTGAAGAACACTGAACTCATTGTTGTGTTCATGAAACCAGTTTGAGATGACTTTTGCTTTGTGACATGGTGCATTATCATGCCAGAAGAAGCCATTAGAAGATGGGTAAATTGTGGCCATGAAGGGATGCACATGGTCAGAAACAATACTCAAATAGGCTGTGGCATTCAAGCGATGATTGGTATTAACAGGCCCAAAGTGTGCCAAGAAAACATTCCCCACACCATTACACCACCTCCACCACGAGAAGGTGTACAGGTGTTCCTAATAAAGAGCTCAAGTGAGTGTATATAACCTACATTCTACATTCTAGCCTTGCTCATTTCTCCCCCATGCTGGCCCACAGTGGTATCTTCCATTACTATCGATAACATTTCCCGGTAAATAATTCCGTTTGCTCGCCAAGCAATCCTATCCAATCCGCATCCCAGCAGGACGCGGCAGGAGAAATTACAGTCAGGCGGAACTCCTATCACTCCCCCAGCATCAAGGAGGGAGGTGGTAGAAGCTGACCTGAACCACAGGAGGGGAGGCTGGCGTAGGTAGAAATCAGAGGACGGGCTCATGATTATAATGGAATGGAATGGAATGAGGAATAGTATCAAACCATCAGATAACACCATTCCTCTTTCCGTTCCATGCATTACAATGAGTCTGTCCTCCGATTTCTACCTCCATTAACACTTATAGAGGGTGCGATATTTTTCCCATCTCATAACGATTGAGGTTAGTATAGGGGGTAGAGTAACCTTAGATGCAACACTGCCACTCGGAACACCAATATAGGCCTATCCAGTACACTCACACTAACTGCACTCAAAACACTTTTTAACTGCATGGCACAGAGCTAGCGAACGCAAAAAGACCGTAAAGCCTCACACTCTGAAGAAGGTCTGTTGACTGAAACATCAATGATTATTAAACGCTTAGATTTTTTTGCAAGAAAGGAGTGTTGAGTTTCATTTCTTTTCGACTCCTCTTGCCTGCAGCTAAAATATTGGGTGTGCAGATACTTCTATTATTCATAAACATTAACATTACATTTATGGCATTTAGCAGACGCTTTTATCCAAAGCGACTTACAACAAATACATTTGTCTAAGTAAGTGAACCATCTATCCATCAGTCGTCATAAGAAAAAATAATCTATACTAGCGACCAGGAGCTACTGGCAGTCACAATGCTATTTTTGTAATTTATTTATTTATTTATTTATTTTTTGGTGGTGATGAAGAGGTCTTTAGGAGGGACTGTTAAGATGTAGCCTGAAGAGATGGGTCTTCAATCTACGGAGGAACAAATGCAGAAGGAGCACAGCAAAGAGAAGAACTGGAATAGAAGTCGATAAGACACATCCTACATGTTGACGAGAGAGGATGTGTTCAAGATGTATAGTATGACTGCCTTCTACTAGGTGCTACTACACACACACACACACACACACACACACACACAGATATGCTGCTGTGCACATGACTTATTCCAATTAGCCACCTGCTAACACTCATCACCACCTCCTCCCCTGCCTCTTTCACATCACACACGTTCACAGGCAGACAGACAGGCAGGCAGACAGACAGACAGACAGACACACCCAACCTTCATACACTACGCTTTAACCTACCAGTGGAGGCGGCGGCGGTAGGCAGATAGATATTAAAGCCATTGGAGATGTGCTATTTGTCTAGGCCCTGTGTTGTTTGCTCTGGCCCCCAGAGGGAGGAATCATCCGGCAGGCAGCGGACGGAGCAGGGCCAGGGAATTGGACAGGACCATATCCAATCCAAAGTCAATCTGCTCACAGGCAGAACTGAAATACAGGAGCTGTCTGTGACCAGAGGTGGGCAGCTGAGCCCTATGTGTGTGTGTGTATGTGTGAGAGAGAGTGAGATAGTGTGTGTATACACACTTGTGTGCTCGCTCCACTGTGTCCTTTCAGGGTGACAGAACGGACAGACCTCTGAACAGACATGAGATGAGTCAGGTGTGGTGACTCAGTGACACACACACACACACACACACACACACACACACACACACACACACACACACACAGTAACTCATTAGCACCTACTAACACTGCCAGCCAGACAGTGACCAGTTAGTCTCCTCAGTAGTTTCTCTGAACTGGGCAGCTGGTCCCTTAGGGACACATGTTCCATATCAACCAACGAATCATTGGTGGCGAAGTCATGGTTTAGTGGTCACATGCCCAACAATAGCACACGTGACCACGCACTCCCAAAGGTTGTGGGTTCAAGCCCCACTTGGCCTATTCTGTCCTGTAGTCCCTCAATAAAACAAAACAAAACAAACAATATATATGGAAGGACTGGTCCACTCCTAAAACAATAGAAGAACATAATACAAAATTCACCATCATTGGCCGTATTTATATGCAATGAGCAGACTAGTAACATGGTAAAAAAAAAACTCCAAGAGTGCGACCTTCAAAATGCAATTTTACCCATTATGAGCAGGAAAAAGAACTGTTGATAAGAAACATTAACCATGATTCAATATGGTCGCTCTCCGAGAGGAGGAAGCCAAAACTATTTTCCACAAAACCAGGAATTCACTAGACGTCCTGATAAGGGCCGGTCGACAAATAGAAGAAGATTGAAGAAA
Source organism: Argentina silus (assembly GCF_951799395.1). Taxonomy (NCBI): domain Eukaryota; kingdom Metazoa; phylum Chordata; class Actinopteri; order Argentiniformes; family Argentinidae; genus Argentina; species Argentina silus. Next base: position 4,658,871 of record NC_139674.1, on the reverse strand, counting down.
AGCCCAGCCTCTTTCTGAAATGAGGATGGCAAGAGACAGAGAGAGACAGAAAGAGAGAGAGACAGAGACAGAGAGAGACAGAAAGAGAGAGAGACAGAGACAGAGAGAGGGACAGAGAGACAGAGACAGAGAGAGAGAGACAGAGAGACAGACAGAGAGAGAGAGACAGAGAGAGAGAGACAGAGAGACAGACAGAGAGAGAGAGACAGAGAGAGAGAGAGAGACTGACAGAGAGAGAGAGAGACAGAGACACAGAGACAGAGACAGAGAGGCAAGAAGACAGAAGAAAAAAAAAAGAGACGACATGGCATTCTCTTCAGCCATGCCTGAGCTCGCTGTCTTTATCAACATGGGAAACTCGTTCACTCATCAAAGACACACAATACCACAGACACACCTCCCCTCACTTCAGTCTCAAAGGGAAGCGAGACAGCCTGCCAATAACATCAACAACAAAACCTTTTGTCTCGTCTGCTTTCACACTGAGATAGCGGAAAATGGCATTTGATGGTACAGATTGGAGGGAAAATTGCACCATCCACCACGCCGGTGAGCATCATTGAATAGCATCACAGTCGCCATATATACCTGGGACTACTTTGGAGGTGTGAAGGCCATCGGAAGGGAGGAAATGTTCCGATAAGAAACGCGGGGGTAAATTGCCTGTGGATGGTTGGGAGAGAAACAATCGCAGCACTCAAGCTGTAAGAGCAGCACATCAAGTTGATGTTTATAGCTCTCCAACCGAGGGGTAGTTACTGTGAGAGGCTGATACACACACACACACACACGCACGCACACGCACACGCACACATACACACGCACACACACACACACGCTAGGTACCCAGGGGCACTACGCGAGAGGTCAACCACTCTCGACTCAAACAACACATTCATCAAGACTAACATCCTACGGAAAAGGGAAAAAAAAAACGTTGTCATCCTATTTGGTAAATTGACCCGGAATTCACCTGTGGAGAGGTTCACTGCAACAGCAGCCGGTTGTAGTGACGGTTGAATAAACGCTGGGTGCATCTCAGCAGTGTAACGTTCTCTCCTCTCCTTGTCTCCTCTCCTTGTCTCCTCTCCTTTATTCAAACTGATTTGGAAGAGCTAGACAGGTCAAAGAGGATTCCTTGGTGGGCCTCCGGTTCCACCATATTGCTTTCACCTATTCAGTCTTCTTAGATCAGTCCAGATGAGAGGAGAGGAGAGGAAGCCATTTAGACTATTGGGATGCACCCACAGTCAACCACAAAGCCCTGCAGTGAAAAGGAGAAGGAGGCTACTGTTCGTAAGTGAGTGTGTGTGTGTGTGTGTGTGAGTGTGTGTGTGTGTGTGTGTCTTTCCCAGCCAAATGACCTGCTGAATGGCAATACAGTTTTTATTGATTCAGATAAAAAAAAAAAAAAGCCATTTGCAGTAGACCCAGCAGAGAGCGAGAAGAGTTGGCAAATGTGGAACGACACCCTCATTATTAAAAAAGAGATCACTACTATCGACAAGGGGTCAGTTTTCCTCGAAAGCCTTGTAGCTTAAATAGTATTTAATTTCTCCCGACAGCCATCTTCTGTGTATGAAGGAACACAATTCAATTCGGGAAATGAAACAAAACTGCTTGTCTGTGGAGAGGAGCGAGCCTGGATTTTTTTTTTCAAAAGAGATAAAATAGTACTTTAGCTACAAAGCTTTCGGGGAACTGGCCCCTGAGCCACCCGGAGCAGGATGTCATGTGGGACACAGGCAGTCTCTTTGTAATGATAGGCCCGTATTTCGCGCTGTTGACTCTGTCAGGCTGTGTACGGGGGGGAGGATTACAGGCTGACTGTTCCACCATCGGTTCCCATAGGCACAGGAGCTTCCCTTTCCATTGTGTGTCTGACGGCTGTGGGACGAGAGGATCAAATGTGTGTGTTTGTTGGTCATTGGGCTGGAAAAGACACACACCCACACACACACACCCACACACACACACACCCACCCACCCACCCACCAAGGAAAGCCTTGGGCTGAGGAGGATTAGGGAAGAGAGACAGGGGAGGGGGAAAGGCCAGACAGGGGGCTGATGGGACAGGACACTGCTTCTCACCACAGGTTTATTAACCCTAGGTTTCAGACACCCAGTTGCAGTTGGAGGGTTAAAATAGTCCCATAGTCTTATCATGAGGACACCAGGGGAGTAGGGGCCACGCTAGAGCTGTTTCTAGGCTCGTTTGTGTGTCACAGTTAACATAAACCTCTGGGGGTCTGTGTGTGTGTGCGCGCGCGTGTGCGTGCGTGTGTGTGTGTGTGTGCGCACGTATGGCCAGAATAGTCTCCCTGTCCTTCTTACATCCATCCTGCTGCTCCCTCAACAGTCCATTTCCCAGGCCAACACTCCTCAGACAACCTACACATAAACAGCTGCTTGCTCCCTCCCTCCCTTCCCTCCCTCCCTCAGGAGCACAGGATGTATGACCCCTCTGGGCTGCAATGTGGTGGTGGTGGTGGTGGTGGTGGTGGTGGGGTGGGGGGGGGGGGGCTCTCCACTGGGACACTGAGTACTATGGGGAGATGAGCTCCAGAAGAAGGGGCTACCATCAAGGCTCATCCCACTTGAGGAAGGCACAGTGCGTGTGTGTGTGTGTGCGTGCGTGTGTGTGCGTGTGTGCGTGTGGCCAGGATGACGCTGTCTAGGGTCGGGGAGTTGGCTGTGTGTGTGTGTGTGTGTGTGTGTGTGTGTGTGTGTTTGTAGCCAGGATGACGCTGTCTAGGGTCGGGGAAGTTGGTTGTGTGTGTGTGTGTGTGTGTGTTCCTCTGACCCTCTCAGCCAGGGTCAGGGAGGGTGCCATTACCGCCCTAGCAGGGTGATATTACTGTAGCGCACCGAGCGTAAAGGACAGCAGGATGTTTACACTGAAGAGGCCCTGGAAATCTCAACAACAACTTTCTCACACCATTCTGCATTCTAAGCATCTTCATGTTTCATCCCAGGGGGAACACTGTTATCATGAGAGGTTTTATATGTCATTCAACCTCTTGACACATTTCGGAGCGCGACACATGACAGGTCTGACCCCAACTGAACTGTGCTGGCTTGGAAATATTCCTTTCACATTGTCCCTTTGCCAGAACTGTTTCAAGCATTTATGGCGGATGTGTAACCAGGCCAGCCCAGTACAGCTCAGCTTGGTTTGGTTTGGCCCTGTAGTGTGAATCAGAGTTAATAGTGTATCGATCAGTAAATCATGTCTGGTTAGTGTGGCAGGTATATCATGGCCATGTTGAAGATCAGGTTAAAAAAATGAAGAATGTCCAGGAATGTAAGATATTTCAAAATGAGTGTGACAGTCGATGTTTTAAAGACAGGATGTTGTCTAGCCAAGCTTCTCAACTCTCGTACACATTACACTGTGAAACTAGATGTTTTTCAGCTTCCCCTCAACAGCACGCGCACACACGCACACACACACACACACACGCACACACGCACACACGCACACACGCACCACCCAAGTGATGCCAGTTAATCAGGCTCAGGCCCAGGCTGTGTGATGAAAGAGCTGTATTTGACTGCTGTGTTGCTGAATGATGGCACTCCCCTGCCCTCTCTGACTCACGGCACCTCAGGGAGACAGGGAGAGAAAAGAATTGAGAGAGAGAGAGAGAGAGAGGGATGGGGGAGAGAGAGCGAGAGAGAGAGACACACACACACAGGGTAGGATGCTCGGAGCATGAGGTAGAAAACACTTCCCACTTTCCAATAAGTTATATATGTTAAATGGGATTCTACATATCAGCAGTCTGTATGATGGACGTGTTTTTGGCTGTCAAGCCATCATCAGCATTCTAGTACTTGCCATTCATACAGTAAGAGGGTGTGTGTGTGTGTGTGTGTGTGTGTGTGTGTGTGCGCGCGCAGACTCATTGAGAGGCCAAATGGCCAAGGACCACCGTGATTAACGCATGCTGAAGAACACTCAAGCCATACCGGTCATTAGCAACCTGCCTCATCTTTGACCCTGCTGTATGAGGTCATCAAACAGAGAGTCAAATGAGGTCATCAATGAGCGACGTGAAGGTCATCTGTGGCGGTAATGGCGACGAGGCACAGCTTGTTGGCCTTTCCCTTCCTTTCAATGGTCGGCTATTTTATATGTCTACTCATAAAACCCCCTGCTTAATCAAACATATTTCTATCACTTTTGGCGACATAGCAAGCCCACTAATAGGCATCCATTTGCAAAGCTTGACAGATAGCTAACAGCTCCGATAAAGATCCAAGGCAGAGTTAATGTGGTCTTTCCTGAGCTAGACTAGAAAATATGCGTGTCAGGTGTCAACTGTTCAAAATTCATAGACACATAGACACAGACAGACACAGACAGACAGACACAGACAGACAGACAGACACAGACAGACAGACAGACACAGACAGACAGACACACACAGACAGACACTAGTGAACACCTCTCGAATGTAATGTTGTGTGGACGACATGGCTGGACCTGTACCAACAGCACCGTACGGTGTGAGGCGTTGAGCTGTGAGGGGGTCACATGTTACAGAGGGGCAGTCAACATTCCATCTACAGCCCCTGGGTTAGAGCCCCTGGGTTAGAGCCCCTGGGTTAGAGCCCCTGGGTAAGAGCCCCTGGGTTAGAGGCCCTGAGTTAGAGCCCCTGGGTTAGAGCCCCTGGGTAAGAGCCCCTGGGTTAGAGGCCCTGGGTTAGAGCCCCTGGGTTAGAGGCCCTGGGTTAGAGGCCCTGGGTTAGAGGCCCTGGGTTAGAGCTCCTGGGTTAGAGCCCCTGGGTTAGAGGCCCTGGGTTAGAGGCCCTGGGTTAGAGCTCCTGGGTTAGAGCCCCTGGGTTAGAGCCCCTGGGTTAGAGGCCCTGGGTTAGAGGCCCTGGGTTAGAGCTCCTGGGTTAGAGCCCCTGACGCGATTCACATGACCAAACAGTAGTAGAAGTAATACATACACAAGGGCCATGTGACTACTGAGAACAACGCAGGACGACATGCAGGTTAGTATGGTTACTAGTATGCCAAAAAAGACCATCTCTTTCTCAGAGAAGCACAGCAATTTACTGCGACAGACACTGGGGTGTATAATGAAGCCTACTGTCCAACCTCCATGTAACGACATCCACACACACACCCATGGTTTGGAATGTCATGACCAGGAGTATGACACCTTTACATCTGTTTTTCAGAGAGAGAAGATGGTGGTGAGAGTGTGTAGTGTGTGTTGGGGTAGGGATAGTTGTTCTGGTAGCTGTCTTTAAAGTAAAAAATAATGGTCTATGGAAACACGCACGCACGCACGCACGCACGCACACACACACACACACACACTCGCACTGCGGGCCTTCTATTTCCAATCATATTTCTGCTGTTTTGCAGGCTGGCCATGTCAGTGCACACCAACCCCTACAAGGTAATGCCATCTCTATTAGCCCACGGCAGATCTACAACCACCACATATAGTCAATATGGTGGACACACACACACGCACGCACGCACGCACGCACGCACACGCGCACGCACAGGCGCACGCACACACACACGCACACTCTAGACCCGCATTTCAAAGTCATCGGAGCCGCTGGAGCGAGATAAAGACATCAGCAGTGACAGGCTCTGGCTCTGGCACTGCTCCCCTCTCTCCCCTCTCTCTCTCTCTCTCTCTCTCTCTCTCTTACACACACACAGAGCTGACAAGGCCAGATTCTCAGCCATGCTCGCAAAATGGGCCAGGAAATACAGCAGGTGCCCGGAGTGGGAAAGCAATGTCTGACTGATGGAGCTGGAGAGAGGCTGGTCACACACGCGTATATGCGCGCGCTCGCACACACACACACACACACACACATACACACACACTTTGCCTTTCTGGGTGTCCGACTGCTGCGATGGGAATCAGGGAGAAAAAGCCACCCCAAACAGCAGCCTGTAGGATAGCCAGGGGACAGGGTGGATATGGTGTTACAATAGTCATGCCAACATGTGTGTGTCTCTGTCTGTCTGTCTGTCTGTCTGTCTGTCTGTCTCTCTGTCTGTCTGTCTGTCTGTCTGTCTGAAGAATGGAGCCCTGAGAGGTATTATTCTCTGTGGATGCCAACTTACTACCACTTCTATAGGAATGGAAATGACTCCTTCTGAGAGGAACGTGTCAACCAGATAAGACCCTACTGTGGCCATGTTCCAAAACTGCCATGTCCCCAGTATGAACAGGTATGCCTTTCAGTGCCTGAGAGGTGAGAATTGAGAACCTCACGTAGCAGGGAAGTTAGTTAACCGTTACTACCTTATGCCAAATTCTGGCGTTGTCTAGTGAGAATCTGCCGGCTGACTCCAACACGGAAACCGCACTCGCCGCGCGCCCCGACGGCACGCAAGTCTTGGGAACTTATTTAACGCTCCCGTTCTATTCAGACGTTTGAGAGCCTCCACAACCGACAGCTTTTCCCTCCGAGTTCCATTTGAGACCCTATGCTCATTAAGCTTGCATGCTTGATGGCACACGTGTGTGGCCGGCGCGGTTTCAGTGTAATTTGACAGCCAGTGGATTGGGGCAATTAAGTGGGGTCCTGTATCAGCGCCAGGCTGGTACACAAAGACAAACACCTGAGGATTGCTCAAAGGTCCTGGGGCTTCCCTTGTGGCACATGCGCTTCTCGTTACCATCACCACGGTTACCGAGCATGGCTCTCCACGGAGAGAGCAAACACAGACGCTAACACGGAGCGAGGGAGGGAGGGAGAGAGGGAGGGAGAGAGGGAGAGATGAGAGAGAGAAATATACCCTGAAAACCCAGGGCCACTCAGACAAAACAAAAGACCACTCCGAGAGAACAAATGAATAGAGTGAGAAAGAGAGAAAAACGAAAAACAGCAGAGAGTTAAACCTGTTACAGGGGTTAAGAGAGAGAGAGAGAGAGAGAGAGAGAGAGAGAGAGAGAGAGAGAGAGGATGGGGGGGGAAGAGAGAGTCAGAGAGATAGAGAGTGAGAAAGACATACTGCTGGGGAGAAGGCGGGGGAAAGGGAGGGAGCAAGAGATGAGTAGGAAGGGCTATTAGAGCTCAGAAACGGAGAGAGAAGCAGAGCGGGAGAGAGAGAGAGAGAAAGAGAAAGAGAGAGTGAGAGGGAAGGGAGGGAGGGAGGGAGAGAGAGAGAGAGAGAGAGAGAGAGAGCGGCATAGGAGCACAGAGCAGATCAGCGAAGCAGGACTGTGTAAAGCAGTCATTAGGCGAGCCTGGAGCCTGGTACAAGATCAGATACCTCTCCTTTCACTGACACCAGACACTGACAGACCGCGAGGACTTTTACTACGGTAACGTCTCTACACAGAGAGAGAGAGAGATATCCGCAGCTTCACATCCCCTTCTCAGAGCCGCTTTCTCTGCTGTCACACCTGGGGGCTTCTGCTAGCTGCTGTACCTGTCTGTCCATGGTTACGGTGTAGCAAGTGTACACAGTGTGGACACAGCCACTCTACCTCAAAAGACTGCTCTGCAAAGGTAAGGATCTCACTGCACTGTTCTAGTACTGCTTTTCATAACCACGTACTATGACTGTTATTGCTGCATTTAATCCTGTGTAGTTAATGTATTACATAGCCCTTACAACGCATGCATTTACTGACAGACGTACGGTGGTGTCAAGCCCAAAAATGACACGACAAAATATATCGACGCTGTTAAGTTATTGAGAAAAGAACTGGTCCTCCTCTACTGTGTGTTGTACTGGTTATGATCCTATGTAGTCAGACTCAGATGATAAGAGCAATGGTTGTCAGAGTGGAATAGACAGAAAGCATTCTTGCCGTGTAGCAGAGGGCAAGAGAGGATCGACATTGACCAGAGGCAAAGAAAAAAAGACTGCACACTCCTCGCTCACACTCATATTTATCACACACGCGCGCACGCGCACACACACACACACGCGCACACACACACGCGCACACACACACACACGCACACACACACACACACACACACACACACACACACACACACACACACACACACACACCTGTAGTCATGGGGGAGCTAACTAGGCTAATACTACATATCGTCATCCACAGGGATTATAGGTCAGCTCCCTCGCCTCCCCACTTAATTACTAAACACATTGATAATGTTAAGTATCTCTCCCCTGAGTGTGTTAAAGCCCTCCTCTTAGCGCTGAGCACTGCCAGTGCGTTTGTGCACACATCAATCTCACCCTCAACCTTTCTGTCTCTTTCACACGGCCGTCCACTCATCTGAAGGAGAGAGTTCTGAGAGCAGTCACACTCTCACACGCTCTCTCTCTCACACACACACACACGCAGGCGCAGACGCACACGCACACACACACACACCTCCTCTGAGAGCTCAGAGAGCCGTCACACTCTCACACACACTCTCTCTCTCTCGCTCGCTCTCTCTCTCTCACACACACACACACACATGCACGCACGTCTCACAGAGCTGTCACATGCGTTCAGTGAAGAACTGAAAAGCCTGTGGATTAAACTTTTCGGAGTGTCATTGTGCAAGGAAGTCCAGAAGCATAATCAGATGCCCTTTGTCAGAAGGACCATATATTAAGCTCTCCTCTGCTCCCTGTCATAAGGGTTATTGCCAGCAGCACTGCCCATCTCTGTCTCCCTTGTGTCTGTGCCCGGAGACAGGGAGAGGACGAGGCTGCACAAAGGACCAGTTCACACACACGAGAGCTCAGAGCCCATTTGCCAAACAAATGCAGGAGAGGGACCATCAAAGACCAGTGCAAGGGACTGATTGGTCATAAAGGAATAAAAAGATCTCACACTGAGGGGAAAAAAAACAAAAAGAGAGAACTCCAATCGCTTCATCTCTATCGCGCACACACACACACACACACACACACACACACACACACACACACACACACACACACACACACACACACACACACACACACACACACACACACACACACACACACAATTCAATACCAAGCCAATTAGAGGTCAGGGACTGAACACACATTCACTGTGTCAAGAGACAAGATATAAGTGGGTAGGATCAAGGAAGGCGACTGGCATAGTTCATCTAATTGTTTGAAAACCAGAATAATCCTTAAGAGAGGCTTTAACTCACATACGAGACATTCTCGTCTCAATAATTTTAACAACCCTCCGCCTTTCATTAACATCCCTTCTTCACTCCATCTCTTTGTTCTCCAGGATGAAGGGCATGAATTAGCAGAGGGGGGAGAAACTAAGGGATGATGATGTCATTCCCAGCTTTGTCGGCCTCTCCACCTCTATGAAAGACGAAGCAAGAGAAAGAGAGAGAGAGAGAGAGAGACAGTACCAAAGGCCACACAGCCAAAGGACCTGCTTTCATCTTCTCTGTCCAAGATAACAACCTTCAGCTGAGGTACAGGCAGGCCTAACCTTTGCCCCTTGCGTTTAAGACGGTGCGCAGGGCCAACGCGGTAATTGGGCTTCTCTCCAGTGGATTACATAGTATCTAAGGTGATCTGAAGACCATGGATGTTTACTGGACTTTCACTTTTGGTCTCCGAAGAGGGAATACACACTGAAGGAGGGGAGGAAGGGTGAGGAGGAGAGAAGGCAGAGAGTGTAGGAGAAGGAGGGGCACAGTAGGGGATTGTTCTGGCACTGGTACCGCTTTGGGGAGAAGAGGACATTGAAGCCCAATGGTCCGAACACAAAGGACAGCAAGAGAAAGGGAAGAACATTGAACACAAGACGGCATTCATTTAGTAAGGACCACGTGGATGTTTTACAATGCACATCCTCTCATCCCAATCAGAGAGGGATGGGCAGTGTGTGTTTACCGAATCCCACACGGCTGCTTTTCCCTGACTGGAATACAGTGTTGCTACAGATGTAAGAGGGAATGGGTGATTTCTCTGTGATAAATCTCACTTGCTGTACTACTCCTCCTCTGGCACTCACCGGAGTGTTGTTGAGAACGGACTGTTTCGGCTCCCTTCCCCTCGTTCGCAACTGCAGAGCCAAGTAACCAAGGATCCCTGATAAACCCTGTCAGCCGGATCTACCGTAGCCTACCAAAGACCTTTGTCTGTCTGACTCCCACACACTTTTACAAGGGCTGCAAACAGGTCTGGATTAACCAAGGTGTACCTGCCTGGCAGAGCGTAACACACCAAACAATAAAACTATGGTTGGATCGTACGGTTTCCTATCGGGGCCATGGCAAGCAAGCTTTGACTGGTTCATGTACTCTTGAGGGGGAGTCAGCGCACGAGGGAGGGGTGAGTACAGTGTGTGATTCTGCATGTGTTTGCGGTGTCGGAGAACAATCTATTCGCCACAAGGCCCGTTCTTCTCTACACAGAGTTCAGTTAGAATGTGCTTCAGGATAACACACAGAACATCCAGTCATATTTCTTCAATATCTTTTGAAACATCCATCACTTGAACATCTTGGCAGAGCAGAATCTGAATTGTCCCAAACATAACTCTTTTAAGCAAAACAATGTGACGTTGCAGGCAGGCACAAGTGAAGCACTATGAGTTCTAAGATGGCAGCCAGAATGAACAGATAAAGGAAGGGAACACCGTGTTTTCCCACAAAGCTAGGAATTAATCATCACAAGCAGCCACCTAAGTGTTTTTTTATACATAATTGCGATCTTTTAAACAAATCCATCAAGTAGGCCTACATAACAACATCGGTTTGATCTGGAAAGCGTATGAGAAAGCTCTTGGACCTTCCACAAATTAAATGTTCATCGGCCATATTAGCATTTCCACATGAAAGGATTCTCTGGTGCCCTGAGACTAACCCTGTTTCTAATAGAAACATAATCAGACAGACAGACAGTCTGAGAGACAGAGGTAGTCATGCATATGCTAGTAGTGCTGATTTCTCTCTTCGGTCTCCGCAGGATAATGCATACCCCCCCTGTGCTGATCTCAGAAGCCACCATGAGCAACATGACTGTCCTCGACACTGCTGAACCCTCTGACCTCGATATGACCCCTTCGGCCGCCCCCTACCCCATCAGCTTCCAGGTAATCAGTCGTACTGTGAAACAGGTTCGGGGAAAAATGGCATTCCAAATCTTCAGATTAATCATAATTTTACTTGCTGAACTAAAATGCAATTGAATCCAACTCTGCATGTAAAACGCTTTGACACCTGGCTTTAAATGAATAGAATCCTTTCAAAGGCTTCCATCTTCCATAAAAGAGGGTTAAATTGACCCATCAAGTTCTTAAATGGTTCTGATAAATACCATTATATATGCCTCCAGGTGTCTCTGACTGGGTTCCTGGTGCTGGAGATTGTGCTGGGCCTGAGCTCTAATCTCACCGTGTTGGTCCTCTACTGTATGAAGCAGAACCTCATCAGCTCGGTCTCCAACATAGTCACCATGAACCTACACGTATTGGACGTATTGGTGAGTGTCTTCAAGCCAAATTTGGCCAAACGCTTCACACAAAGTTGCCAGTATACCTGTGTAATAATACAGTAATTACTGTATAGTAATAACATTGTATTAGCATGTAGTTACATGGATATACCATAGATTACTTTTTCTTATGATGACTGATGGATAGATGATTCACTTACTTAAACAAATGTATTTGTTGTAAGTCGCTTTGGATAAAGGCGTCTGCTAAATGCCATAAATGTAAATGTAAATGATGTATGGATTTGGGAAATTTGTGTTATAACACAAGGGGAATAAGGGACAGGTAATTTGTACTTCCTGGTCTCTCATCTTATTCTTCTTTATCTGGTTCCAGGTGTGTGTGACCTGCATTCCCCTGACAGCAGTGGTAGTGTTACTCCCCCTAGAGGCTAACACAGCACTGGTGTGCTGCTTTCACGAGGCCTGCATCTCCTTCGCTAGTGTAGCCACCGCTGCTAACGTGCTAGCCATCACCGTGGACCGCTATGACATCTCAGTACGTCCGGCCAACCGCGTGCTGACCATGGGCCGAGCTGTGTCTCTTCTGGGCTCCATTTGGGCTCTGTCCTTCCTCAGTTTCCTGGTGCCATTCATGGAAGTTGGTTTCTTCAGCCATTCTAGCTCAGACTATGTCAACCAGACTGCAGTGGCCTCAGTGGCCCACATGAATGAGTACTACACAGAGCTGGGGCTGTACTACCACCTGTTAGCCCAGATCCCCATTTTCTTCTTCACGGCCGTAGTCATGCTGGTCACTTACTACAAGATCCTCCAGGCGCTGAACATCCGCATCGGGACGCGTTTCCAACACAACCCGCCCAAGAAGAAGCCACAGAAGAAGAAGACAATCTCCTTGACAACCGCGACACAGCCGGAGTCGACGGACGCATCCCAGAGCAGCGGAGCGGTGCGGGGAGGAGGGAACGCACCCCTGGCCATGAGAACATCGGTGTCCGTCATCATCGCGCTGAGGAGAGCCGTGAAGCGGCACCGGGAGAGAAGGGAGAGGCAGAAGCGCGTCTTCAGGATGTCTCTGCTCATCATCTCTACCTTCCTTCTCTGTTGGACCCCCATAACCGTGCTCAACACGGTCATCCTGAGCGCTGGCCCCAGCAACTTCACGGTCAAACTGCGGTTAGGATTTCTGGTCATGGCCTACGGGACGACCATCTTCCACCCGCTGCTCTACGCGTTCACGCGACAAAAGTTCCAGAAGGTTCTGAAGAGCAAGATGAAGAAGAGGGTGGTGTCGGTGGTGGAGGCGGACCCGACGCCCAACAAGGTGGTCATCCACAACTCCTGGATTGACCCCAAGAGGAACAAAAAGGTCACCTTCGAGGAGACAGAGGTCAGACAGAAATGTCTCTCTTCAGTGGATGTGGAATAAGACCATATGGAATAGGAGAGAGGATGTGGATGAATAGGAGTGAGCTATGGACTTAGCAACAGGGTGATTAAACCTTATCGGTACCAAACCAAGGTTAGACAACCAAGATGTCACAGGATGTGGAATAAAGCGTTCATGTCTGAGTGGCTACACTGTATCATGAATATCATTGGTGCCGCTAGGTGGGTTTGGGAGGCACAAGGTGAAGCCAAAGTCGGGCAAAAATGTCTCCGAGATTGTAGTGAGCTATGAACACTTAGAAGGTCACTGGAGAGTATCAGGTACCAACTCATTAAAAAAGGGAAACCACTGATCCAAAGCAGTAGTGTAAATTACAGTGTATTTAATTGTACAGCCCCTTGGTGACGGGGATAATTTATTACTATTTATTGTGAAAATGGTGGAGTGGTGTCAAGGACGACTTAAAATAATGTACTGCATGGTGTTCTGTTAATAGTAATATATGATATTGTGTATAGAAAATGTACAGTATAGACGACGTATGTAGATACATTGACACTTAAAAAAACACTAAAGTATGTGTCCTTTTATAATAAATAACTTCCAAACAGGTCGAAGGGTATTCTGTTGTTACATCACATCCTCCCCACTCCATCTCCCTTTGTAAATATTTATGGGTGAAATATTGTTTCTTGTACTCATTGGTAAGCCCTCTCCATCTGCCTGTGAATCAGTGTGTGAGAGAGAGAGAGAGAGAGAGAGAGAGAGAGAAAAGACTGGTAACCAGTGAGTGAGAGACACATCTGAAAATTGATCACAGAATTACTAAGATGTCACCTTATGTGATTTCTCCACAAAATTAGCATGGGGGTCCATCCAGAGATTTACCTCAGCTGGTCTCTCTCCATCCCACTGTGGCCTCTGATGATAACACAGCTGCTACTTCCTATTATCTAACCCCCAGGCTGAGCCAACATGGCTGACCCATAGCCTGTTTCCTCTCAAAATCACTCCGAAGCCAACTGGTATGTCAATCTGTATCTTTTGATAGAGCTCAGAGCATAGGCCTACTACACTCACATCATATCACCCATGAGGGTGTTAGGAGCTGGATGACACAGAGGACTCTGACCCTGCTCCAAAGAGCTTAGCAGGGCTACGGGTGGGGGTGGGGGGTGTGTAATATGTGAAGTGGATTGGTCACGGGCTGCAGTGCTGAAAACACTTGTCCTTGCGTGCTCCTCCTCTCATGGCTCGATACCTTGCGATAACCAAGGCCGGGTTGCCAGATAGATAATCACAGTTTGGCCATGGCAAGCAGTGCATCAGCGTCACTCTCCCCGTGCTGACACGGGAAGGTCATGCCTCCCTCGCTAGCCCGAATTCAGTTACAGTCATACACGCAGAATACCAACGCAGAGCATCTGTCGAGAGGGGGTGTCTAGACGAGGGGGAGGGTGGGGGGGGGGAGGGGGAGGGGGAGGGGGGAGCGTCTGAGGGTCTACGTAACGAAGAAGAAGAGAGTTACAGTATGAGATGGAAGGAGCAAAGGAAAACGTATTTTATCCAGATTGATTGAAAACGTTCCATAATTCATCATTCATACAAGGGCTCAACACTTTGTCTAAATCGGCCATGAGGTAGATGTCCTTGAGATCATTGTGTTTGACAACAGTATACATATGGGATCTCTTTATATTCAAAGAGGGTAACGTAGCTTTATAAAATCTATTTTTGCTACAAGGGTACACAGTATCAACTGCTTTTGTTGTGTGTGTGGGACGTGGCCACCTGCCATATCAGCTTTAAAGGCCATGCGGGGTTAGGATGGGGAGGGGGAAACAAACTCAGGGAAAGTGTTTGGTTGGACGACATCCAAAATCACTTTGGAGGTCATAAGCTCAGTCAGTCCATCCTTACAAAAAACGGCACCCATGCATAACTTCAAAAGGCTTTCCTTTTGAAACACTCATCGAACGGTCTATCAAATAAATCATTCCACAAGTTTAAACAAAGTGCATTTGAGGAGATAATTAAAAGCTTGGGTACTGGCAGTTGTCCAGATGGTACTAAAGTCAGGTTGGTAAAGTAGATTGAAGCCCCGTCGAACTGTTCATTACAGGTTGGCTCACATCTTAAGTTACTCATGTGCCAGACCCCCAGAATGAACCCAAGAAAGAGGCGTCAATAGAAAGTGGATGACTAATGAACAGAGAAACCTGACAATATTTTCCCTTTCCTTCTATAACATTCCAAAAAGTACTGATGCTTACTACTGAATATTCATCTGAGTGGTAAGCAGAGGAATTGGACACCTACAGTATTCTCTTTGAAGTGAGTCGTCAGAGCACCAAGTCAGCACCATATAATTAGATCAGGAGAGATGTCGAGATACAAGATACTTTTTTCAAGGAAGTTTTTCATCTCTCGTGACGTAGGCTAATCTCCCCCTCAGCGCTAATCCATTGATGCCATTCTAGGGGTTACCTGGGAAACCAAGCTAAGACAGGCCATCCTTCTACCCATTTATCCATCCATTCATCCTCTTACAATCAGACACGTTTCACGACCCGCCCCAAAGCCAAAGACAGGCTCTTAACTCACTCACTGGGTTACCTCTCTCTCTCTCTCTCTCTCCCCCTCTCTCCCCCCCTCTCTCTCCCCCTTCCTCCCTCTCTCTCCCTGCATCTCTCTTGCTCTCCACAGCACTCACATGGCTGATATGCAGAGTGCTTTCAGTTCCAGGAGTCCTGAGTGTTCTGGAGTGTTCTGGCTGGCTGGGTCGCTAGGTAAATGCCGGTGGGTCACATGGACACACTAAGGCTGCAATGCAGTCAAACATGCCTTATGGATGTTCATGCATACTGTTTGCAAAGTTGATACATACACTAATAATGCATACACACACACTATATGTATATACTAATAATGCATACACACACACAAACACACTATATGTATATACTGATAATGCAAACACACACAAACACACTATATGTATATACTGATAATGCATACACACACAAACACACTATATGTATATACTGATCATGCATACACACACAAACACACTAAATGTAATGAAAGTCATAAAACCTTTTTTCCCCACAACGCTCCCTACTCTTTTTCCCCTCTCCTCTCCCTCTCTCCAACCCCATCCCTTCTTTCTTCCCCTCTCCTCTCCCGTGGGATTCCATTACACACTGAGTGACAGGTGAGGATCATCGTCTCATTACAGTGGGTTGCTGAGGCGAGATGCCTCTGAGTGACACTCCATCTCGACAGACTGACAGGCTGTACTCCCACAGCGGAGAAAACAAACAGCAGCAGATATGGAGGGCTGGCGACAGAGGGGGATGCGACGAGGGAGGCTGCCGGGAGGATGACAGCCATGCCAATATGTCAAAGGTATTGAGGATACAACACCCAGATTATCGCCAAATCGCGTCGTACACAACAGTGTCATTGAAAATAGATTGCTTTTTTTTTTTATTATTTTTTTTTTATGTGAAGCTAGACCTAGAGATGGAGGTCAGCTTGCAACTCTCTACACCCTCTCTACTATTGATCCTGGCGCGGTCCACCTGATCCCAGTCAATGCTACAGAACACAGCCAACGATAGGTCTGAGCACTGGGCTGGGGTGGCCTAGCCTAGCCCAGCCCAGCCTAGCCTGAGATCCGGTGTCCCAGACAACCAACAAGTCAATACTGTGAGAGTTGAAGCGTTATTGTCAGAGAGGGATATGGGCTTGTGAAAAGAGACAGTCTGTGCCAGTAAATCTCTTATCCTATTCGATTTACAGACATCTGTAAAAGCCCCTTCAGTCTCTCTCCCCGCTGCCTCCCGCCTCCTACTCTCTCCATGTCAACTACCTCTGCCTCCTCCCATTATTGTCTTTCCTCTGCCACCCCCCTCTCTCTCCCCCCCAGTAGTCTTCCCCCCCATCCAGTAGTCTTCCCCCCCCCATCCAGTAGTCTTCCCCCCCACCCAGTAGTCTCCCCCCACCCCCAAGTAGTCTCCCCCCCCCATCCAGTAGTCTTCCCCCCCATCCAGTAGTCTCCCCCCCCCCCCCCCCCCCCAAGTAGTCTTCCCCCCCATCCAGTAGTCTCCCCCCACCCCCCAATTAGTCTCCCCCCCAGTAGTCTTCCCCCCATCCAGTAGTCTTTCCCCCACTCTCCAGTAGTCTTTCCTTCCCCCACCCCCAAGTAGTCTCCCCCCCATCCAGTAGTCTCCCCCCCCCAGTAGTCTCCCCCCAATAGTCTTTCCTTCCCCACCCCCAATAGTCTTTCCTTCCCCACCCCCAGTAGTCTCCCCCCCCTCCCGTCGCTCTCACCCCATTCAGTCTTTTTCTCTGTTCTATCCTGCATTGTGTTTGCAGCACTTACAGACCTGCCACTCGACATTTAGTTGACTTTGACTTCCTCCTCAACAATAGCAGGCTCTCCTCTCCTCTCCTCTCCTCTCCTCTCCTCTCCTCTCCTCTCCTCTCCTCTCCTCTCCTCTCCATTGGCCTTGTCTCTGCCACCAGAGCATCGACTTCAGTCATTTTAGGCAGCTCTTCCCCATCGCCCCATCAATCCCCCTCCCCTCATCCCCCTCTCCATCCATCCATCCATCCATCCATCAATCCCCTATTTACTCTCCTTTATTCTACTAGCAACTACCCATCCCCCATCTGACCTTCTCCTCACCTCCCTCTCCCTCCCGGTTTAGTGCCCCCCCCCCTCCCTCCTCCCCCATCCATGCCCAATGTACTTACTCTGCTTTCTTCTTCACTCCCCCCCCACCCCCCCCCCCCAACCTGTTTAGTGTCCCCCAACCTGCACTGTCCTGTGGCTGACAGAAGAAAGCGGGTCCAAATCACATTAGGCTGGCGGTGCTGTGTGATTGTATTAGGTCAGCTCCACCAGGCCTGTAACACACTGCCATTATAACGTCCTGGCAGGAGAAGAAAGGCTCTGAGAGCAGCCAGCACAGTGTGGAAAATGACTGACTGGGTCCTGGACTGGCTCCAGAAAATAAATGACATCTCCAGCTTTTCAAGGAAAACTGAAATGTACTGGACAGGTGATAGTCAACAGAGAAAATTGGAGGAGGGGGAGGAGGAGGGGGAGGAGGAGGAGAGGGTTGTGTAAAACAAAGGGGGGGGAGGAGAGAGATAGAGAGGTATGCTTTGTCAATAGACAAATGTATTTACCAAGCCAATAAAGCACATTATAATTTGAATTTGAGAGGGAGGTCATGAGGCAAAGACAAAGAGGAAAGGCCATGCAACAACACAATGAGATAAGCTTCTCAACCAGATACACCAACAGGTAACACCAACCGACATCTCAGGCCTCCTACAAACCACTGACAGTCAGTGACACACTGACTATACATCTAGCTGTAAATACAACTACATGGTTCTAAATGTCAATACTGACAAGTGTATATCATGCCCACTGTTGGAGTAAACAGCTGAAAGAAGACAAAATGCTTCCTCTTTCCGATACTTACAGAGGGCTCTGTATACTGTATAAGAGGCCCCCGGGATGTGCTCCTGACACGATTCACATGACCAACGCAGAGTAGGCTACATGGAGAAACAGTAGTAGAACGAATACAAACACAAGGGCTGTGTGACTTCTGAGAAGGCCGCGCTCGACCTCTCCGCCACAACCACAGGAGAATACAGTATGCCAGTATGCAAAAAAGCTTATCTCTTTCTCAGAAACCCGTAGGAGGTTATTGCCCCGGGCGCCGGGGTTTATAACGAAGACTACTGTTTGACCCTCCATGTCTGTGTATGGTTGTTTCGAACCACAGCACACAACATTTGAATCGTACTAGTAAACCAACTCATCATTTGGCTGATGAACTATGCACTTCAGTGGCGTTATTGTTGTCGTTGACTCAGAACAACAAGAATGTGTTGTCATGTCGCCGTGCTTGGTGTGACAATCTGTGAGAGAGGATAACTGAGAGAAATGACACACACACGCTCAAACTTGACTGGATCCAACACAGCAAGACAACTCTCCGAGCGCTCATTGGCAGCTGAAATCGACTAAACAAGGTCTTCCTTCACAGAGCACCTCATCAGGCATCTTCTCGGCTACGAACGGAGACTAATACACTGTTTCATTAAAATCAAATGAGCTGGGATATCTTCCCCTGGCCCACAGTAACCACTGTCAGGTTCATAACACCACATGTGACATCACATAAACTGTTTTAATGTGGTTTCAAAGACCAAACCTGTTAACAAGATGATTCTCCTCTGAACAGGGTTTCATGGTCTCTATATTACAACGTAAAAGCACTTACGGCTGTATAGCTACTACAGCACTGTACTGTATAAAGAGCTATAATATAACATA